>NC_143568.1:85278750-85615000 GCF_054136105.1 Typopeltis vanoorti
TTTTTTTACATACACTTCATAAAGATATATTTATGTCTAGTACAAAAAAAGACATTCTACTTTTGCAGACATATACATCTATGTCTGCAAAAGTACACACAAAATATGAGAAAATGGAAAAGAATACCTTTCTTGTATTAGTCCTTTGATGAAGATCCTTTATTGATAAAGAATGCTTCCATACTGGCAATCAGTGATGAGCTCATGAGCTTTTAAGTAATAAAAATAAATGATTGTTGATGTCTCTTTTATTATTTTTGAGGGGATTAGATGGTTACAGGATGACTTTCTCTATTGAGGAGTATTTTGCAAATTATGTATGCTTCAGTTATTCTATTTGTTCATCCATCATTTTCCTAATTCACCAACAAAACATCATTTTCACTAACAAAGCTGAGATACGTTATCATTCTTCTTTATAAAGCCTTGATTTAGGCACATCTGAATTACTCTGCTCGGATCTGGTCCCCTGGATTTCTTAGGGATAATAAATTGGTGGAAATGATCCAGAGGTGAGTGATCTCTGGAAAATGTGCCTCGATGGTAGGATTGAGTGTTTGTGGGTTAAAAGTTGGTTGATAGGCAGAAAAGAAGGGATGTTTTTATTTAAGTTGAACCCATACACGAGAGGTCTGTTGGTCGACCTATAGTACATTAGTACCATATATGGATAGCGTGTTGGGGAAGGAGAAACATTTACATTTGATTTAAAAGCCTGTATATTGTATTCCTTGGGAAATATCAGGAGGAAAACTGTTCCACAATACATCAGTAGCAGGGATGGAGGAGGAGGAAAAGAAACTTGTTTTGTGGGTTTCAAGGTGTACTGTGAAAGGATTTTGGGCAGCAGCTGTACGTGTTCCAATAGGCTTAGTACTGAGTGGGGGAATTATTGATGCTATTTCAGATGAACGTTTGCCATGAAAATATTTATAGAATACACAAATTGCAGAGAGCAAATGTCTGTGTGAAAGTGAGGGGTGGCAGTGTGAGTTGGTAAGAGGTGGTTCATTTATCAATCTAATTGCTCTCCTCTGTATTGAGCCAAGCATTTTGAGAAAGCTTTAGGAACTTTACTCCAAATGAGAGCAGCATTCGATAGCTGGGAAGATTTGTGATTTGTATAAGGTTAACAGCTGTTTGAGGTGAAGTAACGTTTGAGTGAAAGAGAAATTCTAGTTTTTTATAAGCTGAGAATGCAATGGTTGTGATGTGTTTATGCTAGGAGAGACCTGATGTAAGGGTAATTCCAAGAAGAGAAATCTCATCTTGTCTGGAAATTTGAGTTTTATCAAAAATAATATTGGGAGAAATGGTTCTTTTTTTGTGAGAAATAAGACAAAACTGTTTTACTAGCATTGAAATTGACGAGGTTATCCGAGCCCCATTGGAGGGATGATTTGGAGATCAGAATTGAGGACATTTGTAGTTGATGTTCTGTAGGTTGAAGTGAGTTGTGTAGAGTAAGATTTGTCAAATGAAACTGATGAGTGCAATATGCTGGCATCTGCAAAACTGTGTATTGGGTCAGAGGTCAACTGAAGTAGGTCATTGATATACAGAAGGAAGAGGGTTGGTGAGAGAACAGAACCTTGTGGAACCCTGGCATTAGTTGGATTGTGAGAGGATAAGGAACCATGCATAGTGAGTGTCCAGACAGAAAGCTGGCAATTCATCTGCAGAAGTCCTGAGACAGTGCATATGATAGGGGTTTGCATAGTAAGCCTTTGGGCCAGACCCATCAAAAGCTTTAGATATATTAAGTGGAGATTTGCCAAATTTCTCCATGGCATTTGTCCAGAGATTGCTGATATATGAGAGTAGATCTCCTGTTGATTGGCAGTGATGGAATCTGTACTGGTGATTGCTTAATAACTGGGTGCCTTCAAGGTAGTGTAGGAGTTGAGAATTGATGGTTTATTCTATCACTTTGGATAGGACTGTGGTGAGTGAGATAGGACAGTAGTTAGATGGCAGGGATTGTCACCCTTCTTAGGAATGGGTTGAATATAGACCAATTTCCAGGCTTTGGGATAGATACCAGTGGAGTAAGAGGGTATGTACAGGCAGCATTGGATAGGAGTCAGTTCTGGTGCACAAACTTAAGGTTTGTGCACCTCTTTTGCACCTTCTGGTGCACAACCTATTGTTGCACAAACCTTATGTTTGTGCAACAATAGGTTTCTTATCTCTTTCTGACAAAAAGATATAGGGGACATTGTATGTTGGGCAGCTGGAATTATTGGGAGGCATTTACCATTGTCAGTTATGCATGCATTGGATACAAAGTGCAAAGCCAGGAGATTAGCTTTTTCTGTGGGTGATGATGCAATAGAGCCATCTTGGTTTGATAGGGATGAGAATAGTGTTGGGCACAAGTTACGACCAATTGTTTTGTCAAGAGACCAAAAGATACGGCTATCATTTGGACAGGCTGCAAGTTTCCTGCTTTTTGCCCATTCAAATTCTGTTTTGAAAGCAGTGATAGTTTTCTTGCTTCTATTTTGGGCTTCGGTATAAGCATTGATGGGGTTCTTGATTTGAGTGAGTTGTGATATGCTTGATTTTTCATTTGTACAGCCTTGGCACATCTTTTGGAGAATCTGGGTTTAGTTGGGGATGGCAGTTCAGAGGAGTGTGGGGAATGTATGTTTCCATGCCAGTGAGGATTACTTTGGTCATACATTCGGTTCATATGTTTGGATTGGAAGACTGAAAACGATAGTCTAACCATGGGAATGAAGCATGGAAGTCACAGAGGCTGTCCCACTTGGCACTGTTATAATGCGAAACTACTCTTGTATGTAAGTGGTTGAGTAAGCGTTGTTGCATGGGGAGGGAAGGGGGAGATGAGCACTAGATTGTGGTCAGAATTACCCATGAGGCTAACTACATTCACTGTGTATTTGAAAGGGTCATTAGTAAGGAAGAGATCTAAGGTATTTGGGGAGTGGTTCGGGTTATCTGGTATTCTGGTTAGCATGTGAACAATTTGTGTAAGGTCGTTATTGATGGCAAATGTTTCAGCATCTTTGCCTGCAAGATCTGTACAGCAGGAGGAGGAAAGCCAGTTGAATTTATGGACATTAAAATCTCCTAGGAGAATGATTTCACTGTTAGGAGAGTGGGACTGGAGAAAATCAATTTTTTAGGAAAGAAAATTAAAGAGCTCAGAGTGGTTGGTGGCATTAGGAGAACGATAGAGAACAGCAATGAATTTGAGTGGGAAAAGGGATATTTTCAACCAATGAAAATCAAAGTTGGGCAATTCTAGGTTAGGTGCTTTCTGGCAAGATTTGTCAGTGCAGATATATGTGCAGACTCCACCCTTGGATCGAAAGGAGTTAAACAGCGTGTAGTTTGGAAAGTTGAGATGGATAGTGCTGGGGAGAGGTGAAATTTGAGTTTCTGCTAAAAAGAGTAGGTGGGGATTTGGTGGACTGAAGATGGTAGTGGACACTATTAAGGTTGAGTTGAGGCCATGGATGTTAGTGAAGTGGATGTGCAAGGTTCTGTGGGACATATTTGACCTCAAGGATCTTGCACATTTCTTATCCTGTGCCTGCATACTGTCTCCATGGTGGCTACTAGTGGTGTCACTTGATTTTTGCACTAATTTAACTTGTTTGTAATCGATGATCCAACTGTTGTCTCCATTTTCGAATTTTTCTTCCAGTTGTCTTTGAAGATGGCGTCCTTGTTCCTTCTGGGCAAATGTTAATTCAGGTCGAGCACATATGCATGATTGGGGGAAAGTGTCCTTCATCTTGTTATTTATCACCGTTATTAATTTGGACGTGCTTGTCGGTGTGTCACAGGTCACTTTCACGAGACGTGGAAAGTTCATTCTGTCCTTTCTTTTATTTACATTTTATTTATTTTATTTTGTTTGTTTGTTTCTTTTTTTTATTATTTTTTTTTTTCATTTATTCATTTATTTATTTATATTGTTTTTTTCTTTTATTGCATGTGATAGAAACATTTAATTTACTAAAAGTTTTTGTATGATTGATGCAGAGGACATATTTCAGCACTTAGCTAGTGAGACAGCAGAACACTTGGTTATCCCTGGAAAGGGATGACCAAGTGTTCATCTTGGTTATCCCTTTGAGCTTTGACTGTAGGTGCAAATAAGGCAGCAGTTAGTAAGGGTATGAGGATTAGGTTTTACACTTGTACAGTGAAAAATCTCATTCTGCTCATTCACAAGTGAAATGGTTCACCTGAGTCTGTTGAGTCTTTGTCTGTCAATGAGTTCAAGAAGAGGTATGATAGATATTAGCTGGATAGTTTGGATCTCCTACAATGAGTCTTCAGACTTCATGGAGGTACTTGTGCAATAATACTACTACTAATCATTTTTAAGCAATTATTAAGCAATCATTTAATAATAAATCATTATTAATTTGAAAATAAATCATAATATTTATGTTTATATTATCTCCCTCCTGGAAAACAGACCTTGTGGTCTTTTTTCAGGAGGAAGATAATCTAGAAAACAATAATAATATAGAAAACTTCTGGAAAGTAGTATGTTCTGTTTTCCAGGAGGGAGGGAGAATGAATAGGACATTATGGACTACTCAGGCACTTCTGTGAGAAGAAAGAAGGAATCTATTAACACATTTCTTCAACAGCTGAAGGTTGTATTCTTTGAAAAAGAGAGTGAGAGAGCTGTTCCAAGAACATAAGTCAATGGAAAGAAGAGGAAAAATTCAGTTGTAAAGTTTGAAACATGGCAGCTAAATGGATGGTTACCAACATCTTCTCATGTTCTTGGAGTTTTGTAGGAAAGTGTAGGGATGATGGTGGCCAGTTCAGCACAGTATTATGCACAAAAATATCTATAGAAGGGACATAAGGATAGTGATTTGGGTAGTGACTCCTTCCCTTAATGCATAGCATTATACATGTCCACATGGAGATGTGCTTTGCATTATGGGATACTGAGGCAAGTGATGAGAAGTTATATCACCTTCGCCACGAGTTGCCCCAGTCCTGAAAGATACTTCAGGTGCAAAATATGTTTGCTTACACTTGGATAATGGATTAAACCAAGTATATAATTTCTTGGTATCTTTAATTTATTCAAGTTATTCAAGTGAAAAACTTTCAACAGCCTTCTTTTATGTTTTCTTATAGCACATCATCTGATATCCCATACAGTCTGATATCTGTGTTCATGTTGAGATTTTGTTATATTCTGATTCTTTCTCCCCCATTTGCTAGCCTGGTTGGCTGAGTAGTTAAGGTACACACACACACTCCATCCAGCAGGCTGAAAGTTTGAATCTGACAGTGGCGATGAATGTGATTGGCTTAGGTGCAAGATGAATTTCATTACTCCATATGAGACCACCTCTCAGTTTATTAGAGGCCTTAGGTGGATTAAAATAAGTTCCATGTTTTTATCTCTAAAATAGGATTTTCATACTATGTAAAAAATACATAAAAAAACTATAGCCTTCTCTATGATATTGATGTACTTTGCATCCACATTCCTTTGTAGTTAGGAGAGATAAAAACCATTTCTGTTTTCACACCACTCTTTCTTACATTAATCACTGCATTATTTCTGCTTGATACATCTTCACAGAGTTGCTCAGTAATTCAAATACCACTTTTGTGTTTTTTTCTATCTGCATTCATTATAGTTATCCTCTCATAATTGTTGGTTATACTGAAAGGTCGAGAGAATGTAAATTATAGAGTTTAGTGGGTATGATTAATAGAAGTGGTATGATAGATATATTTAAGATAGTAAGTGGATTTTAGTCGTTGAAAGTTTTTCCACTTGGTTATACTATAAAGATGCCAAGAAATTATATTCTTGGTTTAATCCTTTATCCAAGTGTAAGCAAACAAAGTTTGTGCATGAAGTAACTTCATGACTGGACTACTTGCGTATAGAGGCTAATGGCTTCACGTCACTTGCCTTAATATCTCATAATGCAAAACACTTATCCTTAGAGACAAGTATAATGCTATGCATTTTGAGAAAGGTTTGAGAAAACCCAGACCAGTTTCAACCTTTATTGAGGTCTCATCAGTGGGCATACTTTGTTTGCTTAGCACATCTCCTTGTGCTAAGGAGATGAACTACTAAGGCAAGTGAAGTGAAGTCATACTACCTTTACCACGAGTTGTCCCACTCCTGAAAAATACTTCAGGTGCAAACTTTGTTTGCTTGCACTTGGATAAAGGATTAAATAAAGTATATAATTTCTTGGTATCTTTAATTTATAGTATAACCAAGTGGAAAAACTTTCAACAACTAACTATCTCTAATCCAGAGTATTTTAATAATAAAGTGTGACACCTTTTGGCAACTCATATATGAAAATATGACTTCTGCATTACTTTAACCTTAGTATCACCTCTGGGTCTGACTCCATTGATGAGACCTCAATAAAGGTCTAAACCAGTCTGGGTAGTGACCCTTCCCATAATGCATAGCGTTATATATGTCCTCCTTGAGGACATGTATAACGCTATGCGTTATGGGATACTAAGGTAAGTGATGTGAAGCTTTGTCCACCTTTACCATGAGTTGACCGAGTCCTGAAAATACTCCAGGTGCAAACTTAGTTTGCTTACACTTGGGTAAAGGATTAAACCAAGTATATAATTTCTTGGTATCTTTAATTTAACTGGATTTTACCTGATTAATGCAAACTGGATTATAAAAAGAGTAGAAACTGAGAAGTATGTGTGTATCAGGGATAGCTAAAATCTGTCTCTGAAAATGGTGTAAAAATGAGGTCAAGAAGGATGTGAGTAATGGATTTTTTGCATTGAGAGTGGTAGTTGAGTGGAATGTATTGCCAGAATGCAGTGTGAATGTTAGGAGTGTAAATGAGCTTTATGGTTCAGTATGATAGACATATTGCTATTTAAATGGGACCTCCCATGATGACTATCATCTTCACAGAGGATGCTATAACAATAATAGTTTTAATCCTCCATGAAGGAACTTTTTTGGAATTTTCTTTGGCCTACTCAATTTAAGGTCCTTTTATAATTTGATTTTGTCTTCTTTACCATGCTAGTCATTCATCTTGTATACCTTTAGAGCTTGCTGATCACATTTCTCTTTATATTTCTTCCACACACTTTTTATTTTTTTAATTTTTGTTTTATTTTTGCAGCTCCTACTTAATGATGATATTATCCATATCACTTGCACTTCATTTTATCATCCTGATCCTCATTATATAATCTGATACTGTACCTCACAGATTTCTTTCAATACATAGCTAGTAGAAGAAAGAATGATTATAGAATAATGATGATGTATATTATGTTAAAATTTAGAATTTTTAAGAAGCTTATATTATTCATGGGTAAATTCTTCACTGCAATAAGGTATCACATGTTGGTCTGGAGATTACTACAACAGTCTGCTTCCTTTGATTTGCATACAAAATAGAATAATCAGAACTATATATCAGAATTATATATACAGCTATATATGGTTTGCATTTGAATGGATTCGGTGTAAGGAGACTTGAAAAAGTGTTGTTGAATAAAGTGCATGTGCAGAATCAGGGAAACTAGATTTATTAAGGGGGGAAGAAGTAGATTTGCAGACCTTAGGGAGGCATTTGAGTGTATAAATGAGTATAATATGCCCGAGCAAATAAGGACAATAAATTAGAATGGGATAGTTAGTATAAGGCATCAAGGCAGGGATGTGGCTAACGTTGGTCTGCAATTCATGTATACTAGTGCTAGTAGTATTAGGAACAAGAAGGAAGAATTTTTGGCCTTGGTTGGCACTTCCAGACCACAGGTTATTGGCATTAGTGAAACATGGCTGACTGAAGATGATATAGCTAGTGGGATTGAATGTGAGCGGTATAGTGTGTTCAGGAATGACAGGGAGAATAAAATAGGAGGAGGAGTATTATTGATGATAGCTGATGAGCTGCAGCCAAGGAGAATAGAAGTTGAATTGCAGGATAGAGAAAAGAGCACATTTGAGGCCATTTGGTATGGGATTGAGGCTAGCAGAACAAATTATAAAATTGGGTGCTGCTATAGACCAGGTGATGGAAAAGATGGTGGAGATAGTATGCATAAGCAAATAGAAGAAATGAGTGGAAGGAGGGTAATTATTATGGGAGATTTCAATTATGGTAGCATTGATTGGAGGGAGGAGAGGACACATGGGAGGAAGGAATTGGGTTTTTTGTAGTTATTAAGGGATAACTATCTGCGACAGCATGTGATGGAAAATACTACGGATCAGAGAGTGCTTGACCTAGTAATTGCATCTGAGGATTTGGCTGTAACGAATATGACCACATTGCCACCATAAGGTGAGAGTGATCAATAGGGTCTTGACTTGGGAGGTGACTAAAGGTGTGGAATTTACAATTAAGACAGGGTACATGTGGAATTATCGGGCTGGTAAGTATGACAGACAAGCTTAGGAGTTTGATTGGTTCAGTGCCATGGCATGTAAAACTGCAAGGACTGGATGTTGATAGTGCATGGGAGGTGGTTAAGAAGTTTTTGCAGGAGGCAATGGCTGACTGTATACCTAGAGTCCAAATAATAAATCAAGTAGGGATTAAATAGATGAATAACACCATTAAGCTTGAGCTGGAAAAAAAGAAACAACTGTGGAGGGAATTTCAGGAAAAAAGGTGACCTGCAGGCACATGAACGGTATAAAGCCCAGGCCAGAAAGGTAACAAGTGTGGTAAGAAAAGCAAAAGTGGATTATGAAAGAACATTAGCCATGCAGGCTAAAGAGAATCTTAAACAGTTTTTTCGAAATGTTGCAAGTAAAAGAAAAAATGTATACGGCAAATTGATTTTAAAGAATGCCGATGGTAGGGAGGTAACCCAAATCAGTTGATATAATAGAATTACTTAGTGAGCACTTTGCAAGAGTATATATCATCCAGGTGGTGACAGTGGAGAAATGGAAGAACCAATAGCTTATACGGGAATTGGTGAATGAAGTGGAGGTGAATATCTATTACAAAACCTCAATGTCAACTCATCTGCAGGATTGGGTGGTATACCAGCTTGGTTTGTACGAGAAGCAGCTAAAGCATTGTCAGTGCCTTTGACCATTTTGTTTAATTTGAGTCTCGGGTCTGGGTTAGTCCCAAGGGGGTGGAAAGAGGGGAAGATAGTTCCACTGCATAAAGGAGGTTCCAAGACTGGTGTTGAAAATTACCAGCCGATCAGCATATCAGGAATTGTTGTCATGGTCCAAGGTCTTGGAAAAAATAGTCAAGAGGAAAATACAAGATTGGATAGATGAAAATGGGATACTCTATGGGGGACAGCATGGTTTTGTGAAGGGTAGATCATGCCTCAGTAACTTGCTCACATTCTATAACACAGTGATGGCTGAACTGGATAAGGGTAACGAGTTTACAGTGATTCTGCTGGACCTTGCTAAAGCCTTTGATAGGATACCACATGGAATTCTAATCAGTAAACTGTAGCATATGAGAATGGATATAGGTTTGGTGAGATGGATAGGAGGGTGGTTGATGGAGAGATATCAAAGTGTGGTTTATTCAGGAGTAGAATCCAAAAGACGGCCTGTGACTAGCGATGTGTCACAGGGTTCTGTTCTTGGACCGCTACTGTTTAATTTGTTCAATTATGATATAGGAAAGGAAACAAGCAAAGATGCACAGAGGAACTGTGCATCTTTGCTTGTTTTTTAATGGTATATATTAGAACACAGAAAAATAAATAAATAATTAATTTATTAACTTATTGCTGATATTTCGCTGGTGTTATAACCAGCATCTTCAGAGCACAAAAACTCAGTTTGTCACAATACACGAGACTATAACAACATGGTATAATCAACGGACTAGTTAAACAAAATTGTAGCAGCAACACATAGAATAGAGTCCTGATTTTGCCGCCCTCTATCTGAAAAGAAAAAAAAAATTGCAGCTATCACATAAGACTAGAGTCCTAAACAGAGAAAAAAACCGATACTAGTTTTTTCTTAAGATGACTGTCTCTCAGATTTTAGGCAAATTTATACAGCCATATTTGTTGAAATTTGGAGTGTGTTTCAGGGCTTCTGTTGCCTCTAAGAACAATCTCTCCGACTTGTAAGAGCTTCTGTGCAGTACTTTTGTGTTCTTCCAGTTGATCCTGTGTGCAGGGATATCCAGAGCATGGTCTGCTAGGCTCGACCTGCCATTGTGATAATGCCGGATGTATTTTTTGTGTTTGCTGATGCGGATGTTCACAGTTCTTCCTGTTTGACCGTAGTAGGCGTGATTACATGATCAGGATACTTCGTAGACTCCTGGATATGATAAAGGGGGAATGCTGTCCTTGGGTGAGCAGATAAAGGTTTGCTAATTTGCCACACGGTCTGAATGTGGTGTGTAGTGCATGTTTATTAAGAATTCTTGAAATCTTTTCGGATGTGCCTTTAATGTATGGGATGGTGACTGTTTTGTTGTAGTTCTCTGTGGTGGATAGTGGGAGGGGTTACTTAGGAGCGTTTAGTATTTTGTTTATCTTATGGGGATTATAGTCATTGGCCAAGAAGGTGTGGCGTAAGTGAGCCAGTTCAGCAGCAAGAGCATTGTCTTTGGAACAGATTGTTCTCGCTCTGTGGGGCAGCATTTTTAAAATGCCATATTGTTGAGAAGGGCGATGGTGGGTGTAATTGTTTGTGTAAATATCTCCCTGTATGTGTGCGTTTTCTAAAAACTGAAAATGATAAGGAACCATCTGGAAGACGTGTGATAAGTGTATCCAGGAAGGGCAGACAGTTATTAGCTTCCAGTTCCATTGTAAAGTGGATTTTTGGATGTTGGCTATTTAAATGTGCTAAGAATGTTTCCAATGTCTCTGGGCCATGTGGTCAAATAGCAAGCACATCGTCAACATAGCATAGCCAAAGTGTTGGTTTGAGAGTGGTTGTATTGATTGCTAGTTTTTCCAGGTGTTCTATGTAAAAGTTGGCTGGTGGTGGGGGGGTGGAGCCCGTGGCTGTTCCATCTATTTATTTGTATATTTTCCCTTTCCATGTGAAATATCCTGCATGTATTGTGAATTTGAATAGTTCAAATATATCAGGGGGGAAGTGTGACTTCAGTAGATTGAGGGTTTCTATTAGTGGTACATTTGTGAATAGTGAGGTGATATCAGAGCTTACTATTAAGTCCGAGCTTTTTAGGGTATGGTGTTGTAAGATGCTTTTTAGGTGGGCTGAATTTTTGACAAAGGAGGGAGAATTGTTTGTGAGAGCAGCTAGTAGCTTAGCTAAATGTCTAGCCAATTTGTATGTGTGACTATTCATACTGTCCATAATTGGGCGTAAGGGTGTACCTTGTTTGTGAATTTTTGGTGCTCCATAAATCCTAGGTGTTTTTACATGGATGGGCTTGAGTTTGTTTACTGTGTCTTTGGGCCAGGAAGTGACTTTTTTCAATAATTTACGTGCCTTATTCTTTTGTGTGTTGGTGGGATTGCGATCTATAATTTTGTATGTTGACTGATATTGTAACAGTGTGTGCATTTTGTTTTCATATTCTGTTGTGTCCATCACCATGGTTGCATTCCCTTTGTCTGCTTTTGTTATGATAATCTGGCTATTATTCTGTAGCTCTTTTACAGCAATGATTTCCTTATGTGGAATATTATTTTTGGGAGGCTTAGACTTGATTAGGATGGTGGCCACATCTAAACGTATGTTGTTAGCTATTGTTGCAATAAGTTAATAAATTATTTACTTATTTTTCTGTGTTCTAATATATACCGTTAAAAAACAAACAACATGTACGACGAACACATAAGTCTGTCCACATGTTGAACTGTGCATCTGTTTGCGAATGATGCAAAGTTAGGTAGAGCAATAGTGAATGCTCAGGATGTCAAAATTTTGCAGGATAGTTTGGAGGACTGGGCTAAGGAGAATGGATGTCAATTTAATGTGGAAAAATGTAAGGTTTTGCATTTTGGGGTGGAAAGATTAACAGCAGTATATCACGTTGGTGGAACTGTACTCCAGGAGATTGACGAGGCTAAGGATTTGGGAGTGTTGGTGGATAGGGAGTTGAAGTTTAGGGGACACATTGCAAAAGTGGCAAAATCAGCTCATCAAATCACTTGGTTGCTGAAAAACACTTTAACGAGCAGAGACAAAACAGGTTATTGTTCCTCTGTATCGAGCCTTGATAAGACCTCATCTAGACTACTGTGCCCAGTTCTTCTTGGTGGAGAGGATCCAGAGATGAGTGACCAAGATAATAGCAGGACTATGGAATGAACCTTATGAGAACAGGTTGATGATTTGTGGGTTGCAGAAATTGGTTGATAGGTGGAAAAGGGGTGATATGATTGAGACATTCAAATTACTGAAGGGTTTCTATAAGATTAATTCAGAAGATGTTTTTGAGAATAGGACTGGTAGTGGGAGGACTAGGGGCAATCCATGGAAGCTTGGTAAGAGTCTGGTTAGCAAGGGTGTTAGAGCTAGGTTTTTTTACTTGGAAAGTGGTAAATGAGTGGAATAAGCTGCCAGAGTCTGTTGTGGGTGCCATGACTGTAAATGAGTTCAAGGTGAAGTATGATAGATACTGTGTGAATGTTGAATGGTTGTTCTTGACATGATGTTTGGCCTCCCTCAATGAGTCTAAGGAGTCCTTGGAGCTGTCCGTATAGAATAATCAGAACTAATAATCACTTGTTGAACATTAGTCAACTAGTGACCTATTTGCCATTCTTAACATTACAGGAAGTTTATCTATATAATTGTATATTATATGTAAGAAATAGCATTGTAAATTTTTCTGTATATAATGTAGACTGTGGTTTATGCTGTGGCTGGAACTTGCTGGTAGTTCCTAAAGCAAACAAAGAAACTTTTCACAAATTTTTTGAGTACTTAGCAACATACAGCAACAATAAACTGCCTAATGAAATAAAGTCTGTAAAATCAGGAAAAATTCAAAAAAAAAAAAAAGATTGAGACTACCTCATGAGACTAAATAATGTTGACTTTTATTTTAAATGCATATTACTGAAAATTACTCTAAATGTTATATATTATGTCTCAATTATATTCTATATGTATATGTGTGTGTGTGTGCCCTTATAGATACATTCACTTAATTTTTTATTGACTGTATTGCCTATATTGTATTTTTATAGTAGCTTGTATATCTGTGGCCCTTGGTTACACACATTGTACATTGCCTTCTAATCTGTACAATTAGAAGAAACACACCTATTGAAATATTTTCTGTTCTTTGTACTGAGGTATTTTCCTAAGTCTTTTCTTTAACTATCAATCTCTATATTACCACTTGAAAAATAACTGGAGGATATTTTTTTTAATAACAAATTCAACATTATTTTTACTATCTACTCTTATCATTTGTATTGTTCTAAATACTTGTTTACATCTTTTGTGTTATTTTCATTTGTACTACTTCTTCAATGTTAATATTTCAATGATATTGCTGAAAATGATTATATTGTCATGAATGTGACATTATATAGAATATGAAGCAGTGGGAAAACTGGAGGTGATACTGAAGGAAGTGAGCATGAGGTATATGAGGAATTGAGTAAAATTGATATTAATAAGGCTGTAGAGCTTGATGATATATCCACTACATCTTTTGAGGAAATATTTTCCAGTAAGTTAATAAAAGCTTTGACCTACTTGTTTAAAAGGTTTGAATGGTTATATACAGATGATGAAAATTTTAACTACGAGGATGAAAATAATACAAAAGATGTATTATTTTCATCCTCATAGCACTAAGTCACATTAGATCTTGTGACTTAGTGCATGATTATTCTGAGTGAATGAACAAGCATGTGGGGGAATGCCATTTGATGGTTACAAATGTGAGGTTTTAAAATTCAGGAAGCAAAAATAGAATACAGAGTATACAATTGGTGAGGGGGGGGGCTATCTTCGATGAAAATTGAGGAGATAAAAGATCTGGGAGTGATAGTTGATAAGCATCTAAAATTAAGGGGGAGGGACATTGCTAAAATTGTGAGAATACACAACAGATTTTAGCATTGATGTGGAGGACATTGATGTAAGGAGAGAGTAGATTGTTTTCTCATTGTATAAAGGTTTGATCAGATTGTATATGGATTAATGTGTGCAGATTAGGTCACCTAGTTTTCAGCAGAATGAAGAGATATTGGAAAGGTCTGGTCTTTGGAATGTTGAGCATGAAGAAAGACTTAGGAAATACTTGTATAGTCTAATGGATAGGCAAAGATGTGGGGAATCATTCAGACATAATTTGGTAAAGTGTTATAATTGTTATAAGTGTTGCCAGCCTGGTTGGCCTAATCCCTCCATGGGCATGGATGTTTGTGATTATCTGCAAAAATACTAGTGGTGGTGATGGGCGGTAGATGGCATTGGTGTAGTTGTGGTTTGTTGTAGTTGGTGGATTGAGTTGTGGAGACAGAGCTGTAGAGTAGGTGCCCTCCCTCGATGAGTCTTTGGACTCCCTGGAGGTGTCATAATAATAATAATATAATCAGATTAATGTGAATGAGGTTTTTCATAAAATGTAGGGAGAGAGATAGGTGGGAAAACAGGAGCTATCTTTGGAAGCTGTATAAGGATGGCGCGAGGAGTAAGTTCTTTGTATGGAGAGTTTTGGGTAATTTGCTTGTAAGAGTTTAGTCAGTGAATGCATTGAAAGTATGGTATAGTGAACTGTGTGTGTGTGAGAGATAGTAGGACCTCCTGCAATGAGTATTTTTATACAAAGAGGGCTAATGATAATCTCATTGCAGTTTAGTTGCAAGTATGCCATCCTTTTCAACACCATCAAAATGCATTTAAGTCTGGCAAAAATTGAAAGTAATTTGTTTATTTAAAACTTGTTCAAAGTTTTTATTATTATTATTTTTTTTTTATGTTGGGCTCATACATAATAGGTTGGTTGATCAACCTATAGTACATTAGTACTATATAAGGGTAGTGGATTGGGAAAAGAGAAACTTGTTTACGTTTGTTTTAAAAGCCTGTGTATACAGCAATCCCTCGATAAGTGCACCTAATGCGTTCTTTAAAACAGGTGCATTAATTGAAAATGCACTAATCGAGTATAATAACCTATGGAAAAAAGTATAATTCATTCCTCAGATATCTTTTTTGACCCTTAAGTTTTTTTATAAAAGAATTAGGGTATGTTTCAGGGCCTAGTGAAAGGAAAACTATGAAGCTGAAAGACAATAAAACATATTCAGAATAGAAATCTATTATTCTGGTGGGCATTATGTTTCTTTTTTTCATACAACTGCCTCTTCTGCAAATTTTCCTGCTTCTCTCTTCACAAGGGCCAATCTCTAAGCATTGCTGCTTAAAAGTTTCGGTTGTACGAAAAATATTTTAAATTTGTTTCTGTGAAATCTCTTTGAGCTTGTCAGTGATTAAATTTTCTTCATATTCTTCAGGATCTTCCCGCTGTACATCTAAATTTAGCAGGTCGGAATCACTCAGTTTCTCAGAATGAGATTTAATTAACTTAGATTCATTTGAAAAGCCTCTAAAATCATTTGCACAATGTGGAAGAATGTACTTCCAAATGGATCGCATATTGCTAGTAGTAATTTCATTCGACTTTGCGACTTTATAACCGGGCTGAGATTTCTCTGATTTAGCCAGAAAAGTCTTGGAAGGCATTCGTTTCCAAAAAAAAGGCCAGTTTCATCAACATTAAATATTTGTTGGTCACAATAGCCCCCTTCTTATACACTTTTCTTCATATCTCTGGATAATTTTCAGCACCTCCTTATTGGCACTTGCAGCTTCGCCTGTGATTAGAACATTATGTAGACTATTTCTCAAACCACCCAGCACTAATGTGGAATTCTTCTTTTCAATCATTTATACCCCTTTCTTTTATGGTTGCAAAGAGACTTAATGCTTTTGATTTAATAAGGTCAGTTCTTACAGGATCCGTTTTTGGTTACAATCTTCGATCCGTGTACAAAGAAGTCTCTCTAATTCAATCATTATAATACTTTGTATTCAGCAGCTTTGCTTAAAATTGCTCTTATAGTTGATTCACCCATTTTTGTGTTCTTGTCTTATCTTTGCTCTGAACCTCGCCTTGTTCACTTTCTTTGTTATTTCAAGTTTTTCGTCCAATAAGATTACTTTTCGAATCATTTTCACACTTTCACTTTTTTGCTCACTAATTCTTTTACTCATGATGAAAGGTTGGGAAAATACTTGAAAATAAAAAAAAAAATGTAAGGAAAATAATTGCAAAGGAGGTACAAGATGTGATCAGGAAAATGTTATGTAATTAGCAGACAACATAAATTTTTGCTGTAAAAATTTGGAACATAGTATACATAGTGTACATGGAAGTAGTTAGTATGCCATTAAAAATAACTTTGTAAAATGTTTTAAATCGGTAACAAAATTATTTCATCATGGTGAGTGATTTTTTTTTAAAATAGTTAGCCATAAAAATGTATAGATAGAAAATTTTTAAAATCTGTAACATTTATTTTTAAGATGTATATAGGCGCACTAATCGAATTTGGGTATTGAAAAAAAATGACGCACTAATCGGGGACGCATTAGAGGGATTACTGTATTGTATTCCTTGGGAAATACATCAGGGGAAGACTCTTCCACAGCAGTAGCAGGGATGGAGGAGGAGGAAAAGAAACTTATTCTGTAGGTTTCAAGGTGTACTGTGAAGGGATGTTGGATGGCAGCTGTACATGTTCCAGCAGGCTTAGTACCGAGTAGGGGAATTGTTGATGCTATTTCAGATAAACATTTGCCATGGAAATATTTATAGAATACACAAATTGCAGAGCCCAAACATATGTGTGAAATTGAGGGGAGTGAGTTGGTAAGAGATGGGTCATTTATCAATCTAATTGCTCTCCTCTGTATTGAGTCACTATAGAGGAGAGCAATTGGAGGGAGCTTTTAGGAGCCTCACTCCAAATCTGCCCGGATATCCAATACTATACAGTATTCGATACGTGGACAGATTTGTGATTTGTATAAGGTTAAGAGCTGTTTTAGAGGTGAAGTAACGTTTTGAGTGAAAGGGAAATCCTAGTTTTTTGGAAGCTGAGGATGCAGTGGTTGTGATGTGTTTATGCCAGGAGAGGCCTGATGTCAGGATAATTCCAAGATCTTGGTTATGATTATACTGATTCTTGTTTTTCTGTATATGCTTTGCTAATATGGTTGATCTTTTAGGAATACTTATTTATTTATGAGTTTTTGTTTATGAGATATTTTACAGCTAATTTCTTTTAGGAAACTGTTCATCATGTCTACCTGGTCATGGAGGTAAGCATTGTAACAAATCTAGTCTGTTATGTATTTTAAATATAGTTACTTAAAATACATTAAATTGTTTTCTTGGAATATTCAATAAATGTAGCAATGCATTGCTAGAATAGTGTTTTACTAATGCAAATTGTTTAACTAATAAGAGAAGTGTGATTTTTTTTTTGGGGGGTGGGGAATAATTTTAATTATGGAATATAGGTTGGAATGCTATCTAGCAGAAAAGAAAATTATATTCTTGAGTTTCTGAGAGACATCTGTACTGACATTATGTAATGGCAACATACAAAGGATCAAGCATCTTGGATTCCATCATTCCATCAGAGAATGCTACTGTGAATGATATGGCAAATTCTGTCTCCATTTAGTCACACTGACTATGATAATGTACCTAGATGGTGGTGACATTATCACATGCAGTCATATGTGGGCCTCTATTAGGAAAGAATATACATAATGGCATACATACAAGGAAGTGATCATGGAAATTTTAGGAGGAATAGTTCAGCATTAAATGAAAAGGTTAGTGCTGATCTCATAATCAGGTTTAATGGAATGAATACAGCACAGATAAATAAACAGGTTTAATCATTTCAATATACATACATATACATATTGTTATCCTTTGAGGAGTGCCAAAGAAAAGAGATTGAACGAAGAATTCACCTTGGATGGATGGCTTATGGGTAAATGAGAGACATATTCAGAAGTGACATCCCTATGAGTCTAAAAAGGAAAGCTTTCTACCAGTGCATACTTCCTGTCCTAACATATGGAGGAGAAACATGGACTTTAACAGAAGCTCTAAACAAAAAGCTGAGAACAACACAACATCGCATGGAAAGGAGTATGCTAAAAATAACATTAAGAGATAGGAAGACAAATATCTGGATAAGATCTCAAACAGGTGTCATGGATATTGTAAAATACATTAAACAGGCTAAGTGGAGATGGGCTGGCTATATTGCCAGATGCAGTGACGGGAGATGGACTAGAAAAACAACAGAGTGGAGACCAATGGATGGAGCAAGACACAGAGGAAGACTGAGAAGAAGGTGGAGAGATGAACTGGAACAAATTGGGAGTGAGATGGATGGGAGAGGCAGAAAACCGAGTGATCTGGAAAATCATGGGGGAGACCTTCGTCCAGCAGTGGACAGAACCAGAAGGTTGAAGAAGAAGAATCATTTCAAATCACATATTCTGGGTTACAATGTAAAAATTGTAATAACACACACACACACACACACAAAACAATAAGGGGAAGATGATAGACTAAAATCCTATGAAGGGCACCTTTTATGGGTGCTAGAAGCTTAAAATCCTCATAGGATTTTAGGCTTCTAGTCTGACGTCTTCCACTTAGTGTCTTGTGTTTTTTTTTTGTGTGTGTTATTAAAATTTTTATATTTCATCTCTGTTACAGACAAAATGTTGGACTGATTAAACATGCATGTAATTATTTCTCTAATGTTTATTCATTCCATTAAATTCCATTTATGAGCTTAAACAGCACCTAATCTTTAATACCTTCAATCATTTAAAAAAAAAAATGGAAACAATTACTATGATTATTTTGGTTTATATTAATTTAGTTTTACTATAACATATTAGTTCTTTCCATAATTTTTTAAAAAATAAATGCTGATCACCACATACCTATGAAATAAATTATTAATACTTGCAAGATCAGTGTTCCTGGGACTCTGGTCCAGATTATTGAGAGAGGGGTCATTAATTAGTCTGACTGCACTGCCCTTTTCTGTACAGAATCCAGTATCTTCAGGAAGCTATGTGAGAGCATTATTCAGTTCACAAATCAGATGGATTTGTGATTTGTAAAAGTTAGAATTGTTTGAAGTTAAAGTAACACTTTGAACGAAAAAGAAAACCTAATTTTTTTGGAGGCAGAAAGATTTGTAATATATTTGTACCAAGACAAATTTAAGGTTAATGTTATCCCAGGAAGATAGATTTCAGCATGCATAGAGATTTTGGAGTTGTCAAAAGTAAGGCTGGAAGAGAAGTTTTTTGTGGGAAATAAGGCAGGACTGTGTTTTGCTAGCATTGAAATTGACAAGGTTATCCAAAACCCACTGATGAATGTTTTTGAGATCTGTATTTAAGTTAGTAGTGGTTAAGGCTCTGGAGATTGCTGTGATTTTGCATTGCCAGGTGTCAAATGAAAAGGAGAAATGCAGTGTGCTGTGGTCAGCAAAACTATATATTGAGTTGTAGTCTGTCTGTGGAGGTAGATCATTTATATGTAGGAGGAATAGGGTGGGTGAGAGAGAGAGAAAGAACAGAGGCTTGTGGGATCCTTGCATTGGTTGTGTACTTAGATGGTTCCTTATTTTCTAAGTGAACTTCACTTAGGACTGTCACTCAAAGTGAGTGTTCTATCAGAAAGCTGGCTACCCAAGTGCAGAAGTCGGGGAGGGGGGACAGACCAAATGATGGGAGTTTACTTAATAGACATTTGTGCTAAACTCGGTCAAAAGCCTTGAAGATATCCAGAGATGGGCGACATAGGTTAGTATATCCCCTCTTGATTGGCAGTGATGGAATCCATGCTGTTGGTCATTTATTAGATGAGAGCTTTCAAGGTAGCATAGGAGTTGGGTGTTGATGGTTCTTTCCATTACTTTAAAAAGAATTAAAGTGAGAGAAATTGATGGTAGTTTGAAAGTATAGATTTGTCACACTTTTTAGGGATAGTTTGAATGAGGGCTAATTTCCAGACTGCAGTGTAGATACCACTAGAAAGGCAACACAGAATGTGAGGTATCACAAACCTTTAGGACAATCAGAGGAATGCCATTAGGTTCAGGAGACTTTTTGGTATCCAAATTTGAGCAAAATTTTCCTAATCTCTTTCTGGCAGAAAGACACAATAGGCATTGAGTGTTGAGGATGGTTGGGAGATAGTTATCAAAATCAGCAATGTAAGAATTGGAGGAGAAGTAGGAAGTCAGGAGACCGACTTTTTTCAGTGGCTGATGATGCAACAAAACCAACAGGAAGCATAGTGATGAGAATAGTGTTATGCAGCAGTTGCAACCAATGACTTTAGCTAGAGACCAGAATGCATGGATGCTATTTGGACAGAATGTGAGTTTTCTGCTCTTAGCTCTTTCAAAGTCAGTTTTTGATGTGTTGATAGTTTTCTTTCAGTTATTCTGAGTTTTGGTATAAGCAGTATATAGGTAGATGGAGTTTTGTTCACCTGGCAGTATGTTTTTAAGGAATGTTACAGACTGCTAATGTTGATCTTGACATTCTTGTTTAATAAGAGCCTTACAAAATGGAAGGTTCCAAAAGAATGGATGCGGGTAAAATTTTTCCACAGAGGTATGGAGGTGCAAGGCTTAGGTTTCATGGCAAGTTATATACCATTCTGCAGTTTTGGATTGACAGGTATGGTAGGTGAGTTCTAGGATACAGGGTTGATTGATAGCATGATTTCCTATGAAGATCAGTGTGCATTTGTTAAGGAGGTGGAGGTTGTATTCTAACAATTTACTTCCATAGTACAGTACAGAAATGGATATCTATTTTGCAAAGGGCTTAGATGAATTGCAATATGACAAGGAACTGTTTAAATTGGGATATTCTAGGAATTATGCAGTATACTATCTGACTCACTAATATGTTGAATAGGAAAATGACTATTCTGATTGGTATCATCAAGGTTGTGTATGGGGAAGCAGTAGTCTGGAAGAAGAAAAACACGAGTGATGTACATTATGGATTTGTTTTATGGCTATAGTGAGTACAGTTTATATTTTGTTTCTCCATGAGGATTTCAGTAGGCTTAAAGTAGTGTTGCTAATAGAACTCTTGAAAGCATTACATATCAGTATTTGAAGTAAAAAAAAGCCATCGGAAACCTGAAATGTAGACAGAAAGCTGGAGTAGATATCTGACCAGAAATGCTCAAATATGAAGGTATAAAAGTTTTACAGTGGCTGCACAGCATAATTCAGAAGACATGATCAGAAGGTCTAATTCTGGAATATTATTCAGAGCAGTACATAATCTATATTTAAATTGTAAGTCAGTGGTAGAATTGATGGAAGTACAGGAAGATGGTTGATGCAAACACAGATATAAGATAAAAGGTGTACACTGTCTCCATTCTTATTCATTTGAATAAAAATGGAGATATTGTGCCCCCTTTATCTTATAAATCTGATTTTGCTTGAAACCATCTTCCTATATATATATATATATCAGAATTGTACATATTAAACTGAGCTATTTGCTTCATGCAGATGATGATGTACTCCTAAACATATTTAGTGCAAGTCTCCTGGATTCTTTAACTGAATTGAATAAAATGGTAACAAATTTTGCATGCAAATTAGCAATAAAAAAGACTAAAACCATGAAAATAGACAGGAATATGGAAAACTTAAACTGCATTCTCAATGAAGAACCTAGAAGAATAAGTAAAATATTTTGGCTATTTAAGCATAATTTTTAGTGAATATAGCAATTTAAATATGAAATCAGATAATAAAGTAAGCAGTGGTGGTATGGTAGGCAGCCAGTTGAATAAGTCTATACAAAATATGAGAGAAATTAGCCAAAACACTAAACTAGCAGTATTCAAGCCAGTGTTTCAAATCAGTTATAACTTGTTATTATTCATGACCTGCATGGAGTCACAAGACTCATCGTAAGAGGCCCCTCTTAGACAACACAAGTCTATCATACTATTCTTTAAACTCATTGTCCATTTGTGTTTTAAATATCTTATCAGACAATGCATTTCACAGTCCAGCTGCCTCCATGCAAAAATGGCACCTCTCACCCTCTTGATCACTATTTCCATTTGCAGCGTTCAGAGATTGCCCCTTGTCTTTGTTCCTCCTATTGTTCTGCTATATGAACAATCTCCCCAGATTCAATTCTCTAACTGCCTCTAAGCAGTTAAACTTTTAAATGTCTCAATCATATCATTCCCTTCTTTTTATACACTAAACTCTGTTGTCCACATGCCCTTGGTCTATCCTCATTACTAATAGAATTAGAGTTAACTAACACAGTCCTGATATCATTTTTATTATCCATTGCACCCTTTCCACAATGACCAAATCCAGGCACAGTAATCCAGATGTATTCTGATCAGTGCTTTACTGAGATGGATGCTGACCAATTCAGCATCCTTCTCAGTACTGCTACAGTCCTCTGGGTTACTTCCATCACTTTTGTGATGATATGTCTGCTAAACTTCAGATTTCTATCAGTGATCATCCCAAGAATTCTTTCCTCCTCCACTTTCTCTAGTGCAGTTCTTCCAGCAGAGCATGCAGCTTACCATCATTGGATCCCAAAATTCAAGACCTTACGTTTAGTTGCATTAAACTAAACTTATTTAAATAAAAACTTATTTAAAACTTTTCAGCTTATTTAAATCCTGAAGGACTGCGCATCATCTGCAAAGAACTGAATATTTCACTGCAATCCACTGATGTTGTCATTGATATGAAGATTAAATAGTACAGATCCTGGTACTGAACCCTATATTTGCGACTTCCTGCTTACTCGAAGCTGTTCCCTTGTACACAACTCTCACATCTGTCATCATCTGTCATATCCAATCCTCAAGTCATTTCACTAACATAATATCTAAACCCATATGTTGTAGCTTAATTATCAGCTTATCATGTGGCACCCTGTCACATGCCTTTGTAAAATCCAAAAAATGGCCATATATGTCTTTCCCTCATCAAACCACTCTTGTTCCTTTATTTTGAAAGAGAGCCAGATTACTAAAACAAGAGTAACCCTTAACAAATTCATTCTAACTCTCACAGGTAACATTACCCTCTTCTGCCCAATGCTGTATATGATCACTCGCTGATTTCTTCAAAATCTTAACTACAGAAGAAATACAAACTAATCTGTACTTGGACACTTCCAGTATGCAGTGACTATCATATCCAACTTCCACCATTCCTTGGGCACCTTTTCATTACCCAGATACTCATTGAAAATTTTTGCTAGGTCAATAGAGCCATCAGTTCCATAGCATATTCTCTTGAAACACATGGCAAAATTCCATCCAGTCTCACTGCCTTATTAATATGCAGAGTACTTATTGTAGTATTTGAAATACATTCTCCTCGTGCATTTCAAAACCTTGAAACCCCCACCCCCATCCCTCAAGTAATAAAACCAACTTTTCCAGGATATACTTTCCCCAATAAAGTAATCAACAATTCACTGTGTCTTCTGTATCACTCACTTGACTCTCACATTCGTGTAATCATTTCTACTCCTGCTGGCCAATGAAAGAATTCCTTAGGATTTTCCTTGGATTGCTGGGATAATCTCTTCTTGTATTCTAGTCTTGCTTCCTTACTATGCTAGTGACTTTCCTGGCCTGAGTCTTATGTTCCTCATGATACTTCTCTCTGCCTCTCTGTGCCTTTTCTATAACTTCTTTCTCATCTGCAGTTCTTTGTTTGATTTGGTTAGTTAATCATCCACTTTACACCAAATCATATTCTCTTTTTCACTTGAGGTTTACAACTTGCCATTGCTGCTCATACATATTTCTTCACTAGTTCACATGCACTGGTGATATCTCTCCCTTCCAATTCTTCCATGTATGGAACTGCCCCAAGCTGTTTCTAAAATTATCACCTGTCTTATAATTCCACATAAAATTTCTTTTACCATTGTATTTCTGTATGTCTGTTCATCCTCCAAGAGACTACCTGGTTACTCTCTCCAGTAAGGAGCAGGGATGACATCTAGTTACATTGAAATCCTCTAAAACTCTTGAGCCTTGTGATTCTACTACATGATGACTAAGACATTTGTCCCTTAAGAATTTGAGAAATTCCATTCCCTTACTATTACATGCTGTTTCTTCTTCCCAATTTATACTACTATAGATAAAATCTCTCATAATGATCACTTGTTTTGTACTTGCCAAACTCTGCTGAAACATCTCCTGCTCTTCACCTTCTGTGTTCCCTGGCTTATAGCAATATCTCAGTAAATATCCTGTCTTAACCACCTCCACCTCACACCATATGCTCTTGAAACCATTAGTGTTATTTTCCTTCATGTTCTTAAATCTGTTATTATAAGTAATACATCATCACTGTATTTTCTGTTCCTACCCTGCCAACACGTACACTGTCTTTCCTTGTTCCAATACACTTTCACACATAGCTTTCTTCTATCCTCAAATGCACTCCAGGCATCCATGTAATCCAAGTTTCTCTTTCAACACATTTTTGCTATCATATCATTCATTATTGCTGCTCTTTTCCTCAACTCTGCCTTATCATGTCTGGGTAACATGCTCATTCTTTTATGAATCTGAGATTTTGGTCAGAAATATACAGTTTATCAAAAAAAAACAGATATGAGAGAGAGTTTTAAGAAAAATTAGGAGAGTGAACAGTAGGGATGCACCAGATATTTGGTTTTACATGACTATCATACCAAATTGACATATTTTACATATATTCTGCTGGCTGAATTAGTAGAAAGATTTAGTATTTGGCTAGCACAGTAAAACAATTCCTCTTACGTACGTTCACAGTGAATCAGGAAAAATACTTTCCCTTATCTGCAACGAGCCTTGATACTGTCACATTTGCTATCAACACATTATTTGGTGTTATCTGTGTTTTTATATTATGCAGTCTTAAAATTTGTTTCTTATTAATTTTATTTTATTCTTATTATTATTGCACCTCCGTGGAATCCAGTGACTCACTGTAGGAGACCAAAACTCTACGCACAATATTTATTGGATTTCTCTTTGAATTCATTGACAGATAAAGCATTCAAACTGACTCTGGCAACCCATTCCTCTTCACCATTAATCCTTATACCCTTACTAACTATAATCTTATTCAATTTCAATTCTTTTACTCCTTGTATTGAATGCTTCAATCACCTTGCTCATTCTACCTCCAGGAAAATAAACCTTGCTTACCTTTTCACTCACCCTAATCATATTAAATCCCCATACAGGACTACTCTCGAATCATTCGATATATCACTTTCAAAAGGCCATCTTTTGTTCCATTCTTCTTTGCACTTCCATGCAAATCTGTATATGCAGTCTTCATCAACTCCACTTTCATTTCTTCAATTACTTTCTTGTTGCCATTCGCATTCTCACCACCTTGCACGCTTACTGCTCACTGTCACTACTGCATTGCCAGTCATGCCCATTGTCTTACAATTATCGTCAGCTGCATTGGCAGTCATGCATGCAACTGTACCATCAACCCTGCTAACTTCCATAGCTACATTCAGTATCCGTTGCTCTGCCTTTTGCCTGCTACCTCTCACATTTAAAGATACCTCATAATCCATAAGCATGTTAAATATTTACACATGCACTCTTCACATAGATATCTTCATTATCTCCTCAAGCATATAATATTGCATTCATGGCACCTGACCATTTTTGAAACACCCATTGCCATTTGCATTCGTCTTTCATGCCAGTCTGTCTCATCACCATTTTGTTCACTCTCAAAACCACATACACAAGAAACACAGAAAATTTAATTAATACACAATTTTAATTAAACCAATTTTGAAAGGAATAAAAGCAGTAAACTTGCATCAGTCAAATGGCAATTACATTTTCTGGTCTCTTTCCAAAACTCTTAGCCATCCATCCTTCCACTCCTCTTTTGCATTTGAATAGTTCCATTGCATTGTTATATACAGATAAAGTAAATCTCTGCTTGCTAACTTTTCCTCTGATTCTTGGTAAATGTCTTACCATTCCTGACACAACATTTAATGCCCCCTTTGATTTTTGCCAGAAAAAGATCAGGAGAATCTTATCTGTTTAGATAAAACTGGATGTTAAAATGTATCTGATTGCACTGAAGGGTTTATACTCAAGAGAAATTAGCCCTTACCCATTTAAAAAGTGCAATAAATTTTTGGCATCCAATTCCATTCACTTCATTTCTAAAAAGAAATGGAGAAAACCATAAACATTCAACTCCTGTGCTATGTGAGAACCTCTCAACTAATAAACAATAATCAGTAACGATTCTGCTGCTGTCCTTCAACAGGGAATCATCTCTCTTATGTTACCCACCTTTGACAAATGCTGTGAAAAAGTTTGGAGAGTGCTTGCTCTCGACATCTCTGAGGCATTCATTTGGATTCAACACAAAGGCCTATTAAGTAAGTTTCCATCCACATGGTCTGACTTCTGCTTTGTACTTTTTTTTTGTCAAAAATGGGTATTCATTATTGCTGATTATTTACTCATTATTTGCTATAAATTATTTTGCTAAAATTATTAAGTGATATTTTTAATTCACAGTGTGATGTTTTAGGAATGTGAACAAAACATTAAGTATATAACTGTTAATTTTAAGGAAATACAATGTATACTATTATATTAATTAAATAACTTTAATTAATACTTCCAATATTTTGGTAATGTTACATTACCATCTTCAGGGAACATAAAAATTAATGAAATGTGCATGCAGGCACTAACACTGAACAAATATGGCTGAAGACAACAACTGAAGTCAGTCCTAGGGTCCAAATTGGGTATTAATTTAGAGTCCTAAATTAATACCCAATTTGGCCCACTAGGTGGGCCAAATTGGGTATTAATCTTGGCTGTTGGGCTGATGTTCTAAGAATGCAAGCCTCCCATATTTGGGGCAGTCTCATGCATCCAAATTTATTGAGGTTTGGGGAGTTTCTTAAAGCTGAGGCTGATTCTAAGAATAATCTCTCATATTTAAACTTGCTGCGGTGTACTAAGGAGGCTTTCTTCCAACGTATTTTATGGCAGGACTCTAGGACTGACTTCAGTTGTTGTCTTCAGCCATATTTGTTCAGTGTTAGTGCCTGCGTGCACATTTCATTAATTTTTATGTTCTCTGAAGATGGTAATGTAACATTACCGAAATATTGGGAGTATTAATTAAAGTTATTTAATTAATATAATAGTATACGTTGTATTTCCTTAAAATTAATAGTTATGTGTCACCAACATATAAGTATCTACAAGGATTAAGTATATAACAGCTTTTTAAGCATAAATTTACTGTAAAAGTGTATAAAAAAATAAGTAAAATATTTATGATAATTTTTAATAACATTTTATATATCAAATATAGAAAAAGTTTTATTTAGTGAACCTCAGGTAAACCAGGTGAATAAACGGATATTACAGATTTCTAAATTTGTAATCTTAGTAAATGGTAGCAGAAGCAAGCACTGCTTCTGTTACCAGGTTGTCTACTTGGATGGCAAATATTTTTATCCTCAACCTTAGAAACTAATGATGATGCTTGACAGGGCTCTGTTCTTTTGCTTACTATCTTCCTTTTATAAATCAGTTACCTTCTCTACTTGACTGTAAATCTAATATAGTAATACTCCTCCTTACGATGCTTCACTTTATGATAGTTCACTCATATGACACTTTCATTTATGATTAGTGCCCATTTATGCAGTAATGTATTCACTCCTACAATTTTAGCAACATGATACTGCTCTGTATCAGTCAATGCATAGTATTCACAAACTCAGTTTATTTATGAACTGAGTGATGTCATTGCTCTTTACATATCTTTGTGTTTTACTGTGAATTGTAAACTATTTATAACTATTATTTTATTGTTAATAATGGCTGATAAAATTCAGAGTAAGTGTACTGTTACTCCAGTGAAAACAAGAAAACACGTAAACCTATTACATTGCATGCTAAAATTAAAATTATTAAATTTAGTGACAATGGAGTATCAAACACAAAGAAGCTGCACTAGCATTGCTAGAGTTGTTAAAAATAAAGTTCTGAGGGAAGTGGAAAGTGCTACACTAGTTAATACTATAGTTATCTGTAAATGTAATGATCTTATTGCTGAAATGAAAAAAACTTTTAATGGTATAGATTGATGACTAAACTTGTTTGTGTATTTCCTTAAGCCAAGCTATTCAGAATAACTTTTTTATTTGAAAAAATTATTGTACATGTTTTTTTGCTTGCATATCTGACATAAATAAATGCTTTATTTACATTCACTGATGCACATATATGACTGTTTAACATTATTAAACCATTACATGCATCTTGGAAGTTTTTTTTTTTTTGCATTTTTCATGCATTACATGCATCTGTAAGTGAGTATGTTGGAGTGGAGGGGGGGCAATGATTCGCTATACAGTGCTATATGATGGTGGTCTGGAAACTGACCTGTCATATGACTTGGGTATGCCTGTTTAGCTGATGACAGTATACGCTGCACTTTTCTTTCTCATTTTATAAGTCTGCACTACACAAATCACCAAACCTTGCAGAATATTCAAAAATTTTATATTTTGATTACCGAACCATTCTTCAACTGATAACCTTGTTTCTGTTTCTTACAAACCTTTTCCATCTTCTTCTATATTGGACAAGACCCACATCTATAGACAAGATGAGTATTCTCTTCTTGGAATTACTTTAACTGCAATTGCCGGCCTGGTTTGCTGAGTAGTTAGCTTATCTGCTCTTCAGCCAAAGGCTGCAGATTCAAATCCCGCCGTGGGCATGGATGTTTATGATTGTCTGCGAAAATACTAGTGGTGGATGGTAGATGCTATTGGTGTATATGATGATGGTAGTTGTGGTAGCTGGTGGAGACGGAGAGTTATAGAGTAGGTGCCCTCCCTTGATGAGTCTTTGGACTGCTTGGCGGTGTCACGTAATAATAATAATAATTCTTTCTTGGTATAAGCATATTACAAATATTACCTTCTCAACATTCAAAAAGTTAGGTTTTCTCTTTTATTTGAGGCATTAGTTTACTTCTGAACAGTTGTTGACTCTGTACAAATCCATCTACTCATTAAATGCTGTTCTCACATTTGGGATGACCCCCCCCCCCAACTTCTCCCTAAAAAAAGTTGATTTAGTACAGAAGAGAGCATTTAGGTTGATTAATGATCCCCTTCTCTTACTAATTCACTTTTTCTGCTGTTTTCATTTTTTAGAAATATTATATATTTCCTAAAGAGTGCACTTTACTGATCTTGAAATTCAGTTTTAAGAAGTTTCTTCTTCTTTCTTGTCTCCTTTCTGCCCATTCATGGTACTAATGTACTGCATTTTGATCAACCTCTCGTGGATGACGGGTACATAAAAAAAGTTTCTTTTTTTGTACTAAATTATGATTTTGAGTTCTGATTATAAATTATAAAACTTGCAAAAATTCAGAAGCTTTTAAATTTAATATATTTTTCACCTTCATATGATATTGAACATTCATCAAATGTTGTAGTTCAGTTAGCATGAACAGTGCACTTTGGTTGGAAAAATTAACATTCAAGTCCCATTTAAATATGGAGAACCTTTATAAGGACTTTTCAACTGAAGATCAGTTAACTGATCTTCAGTTGAAAAGCATAAAAACTATTTAGTAGATGCAATGTCTAAATGTATACCATGGGTGAGAAGGTTAAATAAGGTAGGTGTGAGATGGATGAATAAAGAGATTAAGCATGCAATACAGAAAAAAAAGGCATTGTGGAGACAGCATAAGAGAAGTGGAAGTAACCAATTTCATGAGGTCTACAAAGACCAGGCAAGGAGGGTGACTTGGTTGGTGAGAGTAGCTAAAGAGAGGTATGAACAGCAGTTAGCTAATGAAGCCAAAAAGAATCCTAGGGAGTTCTTTCGATATGTAGCCAGCAAAAGAAAGAATGATTATGGAAGGATGACATTGATTGGAGGAAATGGTATAAAGACAGTTGTTGCAGAATGTGTTGTGGAGATACTTAATGAGCAATTCATAAAGATCTTTCAATCTTGTGAATGTGACTTCATGGAGAGATTAAGAGCAGTTGATGATGGGGAGGAGAGACTGACTGTAAGTGAGCAAGAGGTGTTTGGGGAGTTGAGTAAACAGATGTAAATAAGGCTGTGGGACTTGATAATATATCACCACGTATTCTGAAGGAGTGTGCTAGAGAGTTGACACCTGCCTTGACATATTTTTTTAATACGAGTCTTGCACTTGGTCAAGTTCCTAAAGAGTGGAAGGAGGGCAAGATTGTGCCACTTCATAAAGGAGGTGATCGAACTCAAGCATCAAACTATAGGCCTATCTGTGTGTCAGGTGTTGTGGTTAAGTTGTTGGAGAAGCTTGTGAGAACTAGGATCCAGAGTTGGGTTGACAACAATGGTATAATTTTTGATGGACAGCATGGATTTGCTAAAGGGAGGTCATGTTTTAGTAATCTACTTACTTATTACAATAAAGTGACTGCTTCCTTGGACAGAGGAGAAGGATACACAGTAATATACTTGGATTTCGCAAAAGCTTTTGATAGAGTACCTCATGATAAGTTGGCAGTCAAACTAGAGCAGATGGGGTTGGATATTAGATTAGTGCATTGGATTGGAGACTGGCTATCTGATAGGTATCAACAAGTTGTGTATGGGGGTGCAATATCCAGGAAAAGGAAAGTCACTAGTGGAGTGCCTCAGGGGTCTGTTTTAGGGCCATTACTATTTAACTTATATATTAATGATATTGGTGAAGATTTGGATGGAGATATTCAGTTGTTTGCAGATGATGCAAAGTTGGGACGAACCATAAAGAGTAGTGAAGATGTTGTGGCCTTGCAAGAAGACTTGAATAAATTGAGTGATTGGGCAAGCAAATGGGGATGTGAGTTCAATGTTGCAAAATGTAAGGTTTTAAAATTTGGAAAACAAAGATGGGATGCAGAATTTATGCTTGGTGAGAATATATTGTTGGAAGTAGAGGAAATAAGAGATCTGGGGGTGATAGTGGATAAGGATCTAAAATTTAGGGGACACATCGCCAAAATTGTGAAGACAACACAAAGACTTCTGGGAATGATGCGGAGGACACTGACATGTAGAAGTAGGGAGATACTTGTTCCAATGTATAAGGCTTTGATTAGGCCACACTTGGACTATTGTGCCCAGATTTGGTCACCGGGTTTTCAGAAGGATGAAGAGATGTTGGAAAGGGTCCAAAGGCGAATGACTAAGGTAGTTTCTGACCTCTGGAATGTTGAGTATGAGGAAAGATTGAAAAGATGTAATTTGCGGAGTCTCGTGGAGAGAAGGAAGAGGGGAGATATGATAGAGACCTACAAGTTGGTAAGGGGTTGTTATAGGATCAATGGTGGAGAAGTTCTACAGAGAATAGTGGGAGATCAGGGGAGAACCAGAGGTCATCCCTGGAAACTGTATAAGGAGGGTGTGAGTAAGGGAGTGAGAGGCAGGTTTTTTTTCGTGCAGAGTTGTGAGTGATTGGAATGCCCTGCCTGAGAGCGTGGTGTCTGCAAGTAGTTTGAATGTGTTTAAGACACGGTATGATGAGATGTGTGTGTAAGATAAAAGGACCTCCTAGATGAGTCTTTGACTCCATGAGGTCTTGTTTTAATAATAATAATAATAACTGGTCTCATATGAAAATGGCAGGGATTTTTCCTCTTGAAAACTTCAGACTGATTTAGAAGAACACTCCTAGTTTACAGATATATATAATACACTGGTCTGCTAGCCTGAATTGGTTTGGTCATATTCAAAACAGCAAAAACTGAATTTTGTTACATAGTCTATCCTGTGGAAAGGCAATGATAATATGTTTTATATAAATGAGAATTTTTCATGAAAGAATTTGTATTAATGAGATTCATTGTCATGACCCACTTTCATTCAAAAATGAAAGGATCAATTTTAATTAATGTTAAGCTAATGTTAATATAATTGTATCTCATTCAGATTAATTGTTCACTGCTTCAATTGATTTACGGAATTCAAGAATAGCCTATAGTATTTTTTCATCAGAAATCATCCATGCCGAATATTTTTGGATTTGATCATTCAATATACTAATGGCACACTTCTGTGTGTCATTAATATATTACGAATCCTAATCTCACTCTTTCAGTGAATCATATTAACTCTTACACTTTTTCATTCATAATGATTTTGTATTTGATGCATATTTGCTTTTAATAAGTTTTGTAACAGAACACTGGAATACTGACGTATATGCATTGTTATCCTACCCCCACATTAACTGATTTTTCATATTAATGTAATAAATGCTTGTTGAGGTATTGTGATACTGTGTTCAAGTTTGTATGTTTAATTAATAATGGAATATAATTTTAATTTTTAAATACTTGATTTAATGGGGTTATATTAATTTTAGTATTGCAATGGAGGAGATTTGGCAGACTACTTGCATGGTAAGTTATTCATGTCTCATGTTTTGAATTAATTTCATGTTAGATGTTTACAAAAAAAAAAAAAAGAAAAAAAAAAGCTTAATTATATTGTATAAACATTTAAGGCCAGTGTATTAATATTCTGTAATTTTGCATCTTTACAAGTCATCTAACTCATTGTGAATAACTTATTGAATATTAACCTTATATAGGCTATGGGGACACACATACACGCACACACACACACACAATTACAGCATACAATTCCGATATATGCTATTAAAAACAGAATGAAAACTGTATTCAATAGTGAACATGTAAGAAAGAAAGAAAGAAAATGATTGCCAATCTTTTTAGATTAGTTTTGTAATAGCATTTCTTTGATACTTCATCTCAACAATTGAATTTGAGTCATTTTTGGCCATAGATACCATACTTTTGCTTTGTTTATTTTTGCAATTAAAATGGTCCTAAAAGTGATGATATAATTTCTCCCTGTCTTGATGAGATGTAATGAAATCTAGTATTGAAGATCAGTATTAAAATTTGATATTCTTATTGAAATGGCAGTCACTGTTCGTGTTGGAGGGGGGGGGGACCTCCTAGTGATGGAACTGGCCCTTTTCATTCTTCATCTTTTTCTTTGCTTTTCTTCCTGTATTCTTCACTCTACTTCTCCTGAGTCTTTTTCACTAATCTTTTTTCCAGACTACCATCACTGGGATCCAACGGCCCTGCCGCCGTGTGGTGCAATCCATGCATGGACATCCAGAAAGGGGGATCCTGGTAGTCTTGCACTACTTTGCCCTTGCTTTGGCAACACAGGTGGTCCTGGATGGCCCAGCCAGGATCAATTGGCTAGTGGGCTTGCCTGCAAGGGTCAACGGTGTTGCAGTAAGTCTCTGACCCAATGGTCCGGGATTGGGATCCTAGGCGTGCTGTAGTACCGGTATAGCATCCGGAGTAGCCCTGACATTCCACTCCTGAATGCCCTCATTGTTTGCCAGGCAGTGGGCATCCATGTGTGGCTCCATGGTGGGTGGGGAGCTCTGGCACCAAACCAAAAACTTCTTGAGCATGAAGTTTCATCCTCAAATGTTTCAGGGGCCCTAACAAAGTCCCAACCAAGTACTGATACTGTAGATACAGCATATGGAAACAGAAGTAAGAAACCAATGATATATAATGCTAACATAAATGTACCAACATTTTTAATCATACATGTTACAGGTGAAAAAACCAATAGGGAAAATGTCACCCTTCTTTAGGAAAGATTGACTTCTATTTGGGTTTATAGGTCAGATTTATTTCAAACTAAGTTATACCAACTAGTTTCGCCAACTATAGCTGTTGGCTTCGTCACGGTAAAAGATATATAGATGTAAGACCACTTAAATGCTAAAACCGTTACACTAAAACTGTAAATGAATCGAATACAATTGCATTTTTACAAAAAACAGAAGAATGCTTACATCACACACATAGAGCGTGTATGATCTCGCTTGTTGTTATGTAGGAAAGTTCTATAATTTGTAGCAAAATTTAATTCTGGGAAGTTTAAAGATCTAATGAGGGTCTTCCAGATCTTAGGCAGAATTAATCCTTGGTTTCTATTTAGGTTTTGTTTTGAACAAATAACTGTTGTGGCTTCTTTTATCATTCGGGAGTGGAAATCCTCTTCTAAGTAGAGCATGGAGTTTTGTCCTAGAGAAATGAAAGGCTAACCCCGATTTGTCTTCTCTATTATTGTTTACATCTCCTATGTGTTCCTTTTTCCTGATTTCAAAACTTCTAGAAGTCTGGCCAATATAGTTCAAGCCGCACGAGCAGGGGATGTTGTAGGCTCCGGCATATTTTTACAAATATCCTGGAGTCTACTTCTTTATTCAAAAAGGTTTAGAAGGACTGACAGGACCTCCCAAAACTGTTAAGAAATTGCATTCTGGTGATGTCCTTGTGGAAACGTGTCAGCAACATTCCGAGAAACTACTGAGAGCAACAACAATGGGTGGAATAGAAATTACAGTAACATCTCATAAAACACTTAACTCCTGTAGAGGAGTGATATCAGAATGGGATTTCCTTGATGTTCCTGATGAGAGATATGTTCAGAACTTAAAGATCAAGGAGTGACAGATGTGAGGTGCATCCTGATATGTAGGGATGGTCGCCTAATTCCAACCAAGAACATCATCCTTACTTTTGATATACCTAAGCCTCCAACATCTGTAAAAGCAAGGTATCTCAGCTGTCCTGTTAGAATGTACATTCATAACCCACTGAGATGCTTTAAATGTCAGGGATATGGACGTGCCCAAAATGCCTGTCATGGTTCTATTACCTGTGCTTGATATGGTAGTAAAGAGCATGATAACAAATCTTGCTGTGCAAAAAAAGCTAAACGTGTCAACTGTCAGGGAGATCATCCAGCTTACTCTCGTGCATGTCAGAAATGAAAAGATGAAAAAGAAATACAAAGAATGAAAACAGCAAAATATAACATACCAGGATGCAAAAAGAAAGCTAGCAACTATCACACCTGCTCTGAGATCCTCTTTTGCTGAGAAGGAAACAATTAAGAAAGTGACAGTAGCCACTCAAACTTGTATGTCTGTTCCACCATCTGATAATTTCACCATACCTGCATCTTATGATCACAAATACTTCTCTATTGAGTGCATCAATCACATGACCTATGGCCTTACTCCAAAAATGATCTCCCACTCGATGAAAACCCACTTGTCAAAAAATTATGGCAAAGATATCACTTAAAGATAAACCACCAGATACTCCCACAGAAAAAATGGATACTTCATTACCCAGTGAAAGTGAACTAACTTATCAACTGACCCTAACATATGAGACGTATTGAATACCAGAGGAAGAGATGGACACTGGCCGTCCATACTTTCCCAGAACAATTGATAAATATAAATATGACAAAGGTAAGCCCTCAACCTCCCGAAAACCAGACGTCTTTAAAACGAAAACAATAGGAAAATTTGTACAATGGAACTGTCATGAATTTTGCCAGAATATTGATGATATCAAGATTTTGTTGCAGAAACACAAACCTTTCTGTTTCTGTCTACAGAAAATGCACTTAAGACCCAATGAGGACTATCTTTAGAAATTTCACTGTTATATGCAAGGATAGAACTGGAGGTGGTGCTCATGGAGGAGTAGCTATCCTAGTGGGCAGTCATATTCCTTTCCATCAGGTCCAACTTAATACTTCTCTGGAAGCAGTAGCGATTCACTTCTCCATGGGATTTCTTATTACAGTATGTTCAATTTATTTACCACCAAGTGCTGAGTTAAATGAAACTGATCTTGATAACCTTGTCTCGCAACTGCCTGAACCCATACTTTTGATGGGTGACTTTAATGGTCACAATACTCTATGATGTAATGCCAACACTAATAGACGAGGTCGAATCATTGAAAGAATTCTTGATAATAATAACCTCTCCCTTTTAAATAATAAACTCAATACTTTCTTCCATATGCTTACCCGTTCATATTCTGCAATTGATCTTACAATCTGCTCCCCTTCCATTCTCCCACTGCTCACATGGGACGTGGAAGAGAACATATATGGAAATGATCACTTTCCTGTTCTCTGCACAATGTCTTCACAGGAACCATGTTCACCCACATGGATACCTATATGGAAAATGGACTAGGCTGACTGGAACACTTTCTCTCATCTTGCAAAATTTAATGCTAATGCCATCAGTCAAATGCCTATCAATGAAGCCTTAAAATATATAACAGAGTGCATTGTCCAGGTGGCAACAGCCTCCATCCCAAAAACATCATCTCGGTTTCCACTCTATCCAAAGCCTTGGTGGAACTCAGAATGTCAGACAGCCAAAAAAAAGATCAACACAGAACATGGGATATATTTCGTAGATATCCCACCACATCAAACCTTATAGCTTTCAAGTACGCTATGTGAGGCGTCAGAGTCAAAAACAATCACGGATCCAATTTACTACATCAATTAATCAAATGACTAGTCCAAAAATTGTATGGGATAAAATCCAGAAAATGAAAGGTAGATATAGAACACATTGTTTGTCTACCTTAGACCATAATGGAAGTGTTATTGCTGATCCCAAAGCCATTGCAGACACTCTGGGAGAAAATTTTGCCAGAATCTCAGCAACAGCTTCATATCATCCTGAATTTTTAATTCTGAAAGAACAGCAAGAGACACAAAAGCTAAATTTTTCTACCAATGTTCTTGAGCCATACAATCAGCCATTTGTTAAGGAGGAACTAAAAAGAGCTCTCCTACTATCTCACCCTAGTGCAGTAGGGCATGATGACATCCATTATGAAATGATAAAACATCTACCATCATCTTCTATGGATCTCCTTCTCTTCTTATACAATAGAATACTTGCAGAGGAAGAGTTTCCAAATTCTTAGCATAAGTCAATTGTCATTGCTATCCTAAAGCCAGGAAAGGATCCAACACAAGTAAATAATTATTGACCCATTGCTCTGACCAGCTGTCTTTGTAAGATACTAGAGAGAATGGTTAATGCCAGACTTCTCTGGTATTTAGAAAGCAACAATCTTCTCTCCAATACACTATGTGGGTTCTGTAAACATCGCTCAATTTTAGACCATTTGGTCCATTTAGAAACTTGTATAAAAGATGCATTTCTGAAGCATGAACACATTGTTTCAGTTTTTTTTTGACATGGAAAAAGTTTATGACACAGCCTGGAGATATGGCATTACACAAGACCTCTATAACCTGGGTCTTAAAGGACACCTTCCTGTATTTATTAAAAACTTTCTTTCCTGGTGAATTTTCCAAGTCAGAGTGGGAAATATGCTATCTTGATCATGTCATCAAGCACAGGTATTCCCCAAGGCTCTGTCTTAAGTGTGACACTTTTTGCTGTTAAAATCAACTCAATCACCGAACAGCTTCCTCCCACTGTAGACAATGCTCTATGTGTTGATGACTTCACAATTTACTGCCACTCCCATAACATGAGGGTTATTGAAAGACAACTTCTGCAAGCAATTGATCATGTTTCTCTGTGGGATGTTAGTAATGGGTGTTTAGGTTTTCAACAGAAAAAAGTGCTGTGTACACTTCTATCAAAAACGCACTCTTCACCCAGATCCTGAATTAAGAATGGGATGCACTATTATTCCAGTAGCTACAGAAGGCAAGTTCTTGGGATTGATCTTTGACGGTAAACTTACATTTCTAACACACATTCGTCAACTAAGAGAAAAGTGCAGGAGAGCGTTGAACCTTCTTCGCACTCTATCCTCTACTCGATCAGTGGGATGCTGATCAAGCTTCATTGCTCCATCTTTATCGTGCACTTATATGTTCAAAGCTGGATTATGGATCTCAAGTCTATGGTTCTGCAACACAGAGTAACCTGTGATGGTTGGATTCCATCCATCATCAGGGTATACGGATAGCTACTGGTGCCTTTCACACATCACCCACTCAGAATCTTTATGTTGAAGCAAATGAACCAGCTCTATTACTTCGACAGAAATAGTTGTCTTTTAATTATGCCCTAAAGATAAAATCTCTCCCAGATCATCCTTCATAGAATAGCCTCTTTTCTCTGCACTGGGAAGCTCAATACCACACACTTCAAACTGCCATATGTCCTTTTGGTATGCATGTTAAAGAGACTATGTTGTCAACATTTATACTCTTGGTATAAATGTTGACAACATTGCCTACACTAAACATAGCATCCCTCCACGGCAGGTTTGCACACCATCTTACAATCTCACACTTTGTCAGCTACAGAAATCTCATACTCCATCATCTGTCTACCTCCAGTTGTTTAATGCACACAGAGCAGCACACTCTGATTTCTTGTCTATCTATATACTGATGGTTCAAGAACTAATACCTCTGTTGACTGTGCTGCTGTGTTTCCTGACATTATTATCTCTAACCAGATCCCGTCTGATTGCAGTAATTATACAGAAGAGTTAGATGCCATTCAGCTTGCACTTGTTCATATAAAAGAAAACTGCTACCAAAAGTGTATAATTTATATAGACTCATTGAGCTCTTTACAGGCTATCTCCTCTCCTATATATAATCCACATCCAGTACTTTATGAGGTGTTACACCTGTTTCACAAAATGAAAATCCTTGATTTTGATGTTCAGTTGTGCTGGATTCCCAGCAACATTGGAATTAAGGGAAATGAGACTGCAGATGCAGCTGCTAAATCAGCTCAAACTTTCTCCACATACTATTGTCTCTATATAAACTCATATAAACTGTCTGTAGTCTGTATAAGGTACTGTCAGACTACAGACAGTTTATACAATTAAAGCTAATTGCTCAATGGCAGTCATCATAGCAGGAAGCATTAATAAACAAATTATATGACATTAAACCTGAAATTAAGCATTGCCATTCTAGTCAGTGAATAAAGAGAAGAGAGGAAGTTGTTCTCACTAGGCTCTGCATAGGTCACATTCTTATTTACTGAGAGCTAATGACCCTCCCATATGTGAAAAATGCAATACACATCTCACTATTTATCATATACTGGTAGAGTGCCAGCACTTTGCATGAGAGAGGAATGAAATTTTTGCCTACCTGGCCAGACCATATACATTTAGTCAGATGCTGACAGACTCGGGCAGATTGCACGATGTTTTTACAAAGAATTAATTTATACAAACTGTAATTTTGTTTATATGTAAATACTGTATTGCTTCACTTAACATTTGTGTGTATATATATATATATATACAGGGTGTTCGGGATAAATTTGACAGTTTCGTAAGGAAAAAGAAAATCTTCTTTGTATCTATTAAATTTAATGAATTGACAAAAAAACATTACAGGCAGAGTTAATTACAATACTATCAACAAGATTTACTCAAAATAACCACCATTAGCATCGATCACAGCTTCAATTCTGCTTCGGAACCTCGAACAAGCTGATGCTACAGTCTCCCTGGGAAGGGCCGCAAAAACTGTTTTAATTTTATCCATTAACTGGGCTTTTGTATTACTGGAAGTGCGATTGGTGTCTTTTTCAACTGCGCCCCATACAAAATAATCCATGGGGTTAAGGTCTGGGGAGTTTGGAGGCCAAACATTTGGACTGGTGAAGTCGTAGAAATTTTCAGACAACCATTTTTGACTTTTCCCAGAGGTGTGGCAAGGGGCCGAATCCTGCTGCCATACATACGGCCTACCATTGGCTACCCTTGTTATCCAGGGCTTGACTACAGTTAGCAACTCCACGAACAAAGCCCGAATTCCAATGCCAGGGTTCTTCAACACCTGTTCCTGCAGATTTGCGAGGAATTCTGCTGTACGAACGCAATCAGATCGTCTGCTAGGGATCTTTCTTCTTGCTACATCCTCGTAGTCACCATTGCAAGTCTCTAGTTCATGCCTGATTGTTTTTACTGTATTCAGGGAGCATTGGGCAGCAGTCGTAATATCCTTATTTTGATGGCGGGCACGAATCATCATGATACAAGTTATTCTCTTCCATGATTCAGGTGGGTTCCAGCTATCCATCCTTTCTGACATCTTGTATATGAATGAAGAAGGGTCCAAACTTTTAAATGAAGAGAAGTGTGTGTTAATACATGTAACTTACGGAAAAATATAATTAATTATAAATATGTCAAATTTATCCCGAACACCCTGTATATATATATATATACATATATATTACAAAATATGTAATGTTTTGTAACGTATATGTGCAGGAGTTGAGCACTAATGTATATATTATTCATTAATTTAATTTCTGACCAATTATGTATTTCTGTAGCCTTGTGTTACCTTTTTGTAATTTTGTTAATATGCAAATACCACACTGCTAAACTTAATTTTTATGCATACATATCATATAATAATTCCTCTTTAACTCTATGTATTACTGTAATAACATTTGTTGTAATCTTATTGTGATAATCTTAAATGTAGATACTGCATTCCTTGGCTTGGTGTTGTGCATGCATTTTGTTTATTAACTTGTATTGTTGTCTAATTATGTACTGCCTTAAATGCTGCAGTAAATTTGTTTATATGCAGATACTGCATTACCCAGCTTAACTTTTGTGTATACATATTATTTACTATTTTTTGACTAATTATGTATTGCTGTATATTTGTGTAACTTTCTTGTAAATTTGTTTATATGTAGTACCACATTGCCAAATTTTATTTTTATTCATGCATGTTGTATAATAATTCCTTTTTGTCTATTTATGTATGACTGTAAAAACATCTATTATAATTTTAACTATATGTAGATACTGCATTCCTTGGCTTGGTGTCTTGTACACACATTTTATTTATTTAACTTGTATTGTTGACAATTTTTGTACTACTGTAACCTTTAACCTTGTGTGTTGCTGTGCTCTCTGCAGCAATTCTGTTTCTATGTGGATGCTGCTTTGTAGAACCTAATTTTTGTACAGGCATATTGTTTACAATTTTCTTTAACTGCTTATGTATAGTTGTAACCTTAGTATGGCACAGTATGACCTTTGTAGTTTTTGTGTTAAATAAACTATAAACCAAACTTTCAAGAACATTCACGCATTGGTAAGCAGTACCACTTTCACGCCAGATCAAGTGCTGTCTATAATTGGAGGAAAGACTAAAACGACTCTCATTTCTGAAGAGTACATTACTAGAGAGTCATCTACCAGTTTATGATAAATAGTGAGATGTGTATTGCATTTTTCACACATGGGAGGGTCATTAGCTCTCAGTAAATAAGAATGCATAAAATGACTGTGACCTATGCGGAGCCTAGTGAGAACAACTTCCTCTCTTCTCTTTATTCATTGACTAGAATGCCAATGCTTAATTTCAGGTTTAATGTCATATAATTTGTTTGTTAATGCTTCCTGCTGCAAGGTAACAAGGTTTGTAACTCCATTGATGTTTTGTCCAGTTTTTATGGATACAACACGACTGAAAATGTGCTCTACAATGAGCTGTGGATAAAGGAATGCAGACTACAGGCCTTTAGGCATATAGGCATTGCGACATCATCACCTAGATGATGTTGCAATCTCGCCACACTTTGTTGAGTTATCCACGTACTTGTGCTCAATTGCAGCTGAATTGCAAGGTGATTCGCCATGGTTTTTCTGTTATGACCAAAAATGTGTCAGGAACACATTCCATTCTTGGCTCTGGGCAGCATTTGAAATGCTGCCTAGAGCCAAGATACAACACTGTGTGAGATTCAAAATGCTTTGGCAATATCAGGAATTCTGCAGCCTTCTTCTTCTTTCCAATAATTCTTCTCCACGTGAAATCACCTAGATGATGTCTTTGAGACATTACAAGACATCTAAGTTTTGTAAAGGATTCTTTGCAAAACTTAAATTTGTTTAAAGGGCATTCTTTAAACAATTCGCTTATTGTAACCTTTTGCCTATCCTGTTAAGTGCTACCACGTGATCCCTTTGTGCACTATTTGAAAATATGAATGTGTACCCACTTCTTACTTTTAATTGTCAGTTATACAAATTGTCACAGCTGATTTGTCTGAATTTGTGGTAATCTTCAAAAATAGTGTCCGTCCTTAAGTTTTGGACACCAGTGTGTTATATTTATTTTAATATTATAATTCATCACTTTCATTTTGCCAATAAAATTTAAAAAAAAAAGGAGGAAATATTATTTCAAGTTGTTTTGCAAATATTATCTTTATTATTATGCCAGCCCACCATGCAATCATAACTCATTATGGAAGGTCAGCCTTAGATATTACATCTACAATACCATTCCTTAAACTCATTCATTGTCTGCATTATCATCACCTGCTTAGACAATGCATTCCATGCTCCTGCCACTCTCCATGCAAGAAAACTTACTTCTTACTCACATCTCTTCCTGGGTTGGCTTCTAGTCCTTGTTCCTTCTTCTCACTCTATCATATGAAAATCTTCTCCACCATTAGCCCATTAAATATTTCTCAACAGCTTAAATGTTTCTATGATGTTCCCCTTTTCATTTTTCCCCATCAGACTGTAGATTGCATGTCCTCATAACCAGTATTGTGCAGTCTTAATATTATTTTTGTCTGCGTCTGTATTTTCTCTGCAGTGCTTCAATCCTCTTCAAATTCTAGTGATAAGATCTGAGCATAATCCAGATGTGGTCTGATCAGCACTTAATACAATGGAACCATCTCTCTTTTATCTCTGCTGATCAAAATTCTTCTCAATACTGTAGCAAGCAGTTTTCTGGGTTGTCTTTACACCATTTGTTCGTGTGTCCATTGAACTTCAAATTTCTATATGCTATCAGCTCAAAGTTTTTTCCTTACTTCCTCCATTTTGTTCAGTGTTCCTTCATTAAAAAAGTATGCATCTGCGAATCCCAGATTTCAAACTCTTACATTTAGCTTTATTAAACTGATGTCTCTATTGGTTGGCCCACCTTTAGTTAAAAAGGTGGACAAACTAAAATTAAAACTAAACAAACTTAACTTATTCAAATTCTTCTTAAAGAGCCTCAACATCAGCACTATTACTGATAACACTCCAAAACCTATGGACCTCCACTTGTAAACTTCCTTTTTCCCAATACTGCTTCTCTCTACATGTCTCCCTCTATCCATCTATTCATTGGAATCAACAGATGCTGTATGGTCTCTCAGATGCTCAGCGATGTGCCACACCAATCCTTGCCAGTAGTCCTTTTGTATGCTTTTCTGGAGACTTCGACTCTTTGAACATCAGTCACTCTAGACACCATCCACCTCATTGATGGTCTACCCTTTCTCTTTTTCCAGGAACTTTACCTTCTATTACTATTTCTCAGTTTCCATGGATGATCTCCAGTTTTCCTCACATTATTCATTTACTGAAATATTTCATCCACATTAGTTCTATGAACCTCCCTAAGCAACTTATGTCATATCCACCCAATATCTGCCAATCATCTGTAACCCACAAATCTTCAATCTCTCCTCTCATGGAGCACCACACACATTCCTGCTATCATCTTAATTACTCTCCTCTGAATTCTCTCCCCAACTCAACATCAGCAGAGATCAAGATTGGCACCATCAACATAAGAAGCATCAATGGAACTAGCAAAAGAATTGAATGAGTACCAGATCGACATAATAGGTGTTACTGAAACAAAGACAAAAACAAGTGAAATCTTTCTAAGGAACAAATACAAGATATTATATTCAGGGAAAAGAATCAGTAGCTATAATATTAAACACTAAATATGAGGATAATCTTCTTGGATGACAGGCAATATCTAGTAGGATGATGTGGGCTAATATCAGAATGGAGAACTGGACATCGAGACTTATTTGTGCATATGGTCCCACAGAAAGTTCTACTAAGGCAGCACTTCCCAAACTGTGGGCCATGGCCCCCTTGAGGACTGTTAGTTTTATTGAGGGGCCGTGAAATAATGAAAACAAATTTAAAATATTTTAAGACTAAGTGTGCCATGTCAAATGTGTATGTAAGATGCTGAAAATGTAATATTTGCATTTGATTTTTGCAATATTCGCTGTGTATGTTTTGTATTGAATATAAATACAATAAATATAATAATAATAATATGTCTGTAATACGATTTTTTTTTTCAATGGGGGCCGTGAAATATTTTAATTTTTCCAAGGGGGCCTTTACATCCATAACTATTAAATTATTTAAGGAATTTACAATGTATACTGGAATATTAATTAAAAGAAACTTTAACAAATACCTCCTATATTTTGCAACGTCACATTGTCATCTTCATGGGAACATACAACTATGACATGTGCACACAGGTACTACAAAAAGCAAATGAAGCAGAAGAGAGAAAACTATTGTTGTTCCTAGAGTCCTAAAGGTGCCCTCTAGCAGGCTATATTGGGTTGTCTTGGCTGTTGGGCTGAAGTTCTCAAGATGCAAGTTTCCCAAATTTGGGGCAGTCTCATGCACCCAAATTTGTTGAGTTTGGAAAGTTTTTTTAGAGCTGAGGCTGATTCCATGAATAATCTTTCATATTTAAATTTGCTGTGATGTATTAATGTGGCTTTCTTCCAAGGTATTCTGTGGTGGGTATCCAGGGCATGGTCTGCAAGCTGTGAATGGCTGTACTGGTGAAACCAGATGTAGTATTTGTGTTCCGAAATCCTGACATTTGCTGTCCTGCCTGTTTGGCCAAAGTAGGACAGTTTACAGCTGCAAAGAACCTGATATAGATTTACAGCTGCAAAGAATCCTTATCCGCTCCACCAAAGACCAACCACTTCCCCTAGACCTGGTAGGTCTAGGGGAAGTGGTTGGTCTTTGGTGGAGCGGATAAGGGATGCCAATCTTGTATATGGTTTATAACAAGAAGTCAGGTCGTATTTTTTTAAGATTTTGGTTAACTTTTTTGAGGTGCCCCGGAAGGGAATGGTGATGGATTTAGTGTAATCTTTGTTATGAAGGGGGGGGGGTTGTAGTTCACTATTCAAATTTATTAAATATTAAAAACTATTAAATATTAAAACCAGTTAACCACAACCCCCTCCCCCTTCATAACAAAGATTACACTAAATCCATCACCATTCCCTATATCCGGGACACCTCCTGAAAAGTTAACCAAAATCTCATTAACCAATCCATTGCTAGGGATTGGTTAATGAGAGAATCCATAAGGTCTGCTATTCAAGAAGGAGAATGACCAAGATAATTCATGCTTTGGACTTGATTAGGAAACAAGCAAGAAAATTAGTGGTGGTTGTGGGGAAAATAATTTAAGTGGATATAAGGGGAATGTAAGGGCAGATATCAGGAGAATATTGAGGAGAGTGAAAGATAACAGCATAGTGTGGGAAAGGTTCTCAGTGTGTTATCAAGGTATGACAATGATGAGTTGGGATGGAGAGCCAGAATCATGCATGGTATGCTAGCAGAGCTGTATGAGGAGAAGGGAGTGCAGTTTGGGATATAGGGCATGTATTTGAGGGAAGAATGGAATTAGGCAGATGTGATGGGTTGCATTTGAATGGCTTTGGAGTGAGTGAACTGGAGAAATTTGCTGGATGGAAACATACTGTGTGATGCAAGCAAGAGCAGGAGAGTGGTATTGAAGAGACTGAAATGCTTGGCAAATGAAGCAGTAGTAATGAGAGATGAAAAGAGAATGGGAACACAAGAGGAATGGGAAATGGGTAGGAGCCAAGTTGGACAGGAGACAAAGTATATATTGAGAGTGGATGTTGGAAGTAGTAGCGAAAGTATATATGGGGATGATCAGCATAGAAATTGAATAGGTTGGGATATGCGCAGGGTAATTGAGACTGAGTGAACGTGTATTATCTATGAGATAAAGGTGACTGGGAAAGGGTGGGTGTGGTGTGGAAATCATAATCAATGAACGACTGATTTATAGATCTAAAATGAACTGCTGTATTTATTCACAAATTCCAGAAGTATCAGAAATAAGGGAGATGAAATGGTTTCACTTATTGAGTCTTTTCACCCTAAAACCATTGTAATAAATGAAATATGGTTGAATGAAGATGATATCCTAATGGGAACAGAAATGGAAGGGTACAATATTTTTTGTGAGGATAGAAGGGATAAGAAAGGATGGGGTGGGATTAGTGATGCTCGTGAAAGCAGGGGAATTACGTTCACATATGGTAGACATGAAAGAGGGAAATAGTGGCAATGATTATGAGGCAGTGTGGTGTAAAGTGGAGGTTGAAAGAAGAGAGATTTAGTTGGATGTTGTTATAGGCCAGGGAATGTGGAGGGTGGTGATGAAGAAATGTATTGACAACTTGGGTTAGTGAACAAAGAAAGTGTGATTATTATAGGTGATTTTAATTATGGTGGTATATATGGAATGAAGAGATAGCATTTGGGAATAAGAAAAATGAATTTCTTGAGTTCTTGAGACAACTATCTCAGACAGCATGCAAAGGAAGGCATGCAAGGATCGAGAGTTTTAGATCTGATCATTTCATCAGAGGACGTAATTGTGAGTGGAGTTTCATCCTTCCCTCCAGTTGGTGAGAGTGCTGTGGCTAGCCATATGCAGACTTCTGTGAGGAAAGGATATATGTGGAATTATATGGCTGGATTATGACAAGCTTAGGAGACAGCTTGGAGCTATAGCAAGCTGAGCAGTAAGGAAATAAATGTTGCTTGGGAACTGTTACACCTGATATCTTAGGAATGTAGAATTCTCAGCTATCATGGTGTAACACGAAGAATAAATAAATTAAAAACCCTGCATAAAAGATAATAGATGAATTATTTAAAAGAAAAAGAAATATTCTTGCATCCAATAAAATATATAAAATATAAAGGTGTTTGTTGAACTAACTAACAAAAAAGAAAGAATATATTAATGTTGTGATATGATATAAGAGAGAAAGTTTAACTAAATAAGACAGAAAAGGATTAGTCATAAGAGATGGTATGTGAGAGGCTAGAGATTAAAATATTAATCTCTAGCCTCTCACATACCATCTCTTATGACTAAATTCATAGTAAAAGTAAATTCATAGAGAAATTTTGGAAAGGGGATTAAGATAGAGGCCAGAAAAATAAAAACAACAGACTATCGCTCAGTGCCGATTCCCGGATTGAGACATCGTTTGGCTCGCCGACCAAAGGACGTTTGGCAGAAAAACGCCACCCTAATTGGTCGGTGAAGTAAAATCAAGTAGGGGTGGAGAAAATAAGTTAAAGAAGATGCCGTTGGGAGAGCAAGTATAAAAGGGTTGGAAACCCCCCCCCCCCCATGGGGCTTTTTAGGCTTTTAGACCTTTTTGGCTTTTGGTTTTTGGTTCTGTTCCAGGAGAGTTCTTCGCGAGCTCCTTCGTATGGGTTTCAAGGTGTTTTCCTGAGTGGCGAGATAGGGGTTATATCTCCGTCGTCACAACACAGAAACGAAAGTGAGCGGGATTTCGATTCTGTACTTCCTGTGTAAGAAGTGAAGAATGCCATATAGTCAAAGAAAAGAAAGCATGTTCTTTGTGTTTCAACTTCAGTGACAACCACGAAAAAGGGAAAGCTGTAAAGAAATCGATATCCACGTCGCGAGTTGCACAGCTGTTATTTAGACGATTTAAAGTGTGTCCTGAATAACGAAAGGTAAAGACCGCGTAGGCATAGTTCAATTCAAAAGGGAACATAGGAGAAGCAGATTATCGGAGAGGTTATACCAGGATACTTCAATCAGAAAAAGATAGAGGCCCATATGGAAAACTCAGGAAAGAAAGGTACTGTAAATTATATCTCGTGTTAACTAAGATTCGTCTGTATTAGTTATCATTATTCTAATACTGAACTGTTGAAGTGACCAAGAAAACAATACTAGGACTTTAGTATCTGACAGAATATATTGAAAGTAAGCTGGCTAGTGTTAATGTTATATGAGTAATTAAGTGTCCTGAAAATTTTGCATGTCTATTATATTGTATAAGAAAGTTTAGATGTCGTAGTTATGTGTTAGTGCAGTAAATGGTTTAGTTAAGCTACTTAAGTTTGGATAGTTAAATAGTGTGAATTAATCTTATATGTCCATGTCATATGAAGTTATGTGTTGAATGTGTATGGCGGCATGATCGTAATACCCGTTATAGGATCATAGCTTAATTATTTATGATGAGCTAATGTCAGTTTGTAAATATTTAGTATAGCATTGAATTGAGTAATAACAATTTGAATTGTACCATGTTAAGGAATTTAATAAACCTTTTGTCCAATGATAAAACAGTTGTCTGAAATTGCTGTCCAATGCACCACTTGAAAAAATTACGAACCTAATCACGCGGGAAATTAATGTGTTAAGAAACGAGATAAAGTGTCACGACTGCAACATAGTTACACTTTCTGACATATTTTAGTTCTTTCTCCTTGTTTTTGTATATAATATCTCAAACTAAATATCCCAAAAGGTGCAGTATAATACAAATATTTGGGGTACTAAGGGGAGAAATAACTTAAGTATTAGTACATTTTTTGGTGATATCTCGAGCATAGATAATAGTAGAACATAGATAAGCAGAAATTATTAGATAGAATAAAAATCATAAATTGGGACACAACAGAACTGATATAGAAATACATAACAGATTTCATACTTATTCAAAAGGCTGAATAAGTATGAAACTGGAAGAAGAAGGCACTTTGAAGGGAGCTTCAAAGTGCCTTCTTACTGACTCAGTAAGGACAACAAAATGCAGTATAACCGAAATTAGCAAATCAGGCAATGAAAAATCCTAGAGTTTTTTTAGATACGTGGCAAGTAGAAGGAGGAATAGATGAAAATGGTAGAATGATAACTGCTGCAGAAGACGTTGTTGAGGTATTAAGTGATTAGTTTTATAAGGTTGTTTCCTCCTCTTCAGAATTTGAAATCATGAGAAACTCAAGTGTAGAGGACATAGGAGAGGATTGCTTAATTGTGAGTGAGCAGGAGATATATGAGGAAATAAATAAACTTGGTGTCAGTAAGGCAATAGGATTTGATGACTTATTACTACATGTCTTCATGCCAATGCTACTGCCAATCCTCTGGAGCATTCCTTTAGTGGAAAGTAAAATTGTTCCACTGCATAAAAGTGGTGATAAGACTGTGGCTACAAATTATAGGCCTGTCTGGAGTTGTGGAGTGAGAAGCGAGTTCTTTTTCATGGAGAGTGGTTGGCAAATTGAATGCATCACCTGAGTTGTGAATGTAGGCACATTGAATCAGTTTAAGGCATGGTTGGATGAGCTTTGTGTGCGATGAGTCTCTGACATTATTAACATTATTAACATCTGATGAGTCTCTGACATTATTAACATTATTAACATCTGACTTCATGGAGTCAGCCCTCCATGAAGTCAGATGTTAATAATGATAGTATAAAATTCCTCTATACTAATTATACCTCCATGATATAGTTGGAATAACAGCACGTGTCATTTGGTTGGAATCACCTCTGGGACTGGCTAATTCACCTCCAGTTGAAAAGGCCTGATAAAGGTAACAAGATTTCACTTGCAGTCCATCTCTCTCTCTCTCTCTCTGCAAAACAGATAATGTGGTTGAGCACACAATGGATAGGCATAATTATATTTGCATAATAGTCTTTGTCACGCTGTTGTATTGCTCGGCATCAATCTTGACTGCGTTTTCTTTCATGCCAGTTCTGAATAGCCAGAGCAAATGAAATAATCTTTAACACTGGATCAGAAATGCAACTGTAAATGAGCAAAGCAAATAGTGAATTTTTTTGTTGAATTTTGATGTTTATTCTATCCAACCCTAAATGCAAAAAATAAATATATATTGATAATATCAAAGATGTCATTAGAAAATCTATGGAAGTGATTTATTGCAGTATGAGTATGGTTTCTTTTCCTCCCTGAACCTATGTGTTTTTAACTCTGCAGCTCAATAAAATTGACCATAAAACTCATATTGTTTCTGTCAGTTGTGGTTTAGGATATGAGATAACAGCAATTGTCTGCTATATGCCTGCCTCACAGTTTTCAGAATCATCTGTGTGGAGCTTAACTATCAGTAACAACTAAATGTGGAGACTAGTCATTTCCTGATTTCCATGAGTTATGGCTAGGTTTTTGGCTATTCTCTTTTGAGAATAAAATTTGTTAGAGGATTTTATAAAATAAAGTAATTTAGAAGTGATTTTTTAATGTTATTAGGTAAATTCCATGTAAGAATTTTTTTTTTTTCTAAATGAGGTGGTATATAATATGCATATTTTCTTTCTTGAATGTCAGAGATATTTCTATTATGGAATAGAAAGATTAATTTTGACATCCCATTTTATAGCCAAGGGCACTCTCAGTGAAGATACAATCCATCTTTTTTTGAGGCAAATAGGTATGTTGTATTATATAAATCCCAAATTCCCTTTATTTCTTTTAAAAACTTTGAGTTCTTAATTGATTTTTATGATCCCTTTAATAAACAATGCATGATATAAATTAATCTTTTTTATATGTTAAACTTTTTTTAAAATGATTTTCACTATATGGTTACATACTTTAGCATGTTCTCCTACATTTGGAATGATAATGTTTTAAAATTAATTTATATATTCAATACATCAGTTTCATTTTTTTTTTTTTTCAGTTAAAATAAGACAACATAATGAAAAAACATTCCCCTTCAGATTACATACTGCAGTAGACAGCAGATATATGCACAGTGTATATATTAAAAAAATTCCCCATAATTTATATGTACAAAAGTAACTAACAGAAAAAAGTTTGCACATTTACTGAAGAATTAAAAATTAAGATTTTCAGTTTTTAAAAAGTTAGATAAAAACTTGAAATAGAATTTATTGACAAAAAGTTTGTCAATAACACACATGTAAAGAAAATTCTCGTGGAAAGGCTTAGACGTTGGTTATGCATTTTCACTATATAATTTAAGGAAATTACAACGTACTAGGATATACATTAAAATAAATTTTAATATATTTCAATATTTCGGCAACATCACGTTGCCATTTTCAAGAACTTAAGTACAAGACACGTGCACGCAGGCACAACAAAACAGTATTGCACAGTATTGCTTAACCAAAAAGATTACACAGGTAAGCTGAAATCCCTATTGTTAGATCTGGTCACTTACCTCCCTATCGAGTACAATCCCATGAACTCACAAATTAGAAAACTCCACAGGCTCCTTAAGAAGGTCACTTCTTGGCCTGTGGAAATCACTAACAAATTAAAACCATATAACTCCATACCCCCCCCCCCCCCCCCCGTATTTATGGACTCCCAAAAATTCACAAGGAAAATGTGCCATTACGTCCCATGGTGGATGGCATTGATTCCCCCACATACGAACTTACTAAACATTTGGCCAAAGCTCTCTCACACTATACTGGCAACACACCTTCATACATAAAAAAATTCAGCCCACTTCAAAGCCAGCATAGAAAACCTTACACTCAACCACACTGACATCAATGGTCATTTTTGATGTCTCCTCCTTATTCACAAATGTCCCACTCAAAGAACCCTTAGAGCTAATTCAAGCTAAATTTCCTCCCGATATCACAGCCCTATTTCAGTTCACAATGAACTCAGGCTATTTTCTTTGGCAAGGAAAATTCTACAAACAAATAGAGGGGACAGCCATGGGTTCTCCACTCTCTCCACCCTTGGCCAACTTTTATATGGAGACTTTTGAAGAGAAAGCCTTAAACTCTTCCCCACAAAAACCAACCGTTTGGCTTCGCTATGTAGATGATGTATTCGCTATTTGGCCACATGGCTCCGATGCACTCCTCTCCTTCTTAACACACTTAAACAACCAACACCCCAGAATCAAATTCACCCTGGAAGAGGAAAAAAACAACTGCACTCCTTTCTTAGACACACTAGTCACCTGCCAGCCTGATGGAACCTTGGTTTTCTCAGTATATATAGAAAACCCACCCATACAGGCAGATATATTCACCAACAATCCCACTCCCCCCCTCACAACAATATGGAGTCATTAAGACACTACACAATAGGGCTAAACTTATCTGCTCGAATGACAATGCTCTAACCACAGAACTTAACCACATTCTCAACACTTTCTCAGCCAATGGCTACCCCCCCCAAAAAAAATCCGAAAAATATTGAAACCAGTAACCCCCCCCCTCACAACAAGGATTAATCTAAATCCATCACCATACCCTATATCCGAGGCACCTCGGAAAAAATCACAAAAATCTTAAAAAAACATAACTTCCTGTTACAGACCATATAAAAAATTGGCATCCCTTATCCGCTCTACTAAAGACCAACCTTCCCCCCCCTAGACCTACCTGGTGTATACCAGGTTCCTTGCAGCTGTAAGCTGTCCTACTTTGGCCAAACAGGCAGGACAGCAAATATCAGAATTTCAGAACACAAGGACTACATTCGGTTTCACCAATACAGCCACTCTGGTCTTGCTGACCATGCGCTGGATACCTGCCATAGAATACGGTGGAAGAAAGCCAGGATAATACACCGTAGCAAATACAGATATGAAAAGCTTTTCATGGAATCAGCTTCAGCCCTAAGAAACGATCCAAACCTCAACAAATTTGGCTGCATGAGACTTCCTCAAATTTGGGAAACCTACATCAGAAGACCTTCAGCCCAGTCGCCCAAGAATACCAACATTGCCCGCTAGAGGGCACAATCAGGACTTTAGGAGAAATAATAGCTTCCTACTTCTTCCTCACTTACTGTTTTGTTGTGCCTGCGTGCACGTGTCTTGTACTTAAGTTCTTGAAAATGGCAACATGACGTTGCCGAAATATTGAAATATATTAAAATTTATTTTAATGTATATCCTAGTATGTCGTAATTTCCTTAAATTATATAGTGAAAATGTAAAGAAAATAAAAAGCTAATGAAAAGAAGAGGATAATGAACCATCTGTTGGTAGGCATGTAACTCTTGTGTTTCTTTAATTTTAGCTCTAAATGTGCTATACATATTTAGGCCATGAGACCAAACAGAAATTAATCATCTACACAGTGTAGCCAGACTGATGGTATGTGCTAGGGATGAGATAACACATTGTTTCCCCATCTGTCCATTCATATATTTTACTTTAGAGAGAGGGGAGGGGAAAAAAAAACTGTCTTCCCTTCCTATACACACACACTAGTTTTGCATGTACCAAATACAAGGGTGGTCTGAAAAATTCTTAGCCTCAACCATAGACGGCAACACTATCGGCAAGATTTTTTTTCTAAGTTGGTACATCTGTCATAAGCATCCATGTGAAATTGCAAATCATTCTATCAAGTAGTTTGTTTTATATAGCTGTCTGAAGCAAACATTTTGTCTGTATTCCCTTGAAATGGATAAAATCGAGTCGATTTATTACTATGGATGAGACTTGTAAAAGAAAGTTTAATGGCAAAAGAAATTCATTCAAAGTTCATAAAAGTTTATGGGCACCCATCTCCTTTGTTTTTGACAATTAAGAAATGGGCTGCTGAGTTTAACCTCCCAACCGGCCGGGACGTATAATATATGTCTAGATAAATCTGGATACGATTCTGTAACCTATTGAATAACCTGCAAGTTGGTCTCACTATTTCATCCACCTCGGCTGGTAGAGAGGTTAAATGTGGCCGTACCAGCCTTGAAGGTGACCCACGTGAAGGACATCCAAAAAGTGTAACAACACCAGAAATCATTGATCAAGTGCATGACACGGTATTGGATGACTGGCGAGTCAAAGTGGCTTGAGACTATAGGCATTTCAAAAGAATGTGTAGGATATATTTTGCATGAAGAATTGCAAATGAAAACGCTTTGCAGAAGATGGGTGCCACGCTTGCTCACAGCAGATCAAACATGTACTTGCATGAAAATCTCTGAACAGTGCTTGGAGCGTTTTAACAAGAATAAAACTGATTTTGTGTGTCGATTTATTACTATGGATGAGACTTGGATTCACCATTACACACCAGAATCCAAACAGCAGTCAAAACAGTGGACAGAAACCATTGTTCAGCGCCAAGGAAGACAAACTCAGTTCCATCAACAGGAAAGGTCATGGCATCGGTGTTTTGGGATGCTAAAGGCATATTGCTTATTAATTATCTTCAAAAGGGTAAAACAATAACTGGGGAATATTATTCCGATCTTTTAACCAGACTAGACGAAAAAGTTTGTGAGACCCGGTTTGCAGAAGAAAAAAACATCTTTCATCAGGACAGTGCACCTACCCACAAAAGCGTTTTGTTAATGGGAAAATTAAGGTATCTGTACTATGAATTGTTGGAACATCCACCCTGTTTCCCAGATTTGGCTCCCTCTGACTTCTATCTCTTCCCAAAACTAAAACTCTTCCACGCTGGTCAGAGCTTTTCTTTGAATCAAGAGGTGATTGCAGGCTGTAGAAGGGTATTTTGCAGCTCTTACTGAGAACCTATAGGGATGAGATGATGGCACTGGAGCATTGCTGAAATAAACGTATTAGTCTTAAGGGAGATTATGTTAAAAAATGAAAATAATTTTGAAATTATAAATCCGTTTTTTCATTGTTAGGCCGAGAATTTTTCAGACCACCCTTGTAATTGGGCAGATGAGGACAATATTTACAATATTTAGGCAGGTCAGCATGGATTTGTTAAGAGAGACTCTTGCTTTTGTAATTTGGTTTACCTCTTACAATAGAGTAACGTGTGTAAGGAAAACAGTCTTATTTGATTTTGCAAAGGCATTTGACAAGGTGTCACATGACAAGTTTCTTTTTTTAAGATACAATGTCTGGGTTTGGATTGGTAACTGACTTCCTGATAAATATCAGAGTTGTAACCTTTCTGCTTCCTGACTCTGCTCCCCCCATATACAAGTAGCGTTCCATAGAGTTCAGTTCTGAGGCCACTGCTGTTTATGTGAATGATTTGTCATAGGATTACAGGGAGGTATGCAATGATGTGAAGTTTAGGAGGGTTATTAGTAACAATGTTGATGCTTGGCTCTTCATGAGGATTTGAATAAGCTTGAAAGGTGGGCAAATGAATGGTGATGTCTGTGTAATCCAATAAATGTATGGTTTTGAAATTTGGAATCCACAGATGGAATGCTTCATATTCACTTTCAGTGGAGTTATACTGGAAGAAGTGGAGGAAGCAAGAAATGTTTGATTGATTGCAGATCAAAATTTTAAAGTTCAGAGGACATATTGCAAAGGTTATGAAGACATCTCAGAGCATTGCTGCAATATTGAAGTGGAGACCATGATTGATAAAAGGGTGGTAGTCCCATTGTTTGAAGCTTTGATTAGACCATATCTGGATTTTGGCACTCATATCTGGTCACCTGGATTTGAAGGAAACAAAGTAACCCTGGACAGAAGGGCATAGAGAAGGATAACAAAAATGATATCAGGGTTGTACAATCTTGATTTTGAAGATAGATTGAGGGCATACAGACTGCAATGTTTGAATAGTATTGAGGAAATTTTTCACATGGTTTGAATAATGGGAAGGAACAAGGACAAGGGACCATCCCTGGAAGTTACAAAAGGAAATAGTGAGTAAAAGGGCAAAAAGTAAGTTTTTCACATGGAGAGTAGTAGGAGCATGGAATACATTGTCTATGAAGGTTGTGAAAGTGCAGATGGAGGATGAGTTTAAGATGTGGTATGGTACTTTGACTAGTGTTGACCTCCCATGATGAGTCTTGTGACTCTTCCCACGAGGATTCACAAGAAAATAATAATAATAACTTTAGATTTAGAACAATTCTCATTCCACAGCAAACCTCCTTGCTAATTTCATCAATTTTTGGACACTAGCCATGGAAAAATTTGGAGAAACTCAAGTTGTCGCTTTTGATTCTAGTGCATTTGATTGAGTCTGGCATTGTGGCCTCCTTACCAAGCTATGGTATTCTTCTCTCCTTCTGCAAATGCAAATGGTTTCCTCTCTGGCCATTCACTCAAGGTTATTATAGTGGATGGTTTCCTTTCATCAGATTTCTCAGTTATTGCTGGTGCCCCAGGATTTAGTACTGTCACCTATACTCTTCCTTCTATACGTTAATGATATTCTCTCCCTGACATCCAGTCCTATTCATAGCTTTGCTGATAACAGTGCTCTCCACTCCTCTTTTTCATTTTCAAACCCTTGTAGTTCTCAGGTAACTTGTACTTCAAGAACTTTAACCAATCTCTTAAACACTGATTTCCTTTCCATTCTCGAGTGGGGTGATAACTTGGTGAATTTTAATGCCATCAAAATGCAGGCCTGTCTCATTTCTAGAAAGAAAGACCATTCCACTCTCTTCCTCACTTTTGACAACATTCATTTTGCCAACCAGGACCAATTTTCTCTCCTTGGGTTAACTTTCACATCCAATCTATCCTGGCATGGAAACATCAAGTCCATGGCATCTTTAGCCTGCAAAAAGCCTGATATTCTTTTCTGTTCCAGAGCGTACTTCTCTCCTGCTCAACTCCTGATGCTTTATAAAGCTTAAATCCATCCAACCCTAGAATGCTGTTCCCACATTTGGGTGGTGCAGCTAAAACTTCCCTCAGATTGCTTGATTGTATATAGAAGTGAGCAGTGGCATCATGTTCATTTAGGTTGGGTGTGCTGTTGAATGGCTTATGCAGTCTACACTACAAAATTCATGTCAATTTGACCATATGATCACATTTTTATTAATGTATGAAAGTTTTAAGAGTGCATAGCACATCAGCACTCATCTTAATTGGCCCAATGCAATTAATTGTAGGATAGCTTTGAGTACTTTATCAATTGATATAATTTTAAATATGGAAAGCATAAAGGGCAAATGAACAATGGCTGTGCTTCATGTTTGGCATTTATGTGAGAAGCACAAAGAGCTTATGCTTTGTGGTGAGATTAGATTAAAAAAAAAAAAAAAAAAATCAGCTAACGCCTTTTTATTCCCATATATGGGAGTAGGCGAGGCCATTTAGCCCTATCTAACTTTTGGAGACTGAGTGGGCAGTTCAATCTCCACTGGTACCCAATCAGAGACAGATGGCCCAAGGCTATCGCTAATTAAGCGGTACGCAGTGAAGAGAGACGGCTCAAATGTGCTGCCATCTCGTGGTCCCTAACCCTAACACAATATATATATTTTTTTAATGTCTGAAATAATGTGGATTCTAAGGTCGATTTTCTTGAGTTTACAGGACGAAAAACCCGAGTTTCCGGGAGGAAAAACCTGCTTGCCCGTGCCAGAGATCTACTAACTCGGGAACCAGTCGAAAAAAGGCTTAGAAAAATTTCCTCTAGTCGCCGACTAGACTCAAAACCAAGCCTTCCTTCATGCGGCCAAGCGCAGTGGTGAGATTAGATTATCATTGGCAAAACTAGAGTAAAAAAAAGAAAGGATAATTTGAATTTTGATTCAATTTTTAAATACGGCCATATAATATGCAAAGAAATCGGAAAAAGTAATCACTTGGTAAATTATTATTTTTCTGAATTAAACCAAAGAAAGGCTGAAATAACTTTTACTTATTTATTTATGCACAAGTTCCAACCTTCTTCAATTATAATCAATCATACAATCTGCAACAGCTCTGGTAGAAAACGGGACATTCAGTAGATCGTCAACACTGTTTCCCATTGTAAATATGGGCAAAAAAGTTATAAATTATATATAGAAAATTACTTGTCTATATTGGTGTCCCAAACATGTTAGTTCACACATGCAAAACAGATGAAACTCAGAAACCAAAAACAGCAACTCATGACAAATGACGATGTTTAATTAGATTGGTTCACACAATATCCAATCACAGCCACTGATTTCTGGGTGCTGTCATCTCAATGCACATCCTGCCTTCTGGTCGGTTTAAAACCATTGGAATGCTAAGAATTTAACCCTTCTTCATCTGTATATCTGTTCAAAGGGCTCAAAGGTGTCTGTATTTATGTGACCCCACACACTATTAATGTGAATGTAATGCAATGTTTGCATGTCAAAGTGTCCTCTTCATGAAGCATCAGTATATTGGGTTTAATTTTAGGAATGCAAAGCCAGGAAACAATTAGGGAAGTCTTTAACAGGAGTAAATGCAAAAATATGTGATATTGCTATTCTGTGGGTGTGCACTGCACATATACCATAACCTGAAAGTGAGCAGTTCACTTAATTGATGATCCTCCCTCACTGCCTCCCTCAATCCACTTTCCCATATATGCTCAGTTGCTGCATTATGTCTCTTCTGCAAGGTATTTTCATGGGCAGTGCTTCTTTGAACTGTCTACTACAATCCTTCCACTTTCCTGGACTTGTATATGAAAACTGGTAGATTCCAGACAACACCATCAACTCTAAAATCAACAGACCAACTTCTCATCTGCTGCCTTCATTTCCTATACCTCTGCTTTTTGGAACATGCTTCCCCACACTGTCTTCCCCAGTGATTACAACAACCTTCAGGCTTTCAAAAAGCACATCAGCACATTCCTCTCTTCCATCTCTCACTTACCCCCACACCCAGCACTGTCATGTCATAGGTCTTGGGACCTCGTGTGTGGGGCTGATATACAAAAAAAAAAAAAAAAAATCTCCATCTTTCTTTCTCTCTCTTTGGTTTGTTAAGTGTGCATGTGTTCTATGGCTGGCTTATGAAAGGGCACTGTCTCTTACAGTTTGATATAACACTTTTCTTAAAATTTGATTTAATAATATTATATTTACAGCTATTTGCCTGCTTCTGTTTAGGAGTGCCCCAGTTTAAATGCCATTGGCTCTTTTCTCACGGATTCTTAGGGCATTGTAGATGTATATTTATCAATAAATATATGTTGCATAGAGGACAAGAAATTTGCACATACCTTTTTCTGGGTGTTGTGGCTCTTCTACTTCTTTCTCATTGTCCAAACTACTGTGTGTGTGTGTGGGGGGGGATTTTGGCAAGTGGGAGAATTGAAATAACAAATGGAAAAAACCCGGGTTTTTTTGAATAACATATACATACATATATATTATAAGGGATGGGCGGAGCGTTTTTTATATTTATATGAGGTGGGAAAGGGTGAAAGGGGTTGAAAACAGCAACTGATTTTTAGAGGGGGGGGAGGGAACGGGGTTGACAGGGTGCGGTCCGTTTCGACTATTCTTGGTCGTCGCCTGAACACATGGAGGAAGTGGATGCTATGTCAGATTGGGTAGGTGCTTCTGCTTTTGAAGTGTTTGTGTTATCGCCTATTGGTCGGGCTTGTGACCTCAATTTTATGTTGTGTAGCTTCCAAACCTCGGAGATTATGTAGGGCCTGTGTACGTTGATAGAGTTCGTGTCACACTATGGCTATTATTTCTGATATTCTACGCATTGTTTCATTGTCTTGTCTCTCTACTATGATGGCCTTGTCAATCTGTGGGGTATGTTTTTGTTCAAGGGCGTGGACAGCTATTTCCGTTTTTCCTATGCTTTGTATTCGATTTTTCTTTTTGATGTTGCGTTTTTTAGTAGTTAAATGTTCTGGAATAGGGATGTTACAATTGTGGAAGTGTTCTTGTAGTCTTGCCCATAAAGACCTGATGGTGGAACCTGTGTAGGTGATATCACAGTCTTTTTGACAGGGAAATTTATAGACTACATTGTGATGTTCAAATATTTCTTTTTGTGTCTGAGATTTAGTAGGTTTTAGGAGATTTACCAATTTTTGGTTTGTGGTGAATACCAGTTTGTAGTCAGTATGTTTGAAGATGTATTTGTAGGCTTTGTATGTGTTTTGGGTGTATGGTAGTTTGATAATTTTTTGTGTAGGGAAGTTTATTTTGGTACTTGGGTTGTTTTGGCAGTTTTTGGCAGTCTTGTTTGCGTAATTTATTAGTTGTGTAGGATAGTTGCAATTTTCGAAGATCAAAAAGGGTCCCTAAACAGTTACAGCAACAGACTAAAATTCACCATAGAAACCGAACAGAACAAATCCATCAATTTCTTAAACTTGACACAAACCAGAATACACAACAAAATAGCCACAAAAGTATACCACAAACCCTCACATATCGAAACTACCTCCATTTCCACTCATACCATCCATATTCCGTTAAAAAATCGGTCATCTTATCACAATTCATAAATGCGTACAAATTTTCAACCAATCAGAGTAATCTAAATGCAGAAATAAAAAAACTAACACAGATCTTCGAAAATCGCAACTATCCTACACAACTAATAAATTCAATTCTCCCACTTGCCAAAATCCCCCCCCCCTCACACACAGTAGTTTGGACAATGCGAAAGAAGAAAAGCCACAACACCCAGAAAAAGGTATGTGCAAATTTCTTGTCCTCTATGCAACATATATTTATTGATAAATATACATCTACAATGCCCTAAGAATCCGTGAGAAAAGAGCCAATGGCATTTAAATTGGGGCACTCCTAAACAGAATCAGGCAAATAGCCGTAAATATAATAGTTTGTTAAGAGGAATAACATGGGAGTTTTCCCAGAAATAATATCCACCCTTGATTTATTACTTTTCATTACTTTGTTCATTGTTCAGATATTGAGCAAACTGTTATCAAAATGAAACTTTTAAATAAATTATATTTAGTCATGAAATCACAGAATTATTTAATTAAAAAATTTCTGTTCTATTGATATTACTTATATTTCAAATCCAATGGATGTTTAATACTTTTTATGTACTTAAAATACTGCAGAGATTTTTAGAAAGTGTGGATCGGCACAAGACGTTCATACTGTTCTTTTAGTTTATATAAAATAATGAAGTTTGCAGAAAATATCACAGATGTCTTTTTTTTGTTTCTCTTGTGAAATATTTTTTATTTTTTATTTTTCAAATATCTTCAAATATCACATTTCTTTAAGTTTTGATACCTATTGTTGAAAATTGTGTGCATTAATTCTTTCTTTACTGAGGAAGCAAAAGTAGTTTGCTCTCATGAATCTACAATGTTATAAACAATCCACTTGAACAAAAGTTCTTTTTAGGAAATGCAGCGTCATCTTTTATGAAAAAGTTCTCTTTCATTCCATCTACAAAGTTATATGAATTTTGATAATTTGTATTATCATCAAAGAATGATTGGAGACGGTGGAAACAGAAGGCCATCCCTGGAAGTTGTATATGGAGGATGTGAGCAAGAGAGAGATAAGGAAGTAGATTTTTTGTGTGGAAAGTGGCTGGAGATCAGAATGCATTTTCCAAAAGCGTTAAGAGTGCAGAGACAGTGAATGCATTTAAGTCATGGTATGATGAATTGTGTGTGAGAGAGTGGTACCATCTGCAATGAATCTTTTGACTCCATGGAGTCTCGTTGGTAATCATTATAATTATTACTATATTATGTGACACCTCCAGGGAGTCCACAGACTCATTGTAGGAGAGCACCTATTCTACAGTTCTCTTCCTCCACCAGTCCACCAACCTCAACTACTATCATCTACACCAATGCCATCTACTGCCCACCACCAGTACCACTAGTATTTTCACAGACAATCACAAACATCAATGACATAGTGGGATTCGAACCCACAGCCTTTAGGTTGGAGAGTGGATACTCTAACCACTTGGCCAACCAGGCCAGCTAATAATAAATGTTAGTTTATATATTCTTCTTACACCTCACATGAGGCAATAAGAAAGAAGATTTGCTTTATAATCCTTTAAATACATGTCAGAGTAATCAGGTGAAACACAGAATAGTTTATACTTTCAGCATTATCATTAGTTGATCTTAATCTTGGATTCCATCAGCTATCAACAGTGAGACATGCAATGGTACAGCAAATGTGTGTATATGCTGAAATAGTCAGTGTAGTGTAATATTGCATATCACATGTTATTATTAAAATTGATGAATTGTTATCAATGACATTGATAACATTGAAGCAGTAAGAACAACATAATGCTTTATTGTCTTTTCATCTTTTAGCTGGTGCAATGAGAGCATTAAACACCAAAGGTATAGTTCATCGTGATCTGAAACCCCAAAACATTTTGCTCTGTCATTCTGGAAAGCCAAATCCATCTCCTTGTGATATTACTTTGAAGATCGCAGACTTTGGTTTTGCACGATTTTTGGAAAATGGTGTTATGGCTGCTACGCTCTGTGGTTCTCCTATGTACATGGTACGTACTCTTCATTTCTTCAGTTTTATGAAAATTTGTGCTCTTCTAAACTACAAACATTTGGTAGGTTTGAGAGAAAGACACTTATTTGTAATTCATGTTTCACCAGCGTACTGCTTATTTGCAGTAAAACCTTGTCAAAATATTTGTATAGAATAAATATTTCTGCTGACCTGATTTACTCATGTCTGCAGAAATATTCTAATTGATGTCAAGAATCAGTATGACAGTCATATAGTTCCATGTAGATTACCAAACTAAATTACACACACACACACTCAGAGAGAGCGAGAGAGGGGTCAATGGACACCCATGGGCAAGGTGCATCATGCCTTGTAACAAGTCGTGTTTGTAGCCAGTATCAGTTGAAGGAATATGATACTCCAAAGTGAGAGCAACTATGTCCAGGTGAAATCATTGTAGGAAGGGAACTGACAGAGTTTGAAAGAGGCATTGTGATAGGATGCCATGCTGCAGTCCTATCTGTTTGGCAAATTGTTGACAAATTGGGCCATCCCAGATCAACAATCAGTCATACCATACTGAGATGGAAATGTAGGGAGTCAATTACAAGTGCTACCTGCAGTGGATGACCCACCACACTCACCAAACATGACTATAGGGTGTTAAGAAGGATAATATGTAAAAACCACCATTTGTCAGCTGACACGTTGAATGCAGAGTTCTGGACATTGACTGGAACATGAATTTGTGCAAAAACGTTTAGTACTGAAGCTGACAACATGGGTTTTCATGGTAGGGCTGCAACATGCAAGCACACTATTACCTGAACCAACATGCATAATTGTCTTCGTTGTGCAAAGAGCACATATAGCAGGATATGGATGCTTGGAAAACTGTGTTGTTGAGCTGTGAATCACGCTACACTCTATCAAGCATAAGAATGGGTGTGGTTGTGTTGGATACCCTGTGAATGTCTCTTATCAGAGTGCATAATACCAACTATGAAATTCAGAAGTGGAGTTGTGATGGCATGGCTCTGTTTTTCCTGGTTTGGTCTCGGACTTCTGTTTGTGGTACCATGAACATTGAACTCCGAGAGGCATCTGAACATTCTAGATAATGCAATGCTTCCTATTTTATGACATTTCTAATGGAACCGACCATTGTCTCTTTCAGCAAGACAATGCACTATGTCATAAGTCTGCTGCTGTAATTGCTGGTTTTTGAACATGAATGTCACCACACTTGACTGGTCTCCACAGAGCCATGATCTCAACCTTGTTGAACATCTGTGGGATGAACTGAACATCGGGCAAAGTCAAGGGACATCTGCCCCACAACAGTCCAGGATCTCGTTACATGCCTACAGGAAGAATGGTCCAAAATTCCCATTGATCACTATCATACACTTGTGGAAAGTATGTCCTGTAGGATTGCTGTAGTCATCGCAGCAAAAGGAGGTCCTACATCTTATTGACTTCTTTCCAAGCACTGTATATGTATTAGAAAAACAAGGCAAACAGAATATTCTGAATAATCATGAACTCTGAATTTCTTTCCTGTCCAATTTTTCTTTATTATGAATACAGCACGCATAATGAAAAACAATTAAAATATATTAATTCATTTGAATAGTAATAACTATTCATACTATCATTAATTGATTAAAATGCATTTATGTTTTTATTTATTTATTTTCTTTTATAGTCATAGCTCAGCCATTATGTCATTCTCATCTCTGCTCAGATTTTTTTAAACATTCTTTGTCACTCTTTCTGGGTTATTTGTCTCTGCAGCTACTACTAACTCTGATGCTTGTTTGTTCCTTCCACACATTCACATTTACTCTCTTTATTATGTTACTTGAAGAACATGCGTTATCCTTTTTATTTACTCACCTTTGATAATTGTATCTCTAAATGATGTCTTTCTAGCATTCTTTGACAGCTTTTCATTATGAGCATCCTTCATTATTACTTCATTATAGATTTCTTTCATTCTGAATTGCCACTGAGGACTTTTTAACTTCTATGCAAAATGAATATGTGATCCCAGTGAATTCTGAACTATATCTTAGACAGATTATTTTTATTGTTATGACACATATGCTATTAAATGAACCCTGTGTGAAAGAAGAGAATGCTGTTTTTCTTCTTTCACACAAATTGAACAAAAATATTCAAATACACACCACTAAATAAAATAGCAATCTAAACGAATTTATGAATTATACTATAGTATGAATGATTCATTTATGAAGTGAACAGAATTTTGAAATTCCATCAGAGATTACTTTGACTGCAGTCTGTTGTTTCTTGGTTGGCATGGCAGGACACGGAGGCAATCTCCCTGTTGCAAAATATTCTTCACATCAGCCAAATATATTAAATTGGTACTTTTTTTTCTCTAATTTCTCAAAATGCCAGCATTAATAACTGTTTGTTTACAAATGTGTGTAATCATCTATGTATTAGTTGATATTTTTTTATTTTTTGTTATTATTTATATTTACAACCTTTATTTAAGTTAAGGGATATTACATTCCATATTGTTTCATAGCCGAATAAGAAACTCAAAGAATTTCATGCCGAATATAGAAACTATATAAAGTTTGGCGAGTCCAAGCGTAAACAAATACCTGGATAGTGCAACACATAACCCATTTGGTAGTGAAGCCTTTGGCATATAATTAGTAATTTACAGCCATTTTTTCTTGTGAGTTATGCATGGCATAAGTAAGAGACATGATTTTAGTGATACCATTTTTTAGATATTGCAAAAAAGGCCTGCCTGAAAAATTAATTAAGCATTAATAACTTGTCATTGAAATATCATGAGAAAGGTTAAAAAAAAAGACGATTGGCTTCTCTTGTGAATACTTTTCGTTATCAGTTTTTGAAAACAGATATATAAAAATTGCGTAATAAAAGAGTACTCAGTTTAGAAGCATTTATGTATATTAATACAAAGATTTTGCCAGGTGTTTCAGTTGCTGGAATTTGTTATTAAATAGAAAAGTATCTGTATTTGTCAATAATGTGTCTGTATTGGTGATATTTAGTAATATCTAAATATCACCAATTTGTGCAAAGTAATTCTGTTTGGATTTACAAAATAAAAAACACAAACCTTTAAAAAACCACATAAACATAAATACAAAAAAATTACTTTAGTATCTTCTCTTTCATATTAGTCTCAGTGGTATGTTTACTAAAAACTGACACATACTCTAAAAAAACAGGACTTTGAAGATCTGCTCCTGAATGCGCTGAAAGACAAACTTAAAGTTTTCTTTTTTTTAAATAACGAAACCTGTGGGACGATCATCATTAAAAGAAACACACGTATAAACCAAGTGAAAATTATTTAATTGTAAATATTTCATCCTAAGTATCTTAGGACATCATCAGTACAGTATTTAAACAAAAATTAGGAATAACATACAGTTAGGGCGCATGATTACAATAGAATCTCATGAAAACGTGCATAACGTGCTAAAGTAGTACAAAAAAAAAAAAACGTTAATTATTTAACACAGTTTTGTATGATAATTTCCCATACTTTAGGAATAGTAAGAACGTCGTTGCGATTTAGGTTTGGTCTGTGTAGTAGGGCTTCAGAACTTTCTTTGTATAAACGTTCATGTTTAAATAAAGATCTGTGTAAAAGTTTAGCGTTTTCCCAATGGATCCTATGGTTTGGATTTTCAATTCCGTGTTGAGAGAGGCCAGATATCTGCGGTTTAAGAAGACGAATGTGGTCTTGATATTCCGAGATGTGTTTCTGAACAGACCTACCTGTCTGTCCAAAGTAAGATAATTTGCATGAGCATGGAATCTCATAAACACCAGGTAACATCAAGGGTGAGAGTTTGTCCTTAGGAGAAGGTAACGAGTTGTAAATTTGGTTGATAGGTTTGTAAGTAGTGGCAAAATTGTATTTCTTCATAATTTTAGAAAGACGTTCTGAGATGCCTTTAACGTAAGGTATGGGAATCCTATGCACTTCTTCCTGTCTGGTTTGATGTATGCAGAAGTGACTGATGATTTTTTGAGTTGTTTTGGGATTATATCCATTTAGGATGGCTGTATTTTTGATAACTCTTCTAATTCCTGGTTTAAAGATTCTTCAGAGGAGCAGAATTTGTGTGCTCTGGAAACTAGTGATTTAATAATGCCAGATTTCCGAGATGGATGATGAGCAGAAGAATTGTGAATGTAGCGACCTCAGAATGTAGGCTTGCGAAAGACATCATCAGTACAGTATTTTAACAAAAATTAGGAATAACATACAGTTAGGGTGCATGATTACAATAGAATCTCATGAAAACGTGCATAACGTGCTAAAGTAGTACAAAAAAAAAACCTATCAACCAAATTTACAACTTGTTACCTTCTCCTAAGGACAAACTCTCACCCTCGATGTTACCTGGTGTTTATGAGATTCCATGCTCATGCAAATTATCTTACTTCAGACAGACAGGTAGGTCTGTTCAGAAACGCATCTCGGAACATCAAGACCACATTTGTCTTCTTAAACCGCAGATATCTGGCCTCTCTCAACACGGAATTGAAAATCCAAACCATAGGATCCATTGGGAAAAGGCTAAACTTTTACATAGATCTTTATTTAAACATGAACGTTTATACAAAGAAAGTTCTGAAGCCCTACTACACAGACCAAAACTAAACCGCAACGACGTTCTTACTATTCCTAAAGTATGGGAAATTATCATACAAAACTGTGTTAAATAATTAACGTTTTCTCTTTTTTGTACTACTTTAGCACGTTATGCACGTTTTCATGAGATTCTATTGTAATCATGCGCCCTAACTGCATGTTATTCCTAATTTTTGTTTAAATACTGTACTGATGATGTCCTAAGATACTTAGGATGAAATATTTACAATTAAATAATTTTCACTGTGGTTTATACGTGTGTTTCTTTTAATGATGATCGCCCCACAGGTTTCGTTATTTAAAAAAGTTTTATTCCTTCACAGGGAAATGACAGCACAGAAGACAAACTTACTAGGAAAACCGCAACTAAAACAGGGTAAGCTACGAGCTAGAATATCTTTTTTAAAAAAGTGCAGACGTGATAATCTTATTCCAACCTTTACTAAGCTGAAAGAAACCATCAAATCTCAAGGCGCCCATAAAATCTATCAAAAAGCAAGTCATTCCTTACTACTCAATCAGTTACGAGTGTCTAAGCATGAACTAGCAACAAACATTTTAAATATTACAGAACTAGAAACAGATTTGTCAAATACGTTAAATCAAGAATTGCTACAATTAATTATAACTGTCTCAGAGAATTCGGGAAAAGCAATAGTGCTCTGCATATTAAATACCTGAATCTATTAAATGGATCAAAAAAGATCACTAACAAATTACCAACGGAAAAATGGGTAGTCAATTTATCTAACCGTCAACTAACAAAAGATGAATTAAATGTTCTAGCAAGAGGCCATAAATTTGCGATTTCACCAAAGTGTTTCCCATTTTTAGACTTTATACATAATATAGAAAGAAATATCAAGCATCTCTCCAGTATTGAAGCCAACAAACTTCGTTTCGAAGTAGCTAAAGTGATCTACAATGCCAAACCTTCAGAATTAAATATCCCACCGTCGGAATTGAAAGCTGTTATTTCCTTAAAACGTAACAAAAATTTAATCATTACTAGAGCTGATAAAGGAAATACCACTGTGGTTCTTGATACCAATTCATATGACCGAAAAATTAATTTACTTCTTCGAGATTGTAATACTTACTCCAAATTGGATTTTGATCCTACGAATCGTCAACTCAGAAAATTAAATAAGCTACTTAATGAAACTTCCTCCTTAGATGAAGAAACTATCAAAAAACTTAAGACATACCATGCAAGACCTCCTAGAATTTATGGCTTACCTAAGCTACACAAAACTAATGTTCCACTTAGACCTGTCGTAGACTGTATCGGCTGTCCAACGTACAAGTTATCAAGATTCTTATCTAACCTTCTCTGCCCTCACATAGGCCACTCAGTCTCTTCAATCAAAAATTCTACTGAGTTTCACACAAAAATTAAAGACATTCAACTATCAAAAACTGACTTGTTAATCAGCTTCGACATTGTCTCCCTCTTCACTAACATTCCCCATAAAGAAACAATAGAATTACTTACTCAAAAATTTCCGTCTGATATAGTTGAATTATTCAAGTTTGTTATTGCATCAGGTTACTTCACCTGGAAAGGTCAAATTTACAAGCAAGAGGAACAGCAATGGGATCTCCTTTATCACCAAACCTAGCAAATTTGTTTCTAGAACACCTTGAGGAAAAAATATTCACTTTTGAACCCAAACCAAAAATTTGGCTAAGATATGTCGATGACGTATTTGCAGTATGGAATCATCCCGAACCTGAATTACAACTGTTTCTAGATAAAATTAACCTTCTTCATCATCGCATCATCTTTACGTTAGAAAAAGAATCTCCACAGGGTATCTCTTTTTTGGATTTACACATCAAAAGAAAAGAAGACGGTTCCATCGCCACTTCCATCTTTCGCAAGCCTACATTCTCAGGTCGCTACATTCACAATTCATCTGCTCATCATCCATCTCAGAAATCTGGCATTATTAAATCACTAGTTTCCAGAGCACACAAATTCTGCTCCTCTGAAGAATCTTTAAACCAGGAATTAGAAGTTATCAAAAATACAGCCATCCTAAATGGATATAATCCCAAAACAACTCAAAAAATCATCAGTCACTTCTGCATACATCAAACCAGACAGGAAGAAGTGCATAGGATTCCCATACCTTACGTTAAAGGCATCTCAGAACGTCTTTCTAAAATTATGAAGAAATACAATTTTGCCACTACTTACAAACCTATCAACCAAATTTACAACTTGTTACCTTCTCTTAAGGACAAACTCTCACCCTTGATGTTACCTGGTGTTTATGAGATTCCATGCTCATGCAAATTATCTTACTTTGGACAGACAGGTAGGTCTGTTCAGAAACGCATCTCGGAACATCAAGACCACATTCGTCTTCTTAAACCGCAGATATCTGGCCTCTCTCAACACGGAATTGAAAATCCAAACAATAGGATCCATTGGGAAAAGGCTAAACTTTTACATAGATCTTTATTTAAACATGAACGTTTATACAAAGAAAGTTCTGAAGCCCTACTACACAGACCAAACCTAAACCGCAACGACGTTCTTACTATTCCTAAAGTATGGGAAATTATCATACAAAACTGTGTTAAATAATTAACGTTTTTTTTTTTTTTTTTTTTTTTTTTTTTTTTTTTTTTTTTTTGTTCTACTTTAGCACGTTTTCATGAGATTCTATTGTAATCATGTGCCCTAACTGTATGTTATTCCTAATTTTTGTTTAAATACTGTACTGATGATGTCCTAAGATACTTAGGATGAAATATTTACAATTAAATAATTTTCACTGTGGTTTATACGTGTTTCTTTTAATGAAAAACTTAAAGTTATCAGCAATACTATTCTAAAAAATGGTTACAGCCAAAACACTATTAACAAAATTCTCTACAAGACCTCAATAAAAAACAAAGATAAACCAGACTACAGTAAAACTATAACCATTCCTTACATTAAAGGGACATTAGATAAAATAAACAGAATACAACTTCAAAGCCACCAATAAACCTCCTGCAAAATTAAAAAGCTTACTCAACTCATCTGACCCACTCCCTCCCCTGGCCCACCCTGGAGTATACCATATTTATTGCACCTGTAATATACCATATATAGGGGAAACAGGATGCACAATTCCTATCAGACAAAAGGAACATAAACGACACATTAAATATAATAACTATGGTGAAGCTGGCCTTTCTGATCATGCCCTGAACACTTTACATAGCATTCTGGAAAAGTCAGTTGTTTACATCACACCAAAACATGGTGTGAACTCAAATTTAAGGAAGCCTGTGAAATTCTTATCAACCACCCCAATCTAAACAATAATGATGGTCTAAAAATTCCAAGCATATGGAAGGCACATATTCTACCCACAGAACCTTTCTCTCTAAGAGTTAACTATAAACAGGCCTGTAGATAATCCAGAATCCTAAATCTAAAATAACATTTGTAATGTTAAAAATAGGACATCATTGTTACTGTAAGAAAACTATCTATAACAAAGAATGTTTATCTCATGTTATCTTAAATAGAATTTAGCTTTGATGTAGTTTCTAATTAATTAATTAATTTGTAATTTTATCTGTAATTTTTTTTTTTTTCACTAGAGGTCATGCCAGTAGAATAACTGGTGATCAAATCATTGTTTCTTTAGCTTACTGTGTGAAATGTAACTCAGCTTGTCCTTGTATATTTGTATATACTCCAGATGATGACCTTATATGAAGGTCGAAACGTTGGGAAATTAAGAGTTATTAATAACACGGTTATAAAGTTCATAATTTCTAAAATGAGATCTTGAAGCTTGGACTGTTTGAGCATTGCAAGGTTTGTTGAATAGTAGGAGGAATGGAGCATGTTATCATTGGTACAGCTATAAATAGGGCTTGAAGTCTGTGAGAGATTGTTATTGCTGATATCCACTTATTCTGATACCCATCCTCATAGGTAATATAACAAGATCCTGAAGCACACTTTTGTATTGGTACAGAATGCCATCCATTAACCAATCAATGCAAGCAGTGAACAACAACATATTAAGAGAACCTGTCCACCCAGTTACAAGGACAGAAATTAAAGCACAAGATGACAGTTTACTGAGCTGCCCTCTAATGCAGATCCTATGCAATGCTTGTGAATGCCAAGTTCAATAACACAGGTTTTTCCATTCCTTTCCATGGCATGTCCATAGATAGTTAATATTGGCAAGGAGATGTGCTTTGATTGGCATCATCTTTTCATTGACTAAATGGTGTCTCAGGTGTTGAAGTTGACAGTTGATGGTGTTATTCATTATTTTAAAGAGCACTAGGGTGAGGGCAGTAGGTTGATAGTTTAATAGCAAATTTTTGTCTACTTTTTTGGAATGGGCTGAATATGGTTTTTCTTCCATGTTGAGGGATGGATGCCAACTGAATATAATCAAAATTAAACATTTACATAGGTGCCACAGTAGAAAATTTATAACTATTTATTTTATAGATATTTTGTCTTATTTATCATAAGCCATTATCATTGAGAGCAAGGAACAATGGTAAGGAATTTAAACAGTGCTGCACATGTGCCAAATCTGAATTCCTCTGTACAAGTAGTTGTATATTTATTAAGTTAAAACTATTGGGCTGAGATGATAATTAATTTAATTATTATAATATAATCTACTTAATACAATTGAGTATATCTGTTTTCCAAATTTTTGGGATGGTAAGGCAGTCATTACAATTAAAGTTTGGTCTACTTTCTTTGAATAGCCTTTCATATCTGCACTATAGAGATGTGTAAAAGCTTTGTGTTTTCCCATTGGATTCTATGGTTTGTATTTTCAGTTCTATGCTGTGCCAGAACCGATTTGTGTGGTTTGAGCCATATGTGGTCTTTGATGTTCAGAAATACATTTATAGATTGTTCTTCCTGTTTTCCCACAGTATGACAGATTGTATTAAAAAAATTTTTTTTTTGGCATATTCCAGGTGGCATCATTGTTGAGAGTTTGTCTTTTGGAGAGGGTAACATATTATGAATTTGGTGAATAGGTTTGAAGGTAGCGATAAGTTTGTATTTTTTATAATCTTTGCTTCTGCTCATTCAGAGATACATTTGTTGTAAGGTATGGGAGTCCTGCAGTGGCAAATTTTCCCTGCTTGCTGCACAAGCTCATTAATTGAGAAAGAAGTAATATTTATTTGTTAATAAACACATGCATTTATAAGCATTCCATTTAGGCTTTTATTTTTGTAGACAGAGGACGTTTTAAGCTTGCATTGCAATAATTGAGCTTTCTGTTGTGTATCGGAGGCTGATGCTAGTCAAGCTTCCTTGGCTTGCTCAGTTATTGAAGCATCCAGGGCCTCGCTTCAGCATTATGATTTCATACGGCACATAGCCATTTCCGCTCCCTCCACGTCATCTCACTCTGTTGCTTAAACACGGGGCCATATGCAATCAAAATAGCTCTAGACAGTGAACTTCAGCCAGCCTTTACAAGTGTGCGTGTTGCTTGGGAAAATTAAGTAACAACCAATTTTTTATGACGATGTTATTGACCAGTTCATAAAGAAGAACTGTAGGGTAGAATTTGTATTCAAGTACCTAAATTGAAAAAGATAAAATATCATTTGTAAAATAAATGTATTTGTATGATTAAATGTATATAAATTTCTAAATACAGGTAACCCTCGTATAATGCGGTACTTATATAGGTTATATCGAAACTGTTATATCGGTTTCGATATAACGTGGTCTAAAATTGTAGTAACCCTTGTTGAATGCGGTACTTATACAACAGGGTTCTGATAAAAACACGGTCTACAAATTGTAGTAACCCTTTATCTTTTCATATGTTTTTCACTGCACGACTTAAAAATCAAATTTTATCTTTGTTAAATTTGTGTCTGCCTGTATCCCGCATGTAATTATAAGTAGCAAATTTATATTAGGGGAAATACCCTTTAGCACGCATGTACCTCAGTTGTTTACCGTATAAAATGTTCATTGTTGAAAATTGTCCTTGTCTCTGCCAGGAAAGTGCATTAAAAACATAAGTGTATTAATCTCAAGCTGAGCACTTTATTTTCTGGTGAGTTACATACAATATGTAATGCTTGCTTTTTTGTGAAAAAATTATTTTTATAGTAATGGCCACAAACTGCATCGAAAGGGAAAAACCAACATTGAAAACAAAATTAATTTTTCTTGAAGAAAAATATTCAAAATCTTGGATCGGTTGAAAAATGGAGAAAAACCAGGAGTTTTGCATGGACTTTGAATTTAAATGAATGAACAGTTCGAACAATCAAACAAAATGAACATAAAATCTGAGAAAGTGTTTATTGCTGGGTCAACGATAAGTGCAAAGCTCGTTGCTCGTGTACGCGATATTCTAATGGAAAAATGGAGAAATCTCTAATGATTTCGATAGAAGATTGCACCTCAAAAGAAAATTCCTATGGATGGAAATCTTATTAAACAAAAAAGCTCTCAAAGTTTATAAACATTTCTAGTGCAGACCAGGTGTTCAATGCGGTTGAATCTGGGTTATATTGGAAAAAAATGCAAAAACGCACCTATGATAATTATGTGGCTATTATTGTTTGTTTTCTTAAGTTTAAATGTGTCAGGGTATGCTAGAATTCCTCTCCCTTATCCTTACTCAACTTCATTCGAAAATAGTTAGAAGTACCTATAAACACAGTAATTTATCTATCCTTGACCCCTCTGCTACTATAATCTGCCTTAGCTAAATCCTATCACTTCAGTGGCCGTTCCTTTGGTTGGTTATGAGTGCAAAGCTCAGCAGACAAAGAGTCTGTCTCGGGCTAGAGTCAAGCCTCTTTGAATGCAAAATCTGGTATTAACTCCCTTTCAGAATTAAGAAAAATTTGTTTGATAATGCTGTGCCATCTTATTTCCTATACAAGAGAGATCTCCTTGTTATGGAGTTAACACACAGACTATTTTATGATTCTAGAATCTAGCAAACAGCAATCCCAATTGCAAACCCTTAACAAACTTATTCTACATGCAGTCGTAGCCAAACCTCTGCATTTGAATTCGTACAGATTCTGATTTTAGTGAGTGGTGCACTGATTTTAGAGATCAGGCAACTTTATAAGGTAAAGAAAACATGAATGTTTATTCATTCTTTAGCTCGATATACATTAATCAAAGGTTCACTAAACTAAACTGAATTGCACTTGCACGTAACAATTATTAACTAGACAAAATAGAACTACAATCAATACATCACATTAAGAGACAATATCAAATTTAAGTTGTCCTGCTTCTACTCATGTAACACAATTAAACTAGCGATTATCTCATTCATCTAAGGCTAACCGACAATGGCATACCTCAACAATTCAATGTCAAACTCTACTACTACTATGCACTTTTAGAGTTACAGTAATTTATCGATAGGTTAAGAACTAGAGTCCTGTTACTAATTATCAAGTCCTATCACATAATATATTAGCACTTTTCTGCACTTCCACTTAGTTCAGAACGAACAATGGAACTAGAAAGATTTTACATTACCGACCATCTGGTTCATGCTGGCATCTTCTCCCGATCAGTCCTTTGTGAGCACGTGGTTTGTTACCTCATTCTACGGCCTGTTGTCTTCAGATATGAACCTCTAGTGACTACGTTCACGAATTGCCCTCTTGCCAATGTGGGTGAGACTGCTCTGCCTGGACAGGTCCTCGTGTTTCGGCATTAAGCTTCGGTTTCGCTGACTGTCTAGCTGTACCGTAGATATGCCTAGACTGGACCGCCACCTGGTCGCTTAGCCGCCACTAACCATCATCCTTCCCGACTGCTCGTGCCACTTCTACCGGTACTCGATAGCCAAAGGGAGATGAAGAGAATAAAAGAGCCTTGAGCCCATGCTACTAAGCTTCTTATACCTCCACGTTTTTCTGCTCTCACCCTACATCACTGATTCCGCTCAGCACATAAGTCCCTTGCACTCGGTACTATCTTCTCCACATGGATGTCTCGCGTACACCTCGGAACCTCGAGACTTCCTCGGACTATGTCTTTAAGCCGATTATTTCAATGTGAACTTTGATCTAACTTTTCCTGTTCTAATATAATTCTCACAAAAATCTGATTCCTTTTGGTTTTTATACTTTTATACATAGGACAGTTAACAATATAGCAAAACACAGGAATTTACAAAACAAAGGACTAATACGTTATTTACAATTTCATTTATACCTACATACAAGTACTTCTTTAGGAAAATTTAATTGTTATCCTGGTTAAATCCCGAATGAAATGTTCTGTGACAATTTAGACCTTTCATTCAAGATTTAACACCTATATTGCGAAAAATGAAAGATCAGCTCCTGGATTCAAAGTTTCCAAAGATAGAATTACTCTACTGTTTTGTAGTAATGCATCTGGTGATTAAATGACAAAACTAGTGTTTATTAGGCAATCCTCAAATCCTCGTGTTATGATAGATTAATATATGCACACTTTTATTTTGCCTAAAACATTTATGCATTATGTGCAATGAAGTTTAAGTACAATTTATAATTTTTATACTTTTATACTATTTATTTGTTTCATAGTTTATATTATTATTATTATTATCGTGTAACACCTCCAGTGAGTTCAAACACTCATCGAGGGAGGGCATCTACTCTATAACTCTCTGTCTCCACTCCACTAAGCCCAACTACCTTCATCAACAACAATGCCATCTACCGCCGACCACCAACACTAGTATTTTCACAGACAATCACAAACATCCATGCCCATGTTGGAATTTGAACCCACAGCCTTTTGGCTGGAGAGCAGATACGCTAACCACTCGGCCAACCAGGCTGGCAATTATATGTTTTCTTAACTTACACGAATTACCTGAATTAAATAAAAATATATTTTTTGTTGGATATGTCATTGTTGTTTATATAATTAAAAAAAAATAACGATTTCAGAACATAACCCTACTTTTTCTATGTGAGCTCAAACTCACATAACATGATTTATATAACATGGCATTCCTGCAGAACCTAACATCCACATTATACGATCTGTACGTAGTTTTAAATGGTCAGTAGTTCATTATTCCGCTAATCAGACTTCAATCATACCTCTCATTTCCTGAATGATAACAAGAGCATGCGTGAATTTCAAGACCAGCATTCGCCCCCGGAGTCCTGTGGAGTTCTACTGCTTCTCTTGAATGTTGTTGCGGAGTGGTGTTAAATAATTTTTGTATATTTCTTGGGTTGAATTCATATAGTAAGCGGTTTGTTTAATTGTTTCTAATTCCTGTTTGAGCAACTCTTCATCATCATCATCAAATTCCTGACATGTACCCTCAAGGGGCGTACAGGATATTATGATAGTACTTCATGAAGAACTTACATCATTACTAGCTTCTTAACAACAATTTTCCTCCAAATCAATCTGTAATCTTTCAAGACTCCAACATTGTCAGATCTTGTATTTCTGTCTTATAAAGCACTTTCTACTGTATCAATCCATCTATATCTTGGTCTTCCACTGGGTCTTTTTTTTCCTGCCAACCCTGTCAAAGAACACTTGTTTTGTTAATCTTTCCTCTCCCATTCTGTTTAAGTGACCATACCACATGAGATTAGCTCTGCTTAAACATTCCTAGATACTAACAATGTTAATTTCTTCCCTAATATCCTTGTTTTTAATATGATATTACCATTGATGCCAGCAGTTCACTTCGCTAAACTTTCTCAGGACTCTCATATCTATGGTCTCTAGTCAAGTGTTTTATTTCGAACCCAGCTCTAAGATCCATAAGTTAAAATTGGTTTGAACACTGTCTTGTATACAGCTAATTTAGTGTTTTGACTAATTTCTTCTCTTATTCCATATAAATTTATTCGGTTGACTTCTTATCATACCGGCTTTGTTGATTCTGTTGTCTGTTTTCATATTTAATTTGCCGTCTTCACTAAAAATTGTGTCTAAGTAGCTGAAATGCTTTACTTGTTCTTATTGGTTCTCCATTCACAATGCATTTGATATTTTCAATTTTTCTGTCTATTTTCATTATCTGTGTCTTGTTATTGCTGATTTTCACATCAAACCTATCACAACAGTTATTCAATTTAGTCTGGGATTCTTGCAGACTTGTACTGGATTTATTTAAAATTATAACATCATCAGCATAAAGTAAAGAGCTGAGATTAACATCTCCAATTTTGATATTATATTTAATACCACTTTCCTTCATAATGTGATCCATATAGATAATGAATAAAAGAGGGGATAATATGCATCATATTATCCCCTCTTCCTGTACTTTCTTCAATTCTAACTGCTGACTTACAACTCAAATAAAGACTAAATATTGCTTGATTGTCTGTTTCCATTGACACCATATAACAGTAGTGTTTCGAATAGCTTTTCTCTTGGCACCTTCTCATATGTCTTTTGCATCTGTACATAACTTAAATACAGATCTTTGTTATATTCTCACAATTTCTCTAATATTTATCACAAAGTAAAAATCTGATCCCAACAGCTTCGATTTGGATTGAATCCAGCTTATTTCTTTTTACCAAGCTTCCCTCCACAATCCTTCTCATCCATTTCTCAAGTATACATGGTAAGATTCATACTTGTATAAATCTTACCAGGAATGCTCAGTAGGGAAATACCTCTGTAATTCTCAGATTCAGTTTTATTTCCCTGTTAAATGTGGTACTATGAGAGCTCCACTCCAATCATCTGAATTTCGTTCTTCTATCCAGGCCTTCTGAACTATGCAATGCAGCCATTGCAAGACTTTTATACCTCCATACTTGAGCATTTCTTGTCGAATATCATCTACTTCTGCTGCCATCCCACATTTCAGGCTTTTGATGTCTTTTTTCTACTTCAAGTATAGATTTGCATGCCTGTTGAGTGTTTTTTTACTACTGTGCTATAACTGATTCTTTCATTTAGCAATTTTTTTTCTTTTTCTCATATCTTTTTTTCAATTTTCATGTCACCTTTGTCATCTTTAATTCCTTTTACAGCATTCTTTCCTCCATTTCTGTGCTTTTTCAACAACTTCCAGAATATTTTGTCACATTCCTGATATTTATTTTCTATGCTCTTGCCAAAGTTTTCCCATATCTTTTGTTTAGCTAGTTTCACACAGTGTTTAGCTTTCTTACATTTGTCTAAGAGCACAAGCTGACTTATTTGCCAGCTTGTAGATTTTTGTATATCTGACAATAATTTTTCCTACTCTGCTATTTAGATCCCCAACAAGGACCAACTTTTCCTTTTTCATTGTGTCAGGTGCTTTCTCTGAAGCAATCTACGTTTTTGAAGACGATTATCCTGCCTAGTCAACACTCCTGGTTTGTTACATTTAGCGAACCAACGTGTGGCTGTTCTGTCAAAATTTATTTAAGAAATTTCAAATAATTTAAATTTTTATTATCGTAAAAGAACCACACATGCCCGTATCGTTACAGGGGCGCTTAGATAGAAATTGCATGCGGGTAGCAAAGACCCTAGCGCCAGCACTGCTCATAGCCTTAGTTACTTCATCATTTGTTTGTTTGTAACCACCTAACCCATCTAATAGGCTGAGTTGGCATATGCTTCAACAAGAAAGACAGAGTCCCTCTATAATAGCAATATCCACTAAAATGAAACAACTTGATTTCTAACATAATTTATTTTTTTAACAGATATAGTAGCAGTATTACAACAATACAGCACATTACCTCTTAGAAATCGTGTCTGGACAATTCATCGCATGGAAAATTCTTTACAAGAAAATTTGAAACCATGTTTCATGTCATTCCCATATATGAAAAAAATAAATAAATAAAAAAAAAAAAAATTAAGAATGATTTATTATTTTGATTATACTTAGTGTTGTGAAATTTTTTATTATGCATAAAGTTGTTAATATTCTTTCTTACTACAGGCTGTGTAGATGAAATATTAATTGTTACAAAACTGGGATAGGACGGTTAGGGAGAAAGAGCACAATATTTAGGGATAATAGTTATATCCAACTAATATTTATAGTTAACTATTTATATATTCCCATTATTCTTATTAACTATTCTATTAATAGTTAGAATAGTTATTAGAGAGAACAAAATATTTAAGAATAGTTAGGGCAAAATATTTAAGGATAATGATTCTTCTAACCGTTTACTATTTTTCTGTTCTGCACATTTAGACATCCATCCAGCTGTGATATATTTTTTATATGAACTAATTCAGAAGGCGATGTGTTTCAGTTATTGCATATACGTGCATTTTGAAAATCACTGCACTTTTCCTGCAGTAAAGACATCTTGCATGCTGTTATTGTTTGCAGAGCTAGTTTAAGATCATAGGTGCAATTTTGAGTAAAGATATTAAAGAAAATGATAAAATTGCGTAAATGCTATCATAATGATGTAAATCTGCTGCTTCAATACTAGTCTTTACCTTTTCTTCCACTAGTATTTTATGACACTAAGAAATTTAAAATTTTATATTTAGTCTTTTTTACTGAAAAAAAAAAATATAGATGGATGCTCGCAAAGTGAAATACGTAACTAATTACTTCTCTTTGAACTGTTCAAAAGTAAACTGTAATCAGAAATATCATGTCATTGACAACCGACTCGACCGGCTAACAACCTCAGCTACGCAGATGATATAGTATTAATAGACTAATTTTTAGCCAAGGAGCAACAACACTTTGACAAACTATGCCAAGCTGCAAAAATATTTGGATTGACAGTTAAATGAAATGAAACCAAAATACTCACAAATATAGTACAAGGTTCCATCATTACAGAACACACCAAGCTTTAAAAATAAGTAGACTTCCAATACTTAGGCTCAAATATAAATAATAGTGTAAATGACATATTATTAAGAAAATATAAACTCAACACAGGAATCTGAGAAATATATCAAATCAACCCTCATTACCTTGGAAACAAAAATTAGGCTTCACAAAGCAACCTCTCAGGCTATCTTCTTGTATCGTGGAGAAACATCAGTTTCACCCAAAAAGCAATAAAAACTATTAATAGCTTTAATACAACCTGTTTAAGACTCTTACTCGGTTACTCTTGGAAGGATTATATTCATAATTTCAGTATTTTAGAAGAGGCAAACCAAAAACCCTTGATTGTAAAACGTAGATATCAACCGAGACATCCTCCTTCTCCATAATTTGACGTTGGAAATTTTATTTTTTCCACTTGGTTAGACTATAATAAATTTAGTTTAATCCCGTATCCAAGTGTAAGCAAACAAAGTTTGCACCTGAAGTATCCTCAGGACTACGGCAACTTTCAGTAAAGGTGGACCAATCTCTCATCATTACTTGTCTTAGTATCTTCCATAATGCCAAGCACATTTCCTTGCGGAAATGTATAATGCTATGCATTAAGGGAAGGGCCAGTACCCAGACTGGTTTCGACCTTTATTGAGATCTTGTCAGTTGGACCAGACCCAGAGGTGGTAATACAAAGTGGAAGCAATGGAGAGGTCATATTTACCTATACGAGTTGCCAAAAGGTGTCTCACTTTATTATTAAATTACTCTGGATTTAGAGGTCCTGAAGATACTTCAGGCACAAACTTTGTTTGCTTACATTTGGATAAAGGATTAAACTAAATTTATTATATTCATAATTTGACATCTTATTTTTATACGGGGCATATAAAAATAAGATGTCAGATAAGATTTGGCAGTATATATTAATCACCTTATCAGCACAGATACTCTCTCTCTCCATAAGAAATAACCTAACTGGCTCAAAACAGAGATGCCTGGAAAACTACATATAATAATTCACTTTTTCTTATTCCTATTTATTTAGTTAGTTTGTTTTGCTAGATAGCGTACCCTCTCCCACCAATGAACTATGGATTTGAAACTCGCAGTAGGCATGGATTTTGTAATTGTTATTAACTGAGAGATGAATTTCTTCGTCTGAAAATACTAGTATTGGAGGAAAAGGTAAAGACTAGTATTGCAGCAACAGATGGCAATTTAGCTAATGCTAATTTACATCATGATAGCATTTATGTAATTTTATCATTTTCTTTGATATAATTACATAAATGCTATCATGATGTAAATCAGCATTAGCTAATTCTCCTTAAACCACCAGTTTTATAAATATTAATATTCCATCAATAGAACTTGTAGTATCAAAGTATGATCTTAAGACATTTTTAAGGCGAAACAGAAATTAGGAAACTCACCGATCAGTAAAATATTACTTTCGCTGTATAAGAATAAAAATATTATGAAAATCTAATTAAAATCTAAATAAATGATACATAGATCTTTCCCTCTTTTATTTACAAAGTGTCAAGGGTTTCTATTCCTTATAACCGCAATCATTATACAAGGATAAGGTGGTTAGCCCTATGCCCCCAGTGTATCCTATGTCTGTAGAAGCATTATGTTCTCAAGGCCAGTTTGCCTGCTTGAGGGAGGAAAAACCCCAGATAAACTGGGGAGAAAAACCCTGCAGTCCTCGTCCAAGACCGGCTAACTTAGCTATGTCTGAGTAAGATCCTAAGCTCCTCACATCAGTGACAGGAATCAAACCCAGAACATTTCTTTCCCAGGCATATGTTGTGAAGCAAGCCATTCGACTAACTGCATGGACTTTATATTTTGTGAAATTTATTTTTTACTTTTTATATATCGGTATCAATGCATTTACTTTTTATATATCAGTATCAATGCAATATCATTTCAATTTTCTAGCAAATAACATTTTCAGCAAATTTTTTTTTGTGATCAGTAGTTTGCGCGATGAATTTTTCTTTGAATTTTCATCTTGATGAATTGTCCGTGAACCCTTAGAAATTGATATTTTAATTTGTGTAGTATTATATATGAACTGTAATATTATAATTTTAAATATCATTTGCATGAAAAACTATAATTTAGTGGCATATTTAAAGCAGCATCATTCAGTTAATGGTATTTTTAAAATCTTGATTATATAAATAGTTATTTCTCAAAAAGAATTAAAAAAAATGTTTTTTGGTTAAAAAAAATAAAGTAAATCAATACAAATATCTGTTTATGTACTTGCTACAAAATACTAAACGATGGTTGTTCCCAAAATTTCATCAAGGGGATTTTAGCTTGAAAGACTCCCATCACTCTGGGAGTCCTATTTCTCTCTCTCTCTCTTGATAATGATATGCTGGAAGCCTCTGCTGCAAGAAATGCCAATGCAACTGTTGAAGATCTAGGGAACCAATCTGACTAGAAAGCAGAAAATTGATCATTGGTTGTTCAAAGAGGGAATAGTCAGTAAATTACTCTATTTCATAGCTTATTAATAAATCTATATTGTTATTTTTTTTTATTTTTTGTTGCCTCATTACTAAGCTGCTGACATCAATTTTTTTTGCTATATATTTGTGGCTAAATGTTTTACCATACATTACTGGAGGTGGGGGAGGTGAAAAAAACCTTGGCTTTTCTGTGATTGAAGGAACTTTATTGACCCTTGGCAGGGTTGAGTGTCTTAGACAGAGATGAGGTATTTTTTCTTATCAGATAAGTATCATGTATTTCTCTTATCACAAAACCAGTATAGCTCAAGAACACATGTTTGCAAAAAAATAATGAAGTGTGATATCAATAGTACTGGTAAGTAGAGCAAAAATTAAATAAGTCACTAGATTATAATCTGTTACAACCTATGTAGAAAAGAAAAAAAAAGCTACATAAAGGGAAGTTTTTTTGTTGTCATTGTTGAAAATGTTACAGTATATTTAATTACTAAAATGTAATGAACTTTAAATACTCTCCTTAGGCACCTGAAGTGATCATGTCATTACAGTATGATGCTAAAGCTGATCTTTGGAGTATTGGAACAATTGTGTTTCAGTGTCTTACAGGAAAAGCACCCTTTCAGGTATATTTGTGACTAAATAGTTTTTAAGACTTATAGTCCATATAACTTCATAGTAATGCATTATTCTTCATGTTATAATGACATGAAGAATATCAATGATCTATCCCACTTAGAGAAGTAAGGTTTCAGGCAAAAAAAATACTGCTGATCATGGCACAACATATATAGTTTATTTTATTGTATATTTTATTTACTTATTTATTTTTTTATTAATGTGACTCCTTCTCACAAAAGATAAATCATCCTTTTTGTGAACCTTAACTCACCCCCAGTACATCAGTACTGGGGTGAATTAAGGAATTTTTTTATTTTATTAATTTTATGTATTTTTTTGTATTTCTATTTCATGTCAGTTTATTCAAGTCAATTGAATAAATTCATATGGAATAAGAGAGAAATTAGCCAAAACACTAATTTAGCTGTACACAAGACAGTATTCAAGCCAATTTTAACTTATGGATGTGAGAGCTGGATCAGAAGTAAAACACTTGACCAAAGACTAGAAACCACAGATATGAGTCCTGAGAAAGATTAGAGGCGTGAACAGATGGCATCAATGGCAATATCATATTAAAAACGAGAATATTAGGAAAGAATTAGACATTGTCAGCATCCAGGAATGTGTTAGCAGAGCTAATCTCAGGTGGTATGGTCACTTAAACAGAATAGGCAAGGAAAGATGAGCAAAGCAAGTGTTCTCTGCTAGATTGGCAGGAAAACGACCCAGAGGAAGACCAAGATATAGGTGAATTGATATGGTACAAAGTGCCTTAGTTGATAGAAATATAAGATCTGATAATGTTGGAGTCTTGACAAGTAACAGACTGATTTGGAGGAAAATTGTAGATAGGAAGTTAGTAATGATGTAAATTTTTCATGTAGTGCTATCATATCCTGTACACCCCTTGAGGGTACATGTCAGGAATTTGATGATGATGATTGCTTATTTGTTATGAAAATGCATTTGTTTTTTTATGGATGGAAGTTCTTGCATATTCCTACACTATTCTTTTTGCATAAACTTATGAAATAATTTAGATATTATATTTTTAAAATGCTTGATTAAAAGTTCATTCTGAATTTTTATATCTGTGAGGTGTGAAATGAAATCATTTATAAACTGAATTAGTATTTTTTACAGAGAAGATATGATTGAAAATGCAGATAATTTCTTTTTCCTATGTTTGTGGGTTTATACAAAATCTTTAGTTTTTAAATTACTGTTTAGTCTCGTCAGCATTACAGTTACAGAAACTGATAGAATGGTCATGTTCTTTTTCTAGAGTGAAGGTCAGTCAATCACTGTATGTATGGAAACTAAGAAGGACCCTTTTTACTTCATCAGTGTTCTCCATGCATAGGACATCTTCCATATATCAACCATAATAGATAATAGAACAGAGGTTAGGAGCTAAGTACATGGACTCAATTTGAGTCAGAAATAGTTTGGAAATCTTTTTGCTTATATTCTGGTCCATTGAAGGCTATAATTTGAATGTAAATGTTTTGATTAATTTTAAAAAAGGTTTGCTGTAATTAAAATGTTAATGAGATAATATCAGTGAGCTAATTTTATACGCTAACTTAGTTTATTATTTACAAGTGAGCAATGTCCACTGTACAGGAAGACACATTTTTCAGTGTCAAAGGATGTCAGAAAGAGATGAAGTTAACAACTTGAACTGATATTTAAGTCCCAAATGTGAAGATATAGCATGTGTGTGAACTTTTTTTATTTTATTTTTTTATTATGAAATTAGAAATTGCTCTTCGAGTTTGCAATAATGTTGTAACTAAACCATCTTTTCACAAAAAGAAATTCTTTGGTGCCACAATGTCATACAAGTTTTGCTGTCAACCTGATTGTAATATATCATATGCAGAGGCACATGGTTGTAAGTTTAATGTGGGTAGTCTAAAGCACACTTCAGAGACTCCTTACCAAAATAGCCACCTCAACAACGAATGCCAAAAAGCAAAAGAAAAGTTGTTGTTGGTGGTGGTAATAGTGTCATTGTGTGTAATTGGGGGATTTGAATAGGGAAGGTGGTGATAAGATAATAAGATACTTGTTTTACCTTTTTTTTTTTTCAACTGTCATTAGAATGGACTTATATAACAAACAGAAGCACAAAAGTAAATATCTGGAACTGAATAATTCTCAGTTATGTTCTAATATTTTATTTTGAACCAAATAACAATTCAGAAGACTTTAGAGGAGTTTACACATTGCAGTTTGTTTTTCACTTGCTTATAATAGGTGTTTGCTGGTATAGTTTAAGTTCAGCACACTGCAAAACCATATTTATTTCTGAATGTCATGTTTCTGTTTAGGCTAGTGTGTAAGTAAACTACAATAGAATCCTTAAACAGGAAGTAATTTTTGAGAGAATGTATCTAAATTTTGAGCTGATCTGTTTCATAATTTTTCTCCAGCGTTTTACTTATTCATTTGATTGTCAGTAATATCCCAGCAGCATTCACCTTTTTGAAATTCAAGTACTTTAAGGACATCAGGACAGGAAAGGAATATCATCTTTGGGAACTTTTAAAGACTGATGTTTCTGAAGTAGTTCATAATAGACTTGCTGACATTTTATAATATAGAAATGATATATATCAAGATAATCCATAAGCATGAGAGAGAAAATTTTCATCTAAAATATGAAATACATTTGACTCACTATAGTAGACACTATTATGAGAAACTTATTCACTACTACAAATTTCCCACTATAACAGACTATTCCTGTGGACTATATGAGTTTGCTATAGTGAGATTCGACTGTACTCTTTTTTTTAATGTAGTGACAATGCCGAACTTTTGTTAGATGGTGAAAACTGCATAATGATATTGACATTCATGAATTTTCTATTCTATAAACCTCGGGTGAGAAACTCCATTTCCTGTTTTATTTATTTTTTTATGTAAATCCCACTTACGATTAGCACATTAATGTCATTAGTGGGCCAAAAGTTGAATTATCTAGAAACCCTGTCCTAGTGACTTAACATGGAACTTTTTCATACAGCTTTGGTTGTCCTACAAATAGGTGATGTTAGTTTTATGCTGGGCAGTGAAATTCATATCATCTAAAGGCATTTCACAGACACTCATTCAGTAGTGTGACTTTGAACTCACAGCCTGTTAGTTGGAGAGTAAAGATGCTATCTTTTATGTGGCTCCCATCCATTCAAGGCTTTTATTAAACCTATAATATATTTGTACCATGGGTAAGCTAAGGATTTTTTCTATTTTTTTATTAATGTTATTATTTATTTATTTATTCATTATTATTATTATTTTTGCATTTTTATTTATTTTTTACATAGTCCAGAAACCCTACTCTAGAAACCAAACATTGAACTTTTCAAACTACTTCAGGCCTCCAATAAGCAAGGTGGTTGTAAGACAACCACCTTGCTTATTGGAGTCCTGAAGATTCGAATCAGCAACCTGCTAGTTGGAGAGCAGATATGCTAACCACTCAGTCAACCAGGCTGGCAAATTGATTAATATGTCCAGGAAGAGAAGCTGGTTAAAATCTTTCAGTATTTCGTATTTATATTAATTCTATAAGAATAACTGAATTACTGTACGCAGCAAAGCTGTTCTGCAAATCAGCTATACAAAACTATTTGATGATAGTGATTCAGTAAGCTTCCTGATCAGCTAGTGAATAATCATGCTTACACTTACTCTTTCAGATTATTCCTGGAGGGAGCCAGGATATGGCATTTGCGTGAAAGGCATTGTCAAGGAGACTGGGTATCCTCTCTGAGTGACATGTTTGCAAGTCTTTTCCACTTGGTGTCTCTACTCTCTATTTAGCTTTTCTTCTCCATTAATTATGGGAAGAAGACAAAATGATAACAACATAAATAAAAAGTTATTTTACTCTTCTCAAAATAATCTTCCTCAAAAAAACTAAAATATAAATAATTATATACAACATCAATAATATGTGCAAAAAAATGTTTTTTCCCCATGTTCCCTAACATTACGTTTGTAGTCTTAATACCGACATGAATTCTGTGCAGCACCAGTTGCAGTCATCCAAATATGACATTATTTGTAATGAAATCTCACCTGGCAACCTCTACAGCTATTCAAAGTACACTTTACAGCAGTGCTTCCTAAACTTCTGGATGTCAGGGCCCCCTTTGCAAAAATTAAAATATTTCACGGCCCCCTCAAAAAAAAATCATAATAGAGAGATATATTATTATAATATTTATTGTATTTATATTCAATATAAAACATACACAGCGAATATTGCAAAAATCAAATGCATATATTACATTTTTTGCCTTTTACCGTTTGGGTCTGAAGATGATGGGCTATTCTGGTAAAATATGAAATACTGTCCTTTTTTTGAGTCTGTTTCTGCTTCTTCTGATTGTTCGCGGGAATTTTTAAAAATTTTTTTATCAGCCACTTATCCATCTCAGGGTTAAATTTTTTAACGTAGAATAGATCAAATAATATCACCACTTACCGATACTGGCACACCACAGACTGATAACATGAAATTAGTGAATATTACCTGAATAAGGGAATCCCCGGACCAGGAACATTTTTCTCTTTTGCGACTTTTCTCCCTTTAAGGTAATTAAGCCTAACGCGAAACAGACAGCAAAGGCAGGTTATTAAAACGTGCATATAATTGGTGCGGTATTAACAAAAGATCGTGCAACCGAAAGATAAAAGCGTAGCTGACAATTGAGTTGAAATGCTAACTCTCTTCAACTGAATTCCAAATGTGAAACTGTCATAACATTCATTATATATATATATATTACTTAGTTTTAACACTTTTACAGATTTTAACACGTTTGGTTGAATTTTATTGCTGCCTTGGGAAATCGAACTCACACACACATCTAATTAATAACAATATTTTTTAGTTAGATACTGTGTTTACCCATGCAACATATGGTTTTGTTTCAGTCTATACAGCATAGTTTCTGTATGAGGGGACATGTGATTCATTAATTAGTGTGTTTTTATCCCAGTTGTTCTCTAATTGCACTATTTGTTGAGAAATATATTACACAGACTCCTCATACCTTATTCACTGGCATAATGAAGGTACTTGTTTTTATTGCCTCTGCAGTATAATGGCTGTTAGGGAGGGTGTGTTGTTTACCACTGCAAGCGAGTTACTATCTCCCCACATGAACTTGTTTAAGCTTTTTTTCATGTGTGAAGTATATGCGAAACTTTTATTGGTAACAGAAAACTAGCTCGGATGACAGTGATAATATAAAACGAGTTTTGATATGTGTATAAAGTCAATATCAACAGTCCCTGATTACGAATGCATGATGAAAGGGACAGGAAGATTTGGAGCTTCCCTGGAGAGCATTCGAAGTAAGTACAATTAACCACTGCTTTGAAATGAAACATGAATAAGCAATATTTACTAATATTCATTAAGTGCCGAAATATGCAGGAAGCAAAGTTTATGAACCAACACCAATGTGTGAGTTTTTCCATTAAAATATAAAAAATAACAAAAAAAAAATAATAAAAGTTAAATACGTTTCTTTTAAGATAAGAAAAATCTACTTAGTCTTAAAACATTTTAAATTTGTTTTTATTATTTCATGGCCCTCCGCTCAACAAAATTTACAGCCCCCCCCCAAGGGGGGAGGCCTTGGCCCACGGTTTAGGAAGCGCTGCTTTTACAGGATTCTTTCAGTCACTAGACCAGATGAGTGAGAAATTTTGGTTGACAAGTAAAAAAGTCAGAAGAGTCATTTCAGTTTAATTGTAAATTTTATGTAGTTAACGCTGATTTCATGGTATATTTTTTATATCATAATTAGTTTTTTTACCTTGCTTATTTCACCTATTTGGACATGCCATTTATTACAAATGCCTGTTTTGATTTTGTCATTAATGAAATATGATCAATAAGAGGATATAGTAGCATACATCATTTTATATTTAGAAAGTGCTAAAACTTACTGCGAAGTAACCAACTAATTGCAACACAGAAAAAAAAAAATTCCAACATCTTCTTTAAATCCAGAGTAATTTAATAATAAGGTGAGACACCTTTTGGCAACTCGTATAGATAAATATGACTTCTCCATTGCTTCCACTTTGGTATCACCATCTCTGGGTCTGGCTCCCACTGACAAGACCTCAATAAAGGTTAAAACCAGTCTGGGTAGTCGCCCTTCCCTTAATGCATAGCATTATACATGTCTGCAAGGAGATGTGCTTTGCATTATGGGAAGGAGTGATGAGAGCTTGGTCCACCTTTACCACGAGTTGCCTCAGCGACTTTACCATGAGTTGCAAGTGTAAGCAAACTTTGTTTACTTACACTTGGATAAAGGATTAAACTAAATTTATTATAATTGCGACACATTAACCTAAACAGCGGCAATTATTAGCTTATACCCAATGATGGAATATGCAGAAAGTTGGAAAGCTTGGAATATTGATGTAAAAAAGAATTATTGCAGGTGTTTTTTTATTTTCCCACACTATATAATTTCTTTATATGGATTCTAAAATATGTACCCTAAATGATTTTTGGTTATGTTCTTGGTTGCCACTGCATGCTTAATCAGTAACCCTCTTTGTCTGCCAGTATTTTGGAACCATTCTGAATTACTCCCTAATGTATTTAATGCATGTGTAGCCCAAACAGATGTATTTTATTCAGAGTTTTATGATGATTTTGAATGTGTTTACCCTCAACGCTTGTTTCTCATGCCACAGAAGAAGCTCTATGACTTTTTCATAAAATAAAACAGTGATTCTGGACATACTGTACATGTTAGAAATGAAAATTATCATTAACCTTTTCACTGCTTGGACTATATAAGCTAGCCAAGCTCTCCATGCAGGCTTATTTTCTTTTATAATTTAAATTGAAAAATCACATGCAAAACTTTATGTAATTTTTTTTTTCCCACTTTAACCAAAATTGAGACACAAATAATTTATTTTGAGCATGATTTTGAAATAGCTAAACTTTCCAAACCAGGAAGGAGTAATTCTCATAATAATTTTCTAATTTCCATTTCTAACATGTAGAGTATGTCTTGAATGTTTTATGAAACTTTCACTATTTTATGTAAAAAAGTCAAGTTTTATTAAAAATTTTGCTGAGTATATTTGTGCAATACTAGACATTCTTTATCATTATTCTTGCAGAATTTTGCAATTACGTGAGGGTGGTCTGAAAACTTCTCGTCCTCGACCATAGATGGCATGACCATCTGCAAGATTTTTTTTTTTCTAAGTTGGTACATCGTCATAAGCATCCATGTGAAATTGCAAGTCATTTTATCAAGTAGTTTGTTTTATACAGTTGTCTGAAGCAAAAGTGTTGTCTATATTCCTTGAAATGGATAAAACTGAGTATCATGCAGTTATAAAATTCTTTGTAAAAGAAGGTTTAACTCCAAAAGAAATTCATTTGAAGTTCATAAAAGTTTATGGGCACTCTTCTCCTTCGTTTTCGATAATTAAGAAATAGACTATCAGTTTAAACGTGGCCATACCAGCCTTGAAGATGATCCACATTGTAATATTTCCTTATTTTGTCTTTTATAATTATAAGTTTTTCTATTTTTATATCATTAACTTTGCAGTTATTGTGTTTGCTCATTAATCTTAGTTATGTTGATTGATTTATCCAATCTACTACTATGCAGTCACACTATCAACTCTAGGCTGCTAGTTAATCCAATGATGAGCGTACAAAGTTTGAAAGACAAAGGGATTGCCGTTGGGTAGTGCCAATTCCTTTGTTTTGACTCTGGTGCTAATCCCTTTTCTAGTTTAGGAAAAATTTATATTTTTGTGCTGCGCCATCCTAATTCTAGACAAGAGAATGACTCATTATCAGAGAATTAGCATCGAAATGTGTGCTATTAATTAATTCCTTGATTAGTTCATTGAGTACTTAAATCATAAAAAACTTATATTTCATTTGCAGTCGTAGTTACCCTTATGTCTTAACCTCCACACTGGGTCTAGCTTTTATGAGCGGTGCAATAGGATTAAAATCAGGCAAGTTAGATTGACAACAAAAGATATTTATTTATCAAATCTGACTTAGTACAGGTATCATTAATTTCTAGTTCAAAATCAAAACTATCCTTCAGATTGAATTCAATTAATTAAGTGATACAAATTCACTCTTAACATTACATGCCTCAAAATATCAATCGAAACTAAATAAGAGTTCCAACTTGTAGCTTAACATTCTAGTTGGAATTAACACTTCCTGAGGCTTCATGAATTATCAGACTGAGTACACTACAAAGCATAAACAAATTCCTATACAACCTTCCTTTCTAGAACATACGGTTTCCCCTTTTTCTCCTTGCTTTAGCCCTAAAGTCCTTTCCTTTAATGTAACTTGATTAATTAGAAAGTTCCTTGCATGAACACGAATAATCCCTCTTAGAACAAAATTTTAACATTACCAGGAACACCAGAAATACTTTTCTTCTTCTTATTCGTCTATGGAGTGCTTTCGTCTCGGTGATCATGCATCTGCTTGATTTTATCTGAAGGAATCAACTGGTGGGCTCGGACACGGTTCACCTCCTTCGATGTAAGCCATTCTAGCCTACTGCTATCGGATCAAGTGGTTCGGCATAACTTGTCGGTCTGCGCTGTGTCTTCCACAAGGCTGAAGTCTGTACTCGCTGAACTGCTGCTTGACTGGTGGACTGCCTCACTTTCATGTCCGCACACTCCTGCAACCTTCCTCAGGAATCCTGGAACTTAAATCCATAGAACGAAGAAAAAGGAAAAAAGTCCCGAGCTGGTGCTGCCAAGCTCTATATATCCAAGGCGCGATGTTTTTCTTCCTAAGTCACATTCTCTTCTTTTTTGCTCTCATCACCTAACTTCTCCAGCACCCAGTGCTGCCACTTCACCCAGCTTGCTTCGCCAGAAACTTTCGTGTGCAATTCAGCTGTGGTGCATGTGTTCTCCTCAGGCCTTCAATGCTTAATCTGATTACCTAGCTTGCATTATGACTCAGATAGTTACACATTAACACAAGGTTCACATATTTTTAACTTCTGGTAAACTTAACAATGACCGACAACAGTACAATGGATAGAGAAAAATACTTGAATTATAAACTGTGTCAGTAATTTACATTCAGCTTTCTGTTCTCTGATGCACAATTATTAGCTCTGGGAATGTTGTTACTTGTTAAATCTGAATGAAATAATTATGAAATAAATTCTCCTTCATTTGGAATTTAACAACGTGAAGGAGATCCAAAAAGTGTAACAACACCAGAAATCATTGATCAAGTGCACGATATGGTATTGGATGATCCGTGAGTCAAAGTGCTTGAAATTGCTGAGACTATAGGCATTTCAAAAGAACGTGTAGGATATATTTTGCATAAAGAATTGCATATGAAAAAGCTTTCTGCAAGATGGGTGTCCCACTTGCTCACAGCAGACCAAAAAAACGTACTTGCACGAAAATCACTGAACAGTGCTTGGAGCGTTTTAACAAGATTAAAACTGATTTTGTGCGTTAATTTATCACTATGGATGAGACTTGGATTCACCATTACATACTGGAATCCAAACAACAGTCAAAACAGCGAACAGAAGCCGGCTGTTCAGCGCCAAAGAAGACAAATCCAGTTCCATTGGCAGGAAAGGTCATGCATCGGTGTTTTGGGATGCTAAAAGTATTTTGTTTATTGATTATCTTGAAAAGGGTAAAATAACCGGGGAATATTAATACGATATTTTAACCAGACTAGACAAAAAAATTCATGGGAAAAGACTAGGTTTACGGAAGAAAAAAATCATCTTTCATTAGGACAATGCACCTGCCCACAAAGGTGTTTTGGCAATGGAAAAATTAGGGATCTGCACTATGAATTATTGGAACATCCACCATATTCCCCAGATTTGCCTCCCTCTGACTTCTATCTCTTCCCCAAACTAAAACTCATCCTTGGTGGTCAGCGTTTTTCTTCAAATCAAGAGGTGATTGCAGCTGTAGAGCAGTATTTTGCAGATCTTACTGGGAACCACTACAAGAACAGGATAATGGTGCTGGAGCATCGCTAGAATAAATGTATCAGTCTTAAGGAGCTTATGTTGAAAAAAAAAAAAAAATTTTGAAATTATAAATTTGTTTTTTCATTGTTAGGCCGAGAACTCTTCAGACCACCATGGTATGATGCGTTTTTCAAAACAGGGGTAAATTTGGTGGTCTGGTTTGGTTAAATTTGGTTTTTCAGATAATAATAAATACATCCCAAAATTTGTGACACGTAAATCTGCTCTCTCTGGACTGGCACACATGGCAATACCTTTGGGGATTTTCCTTAGGAGGAAGAAGATCATGTTAGAAAGCATCTTCCATTACAATCTTGGGGATGGGGGTTGGTCATCAGGTAATGCTTATCTTGTCAGTCATTGCTCAAATCTCTCAAATCTTCTCAAAAATTTTTCAAATCTTCCATATGCCCAGCATATGGAAGATTTGAGAAATTTTTTTTTTGAGAGTTAATTGGAAATCTGCAGATATTATGTTTTTCCCTATATTCGCTTTGTACAGTGTCTGTCTTTGTACAGTGTTAGTACTGTTAGGTGGAGGAGGGGAAAATAGAAATTTATGTACCACATCAAGTCCTTCAGTGGAACTCTCATGTTTGGCTTGCCAACTGTTCATGTTGTTCTTATTGTATTCTGTGGGGTTTCATTATTAGCTGATTCGTATAATATTCTCTCTCTTGATGATTTCATGCAATGTTTATGACTTATGGTCTGCATGTACACTTTGTTAAATTGTGAATGAAGATATTTATAATTAATAATACTTCATTCATAATTAACAAAATAAGCAGGACTTATTTAAATTTATTTTGTTGGTCTCTTGCTTATAAAATGTTATTCATGTAATTCCTTTTGAGTTTTGTTAGTTAATTTTATTTATGTAATTTAGGGTATATCATAGACATGAAAAGACTCTGTATTAAAGTGTCATTTATTTTATTTGCTTTATTTCTTTAATAATAATATAAGAAACTGTTATATATGTAATTTTAATATATCCAGAAGATTCCTTGTGATATCATTTGATTGGTTGTTGTGAGAAGGGGATTTTGACGTGCCGAAAATGGAATAGAAAGGACCGGGAATCGCTTGGCATTTTAACTTATCTTTTTGGGAGTTGTATTTCTACCAAAACTTTCTAACGCCTAGCAGTGGAATAGTGCAGGACATAGGATAATACGAATAAGAAAAGGAAGAAATTGGTAGTTAATTTATACCAAGTGCAAAAAGGTTATATTCTCCCGAGTTTATAAATCATTCGCGGAAATAGAAGATTCTTTTAATTTTGTGTTACTACAAAGTAAAAGTCAGCAAGGACTTTAAAGATGTTGTTCGATCTCCTTATGATGTGACGAAGCTATATCCTGGTAAGATTATCGACTATACTTAGTGTGAAATAGCGAAAATTAATTCCGTCGAAAGTAATTTATTCCTAGTTGCTGTATTCAGCGAGTCAAGATTGAATGTGTGATGTGCTAATGCTTTTCCCCTCTTCAAGTGACAAATGCTATATTATTGAATTAAGTGTACATTGACTGAACAAGAATATTGAGAAGCCTATTTGTTTTAATTTAGGAATCTCGAACTTACAAGAACTAATTTTGATTGACTGAGCTTAGAGAATTACAAATGAATGTCTAGTTCATGAGTTGTATTCTTTCTGAATATCTTGAACTAATTTGATATTTAAAATGTTTTCAGATGTAATTACCTTGGTCAGAGTGAAGTTGTGATAGAAGTTCTTTGTGACAAGAAGAATAAGATCTGTTAATATAGTTTTTAATTATAAATTTTAAGCTCAGCTGAGTAGTGTACTAGTATGTTAATGAGAGTTTTATATTTGTTTAATTGTAATGTCCCTGATAACTACTGATTTTCTTTCACTGAACCGCTCATTAAAAATTTCGAACCAAAAGCGGGAGCTTTGCTTAATAGTGAGAACCTTGGCCTAAAATCAGCTTTATAATAACCTGGTACAGTTGAAGGTTGATTTATCAAAGTTGCTCATGCAATTCAGAACATAGAGTGATGCAGTATAATACAAATTTTCTTTATGCTCGGATGATATATCAGCCTACAACTAGTTAAATACTAACGAGAGAGAACTATAAGACGATAAAACTTGATTGAGCAGAAGCTACGATCCAACAACTTCTTATTTTCACTGGAGAAACTGTTGCTGGATGAAAGTACAGTGTGTGATGCGTACAAGGCGATTTGGTAGGTGTGGTCAGGAAATCACAACAAACACATGGCTTGGATAGGACTGGCTATAGACCTAAAAAATGAACTGCTCTCTTTGTTTACAAATGCCAGAAGTATCAGAAATAAGGGGGATGGTTTCAGTGATTGAGTTTATTTGCCTCAAAATCACTGGAATAAGTGAAACATGGTTGAATGAGGATGATATCGTAACGAGAATAGAAATGGATGGGTACAGTATTTTTTGCAAGGATAGAAAGGACAAGAAGGGAGGGGGAGTGCTGCTGATGATAGCAGTGGAATTAAGTCCACATAAGGTAGACATGAAAGGGGGAAATAGTGGCAATGGTTATGAGGCAGTGTGGCATAATGTGGAGAAGACATTTAGTTGGATGTTGTTATAGGCCTGAGAATGTAGAGGGTGGTGATGAAGAAATATATAAACAACTTGGATCAGTGAACAAAGGAAGGGTAATTATTATGGATGTAATTATGGCGGTATAGATTGGAATGAAGAGAGCATTTGAATAAGGAAAATGAATTTCTTGAGTACTTGAGAGATAACTATCTCAGACAGCATGTAAAGGAGGGCACACGTGCATTGAGAGTTCAAGATCTGATCATTTCATCAGAGGATGTAATTGTGAGAGGGGTTTCACACTTTCCTTCAGTTGGTGAAGGTGATCATGAAGTAATCACCTGTGTTGTGGCTAGTCACATGCGGACTCTTGTGAGGAAAGGATATATGTGGAATTACAAGGCTGGTGATTATGACAAGCTTAAGAGACAGTTTGGAGCTATAACGTGGAATGAGAAGTTGAGTGGTAAGGAAATAAATGCTGCATGAGAACTGACAAAGAAATACATAACAGCATCAATGTGTGAATGTATTCCAAAGGCCAAAAGGCTGAATAAGGTAGGTGTAAAATGGATGAATGGAACTTAAGCATGAAATCTGGAAAAAGAAAGTACTTTGGAGTAAATACAAGATGAATAATGGTAATAATCAATCACATGAAAAATATAAAGAACAAGCCAGGAGCATGATTCAGTTAGTGTGGAAAACAAAAGTAGAGTATGAGCAGAAATTGGCAAATCAGGCAAAGAAAACCCTAGAAATGTTTTTTAGATATGTGGGAAGTATTAGGAAGAACGATCATGGTAAGAAGAAGTTAATCGATGAAAGTGGTAGAACGGTAACTGCTGCAGATGACATTGTTAAGATATTCAGTGATCAATTTATATGAGTGTTCATCCTGATCAGGGTGGAATCGTGAGGAAATTAAATGCAGAGGATATAGGAGGGGATGGCTTAATTGTGAGTGAGCACGAGGTATTTGAGGAAATAACCTTGATGTCAATAAGGCGATAGGATTTGATGGCATATCCCATTCATCTTAATGGAATGTTCCAGGGAATTGGCACTAGCATTGACATACCTGTTTAATAAAAGTCTTATAACAGCACAGGTTTCAAGGGAATGGAAGGAGGGTAAAATTGTTCCACTGCATAAAGGTGCTGATAAGACTGTAGCTTCAAATTGCTGATCTGTATATCTGGAGTGATTGTGGTGAAGGTACTGGAGTGATTGGTGAGAAGTAGGATACAGAAATAGGTTGATAACAGCAGTATTCTTTGTGGTTATCAGCATGGGTTTGTTAAAGAGAGATCATGTTTCACTAACTTATGTACTATAACAAGGTGACAAATACCTTGGACAGGGAGATGCATATAAAGTAGTGTATTTAGATTTTGCAAAGGCTTTTGATAGACTGCCACATGGCAAGTTCTTGAATAAATTGAAATAGATGGGATTGGATAACAGACTTTTGAGTTGGATCAGTGACTGGCTGTCAGATAGGTATCAGAAAGTTGTATATGGGTTTGCAGTATCCTGAAAGGTCACTAGTGGTGTGCCACAGGGGTCAATTTTGGGACTTTCAGTTTGGGGTTCAATTTGTATGTTAATGATATTAGGATGAGTTTAATTAGTGATATGCAGATGATGCAAAACTGGGGAGAGCAGTTCAGATTCAAGTGGATGTTATGGCCTTGTAAGAGGACTTGAATAGATTGCATGAATGGCAGGTAAGTGGAACTGTCAGTTCAGTGTTGCAAAGTGTAAGGTTTTTAGATTTGATAAGCAATGATGGGATGCAAAGTATACGCTTGGTGGGGAAACCTTTAACGGAAATAGAGGAGATGAGAGACGTTGGAGTGATGGTGGACAAGGACCTGAAATTCAGGGCCAAATTGCCCAATTTGTGAAGATGTCACATCAGATAATAGCAATGATGCAGAGGACCCTGACATGCAGAAATAGAGAGGTTATGATGCCATTGTATAAGTCCTTAGTCAATAAGTTGGTCACCAAGTTTTCATGGTGACAAGGATATGTTGGAAAGGGTCAAGAGAAGATTCACAAAGGTGGTCAGTGGTCTTTGTAATGTGGAGTGAAGGACAGATTGAGAGAGCCTGATGAATAGGAGAAAGGGGGGGGGAGGTGGATGGATATGATTGAGACATATAAGCTAGTCAGGGGTTGTTATTGTGTTGACATGGAAGAGATTTTTCATAGAATGTGAGAGTGGGGGGTAGAACAAGAGGCCATCACTGGAAACTGTATAAGGAGGGTGTGAGCAGAGGAGTGAGGAGTAGGTTCTCTGCATGGAGAGCATTTGGTGAGTGGAATGCATTGCATGAGTGTGTGTGTTCAGTTTAAAGCACAGTTGGATAAGCATTGTGTGCAATAGTGTGTACCTCCCATGATGAGTCTCCGACTTCATGGAGGTCAAATGTTAATAATAATAATGTCACACAGTGCCTTGGAGATTTCTTCTATTATAGACAAAAGTGCAAATATTTTCCTCTATACATGTTTAATTGAATTGTGTTCATAAGAAATGTGCAGCATGGCCTAGAATTCAAATGTGTTTACAAGTTATGGAGGTTTTTTAAATGCAAAAGTGTAGGTGAGTATATTATAACATTAGTAGAGATATAATTTTTCAACTGCTCGAGATAACTAAAACCTACCAGCAAAAAGGTTAATAAATAAATAATAACAAATGTTCATATATCATAAAATGCACGATTTTTTTTTCCTCCTTCATGTGTTAAGCTTAGACTGCTAAACACATTAATATTATTATCATCATCGTAAATATCCTAGGTAGTCAAGAACTCATCAAGGGAAACCATACACAACCCACACCAGCTGTCTTGCCTTCTTTTAAACCCATTCATGCTAGCTGTATCACCACTTCAACAGGCTAATTGTTCCACTTGCTCGCTGAGCTGTGAGAGTAAGATCTAGCTTCCATCCTGATATCTTTTACATCCTACACCATTTTAGAAGTATATAAACCTCTATCATATCACCCCTCTTTCTCCTATTTGTCAGTATCTGTAGTCCACATACTCTCAATATGTGCTCATAATCTGTTCTCTGTAATTTTGATATCATCTTTGTAACTCTTTGCACTCTTTCCACTGAAACCCCAAGCACAGGCATCCAAGTTTGGATGAAGGCCTTGTACAGGCAAAGTGACTTCCTTATCCTTACAAGTCAGCGTTTGCTTCAACAAAGCTATTTATCCTCTGAGTTGTAATTGCAATTTTTGCTATGTAATCTTTGGACTTCAAATTCCTGTTCATCATAATGGGATCATGGAGAACAATCCTGTTCTCCATAATCCCTGGCCTCATAGTTTCTTCAAGCATAATCCCACCAATACAATATCACTGGAAATCTAATCATACTGAAGTTTACACTACTTTCCCATATTGACAATGAATTCACAGTTATCATTTCACTACAGTTCCAGCCTATTAAAATCATTCTCTAAGTGCTCTGTGATCTCTAATTGCTCTACCTATCTTTGAATCATTAGCAGACACTTGAACCTCTCCTGACAGGTACATATCAATATCATTAATGTAGATGTAGCGATTAATCAACAATGATCCAAGGACTGATCCCTGAGATATCCGACTAGTTACTTTAAATCTGGCTGATTTAAAGAGACTGGTACCCCATATTACCTTGATGGACCTGTTTCACTCAGGATTTCTCCATGAGTGCAGGTCACAAAGATGCCTCCAAAGATCTCGATCTTGAGCCTCTCTCTCTTCCATGTTATACCCATAGATTTCATTAGTGGATCTTCCCATCTTGTAGGTGGTCTTTCTGCTTTTCTCTTTATTCTTGGTTGTCAGTTGAGTATTCTATATGTCCATCTATTATCCCTGAGTCTGGCTATGTGACCTACCCATCTCATCTTGCTTTCATATACTGCAGTTACCACATCTTTTATGCCTGATCTCTTTCTTAGTTCCGTGTTTCTAACACGTTCCATTTTGCTGATGTTACAAATCCTGCGTTTATTGCACGCCAAATTATTCTGAGAGTTTCTTCTTCTTTTCTTGTTGTGTTCCATGTTTCTGATCCATATTGCTTTGTGGTTTCTGATCCATGGTTTTGTGAAGGGTAGATCATGCCTCAGTGACTTGCTCACGTTTTATAACACAGTGACAGCTGAACTGGATAAGGGTAATGGGTTTACAGTGATACTGCTGGACCTTGCTAAAGCCTTTGATAGGATACCTCATGGAATTCTAATCAGTAAACTGTAGCATATGAGAATGGATATAGGTTTGGTGAGATGGATAGGAGGGTGGTTGATGGAGAGATAGCAGAGAGTAGTTTATTCAGGAGTAGAGTCCAAAAGACAGCCTGTGACTAGTGGTGTGCCGCAGAGTTCTGTTCTTGGACCACTGCTGTTTAATTTGTTCATTAACGATATAGTGAAGGATCTGAGAGGAACGGTTCATTTGTTTGCTGATGATGCAAAGTTGGGTAGGGCAATAGTGAATGCAGAAGATGTCCAAATTTTGCAGGATGATTTGGATAGATTTGAGGTCTGGGCTAAGGAGAATGGATGTCAGTTTAATGTGGCAAAATGTGAGGTTATGCATTTTGGGGTGAAAAGATTAACAGCAGTATATCACATTGGTGGAACTGTACTCCAGGAGATTGATGAGGCCAGGGACTTGGGAATGGTGGTGGATAGTGAGTTGAAGTTTAGGGGGCACATTGCAAAAGTGGCAAAATCAGCTCATCAAATCACTTGGTTGCTGAAGAATACTTTGACGAGCAGAGATAAGCAAGTTATTGTTCCTCTGTATCGAGCCTTGATAAGACCCCATCTCGACTACTGTGCCCAGATTTGGTCACCTAGGTTTCTACTTGATGGGGGAGGAGGTTGAGAGGATCCAGATGCGAGTGACCAGGATAATAGCAGGTCTATGGAATGAACCTTATGAAAACAGGTTGAAGATTTGTGGGTTACAGAAATTGGTAAAGATATGCGTAATTGATAGGCAAAAAAGGGGAGATATGATTGAGACATTCAAATTGCTATAGGGTTTCTATAGGATTAATTCAGAAGATATTTTTGAGGACAGGACTGGTGGTGGGAGGACTAGGGGACATCCATGGAAGCTGGGCAAGAGTGTGGTTAGTACGAGTGTTAGAGCTGGGGTTTTTTACTTTTAGAGTGGTGAATGAGTGGAATAAGCTGCCAGAGTCTGTTGTGGGTGCTTAAACGGCGAATGAGTTAAAAGTCAAAGTATGATAGATACTGTGTGAATGTCGAATAGTTGTGATGGATATGATGTTTAGGGCCTCCCTCGATGAGTCTAAGGACTCCTTGGAGTCATCCGTAATAATAATAATATGTGAGTGATGGATGAATGTCACTATTAAATAGTTTTGCCTTCACAGAGATGTCAAGATTTGGATCAGTAAGTGTTTCTTTCAGTCTGTTGATTGATAGCCATGCAGGTTTCTTTCTTTTTGCTAGTTCTTCAGATAAATCATTATTCATTTTTATTGTTTGTCCTCCTAAGTAATTTAGGAGTCAACCCGTTCTGTAGGGATACCATCAATACATAGGTGACTGTCACTTGTGTAGATGTTTTGGATCCATTTTGTTTTTTCTAGATTCATTTCTAAGCCTATCTTACTGCTGTTTGTGTATATTTTTTCACCCATTTCTTCTAGGTCTTTTGGGTTGTAAGATATCGGTACTAGATCATGAGACTGGTACCCCATATACGACTTTCTTATAATTTTCCACCAGCCATTTGCTTATTTAAGTCAATAGTTCACCTCTGTAAGTATGGATTGGTTAAGTTTTTTATTTTTTACATAATTCAGAAATTGTACTCTAGAGACCCAGCATAGAATTTTTTTTCAGCCACGTTTGACTTTACAGCAGACAACGAACTTTCTTTCCCACCTAAAAGTTAACAAATTGCTTCAACATTCGTAATTATACAGGGTAAAACTTAGCATTAACAAAAACTTGCAAAATTACTAGGTACAAGATTCAACATGCACCTATGATATATTAAACAAATGTGGTATTCTACCTAGGTTAACACCTGGCTAGCGAGCTCATATTTGCAGATAAATCAAGTGTCAAAAATCTTTGAAGCTTGATTTTTCTGCAGTTCAAACATACTGATATTGAGTTTCTCTGGGGGAGGATGACCATCTGCAGTAGAAGTTGCATCACTTCTCTGATTATATTGATCAAGCTGGAGTGTGTGTGTGGGGGGACAATGTCAAGGTATTTACTGTTATCAGTGATCTAACATGAATTGTCCATCTACCATCAGAATACCTGATAACCCTCACAGTCCCACCACACACATCATCATTGTTCTTTTCTTAATCATTTCCTCTTCCAGATATACTGTAGATGTCAACTCTTCTCTTTTTAACTATTTTCTTTTACTAAAATGCCTTCCAACCTCTGTTTCATGTCTGTTGGCATTACATTTGGTGTCAAAGAAGATTACTATTACATCTCCACTTCTACTTCTTTTCACTATCTGATGATTGTTTACATTTACCTGATTGAAATACCACTGCTCCAATACTATAACAGAAATAATTCTAACCACAGTAAGTACTTTCCATCTCCTCATTCCTGTCAAGATCCTTGTTCACAATTGAAGCCATGGTTCTTTAACAAGTGTGCTAAGGGGGCATCCAAGAAAAAATTCAGCATATTCCAGATGGCTTGAAAACAAACCTCCTTAGTTTGATGATTTTTGCAGTTTGCAAAAAGCATTGAGAAATCCAAATTCAATTTTGAAAGAGCTAAATGCAATAAACTCATATCCTGATTAGAATGCCCTCTGATTCCCTACCAGTGCTATTGACTCCAGCTTCTGTCCTTCCATGCTTCCACATGTTCCATGTTCAGATAGTATCATCATAACATGACAAGAGGAGCTTAAGGATCTTCCTCAGTCTAGCCAAGTTAGCCGGTCTTGGGCATGGACAGCAGGGTTTTTCATCTCGCAAACAGGCCCCGTGAACACACACGGATGCAGTCAGGAATACCTAAAACAATCCCTCCAGCCATAGGTCTGAATTGTCAGCTATGCTGGTCCTGAGCTCAGATAAAAATAGGGGGATTGAGCTGGTGCCCTACCTCCCCATAAAAGGGACTCACAGCCGTTGAATCACCATACGAAATAAATAAATAAATTATAACATCAATCAGTGATCAAGCTGGCCTCCATATATCATTCTTCTCCTCTTCTGTCTCCTGTATTTTGGAGAAAGAAATCAGAAAAATCTGAAATAGTTTGGATTCCTGCAACTCATCTAGTCTTGATTTTATTCAGTTGGTCAGATTTCGTGCTCTTGAATGAACACCAATCCTATCTTTCTTTGCAGTATTTCCTACCCATATAGCATCTCTTCTACAACATGCAAGCAGGCCTATATTTAGTCTGTTTCAAAAAAAAAAAAAAAGAAAAAAGTCATTAAAGGAATCTATCAAAGTATCATTTAAAGCATAATTTTGTTGTCTTAACTTCAGTTTTCTCAAAACTCACTGTCATCAATAACCAATTTCTTCACCAAATGAAAGTCCCAAAGTTGATTACTTTTCTTTCCCAAATTCCATCAGTAGCATTTTAAGTCTGTAAATGCTTCCTATCGATTTCTTATCTTCACTTCATGTTGGAGGTTTAATGGAGTATTGACAGCACTAGGAAAGGATTAAGATGGCGGCTAGTAATAATGGTTCGCCATCTTTGTTCAATAACTGTAGTATAAAGGAGATTATTCAATGTGCTATCTGCGAAATGTACGCTTTGCGGAGAGCGGTTGAAGTATGGTTAGATGATGATAATGGAGTGAATGTGTGTAAGGAAAATGAGGAATTAAAGTGTATTTCAGGTGGTGAGTGCGATATTTTTGTCAAATTTTAGAATGTAGAAAATAGCGATACGATAAGAAATTGTGAGGTTGTATAAGAGAACTGTGAGGGCATGAATGCAGAAAGTGTTAATGAAGGTATTAATACAGAGCAGATTAATGGTTTAACAGATAATAAAAAAGATGAGATAGATGCAATGAGTGAGATTGCGCTGTTGAGCGGAGCGATACATAGAGCAAAGCAGCAGCTGTAGCGTATGCACAAATGTCTACCGAGTGTACCAGCCAATAATAAAAAGTATGATAGGAAAAATAAGAGTATGATTGTGAATGTAAACAAAATGAAGGAGTGAGTGCTGTATGGAGATTCGTTAGTACGAGGTGTGATAGTAGAGAATTTGACAAAATCGTACCACCCTGGTGCAACCATTAATGACGTAAGTGAGTCTGTTAGAGAGCAAAAGCAAAGGGTGAAAGAAATGATAGTGGTGGCAGGTACGAATGATTTGAAAGGAGATAAAATGGAAATGATAGAGGACCCGAATAAATTGTTTGAGGTAGCAAAAAAAAACAGTGAGAGAGTTAGGATGATTAGTCTTTTGCTGTGGTATGACAGTGAAGAGTTTAGAAGGAGGGCCATAATTGCAAATGACTTTATGTGTGGGTTATGCAGGAGGAGTGGTGTGGACGTGTGGAGTGAGTTCGATGGGCGAAAGGATCTATATAAGATGGATGGTTTGCATTTGAATGGATTCGGTGTAAGGAGATTTGAAAAAGTGTTGTTGAATGAAGTGGATGTGCAGAATCAGGGAAACTAGATTTATTAAGTGGTGGTCGAAATAGATATGCAGACCTTAGGGAGGCAGTTGAGTGTATGAATAAGTACAACAAATCAGAATGGGATAGTTAGTATAAGTCATCATGGTAGGGATGTGGCTAACAGGAATCTGCAATTCATGTACACTAATGCTAGGAGTATTAGGAACATGAAGGAAGAATTTTTGGCCTTGGTTGGCACTTCCAGACCACAGGTTATTGGCATTAGTGAAACATGGCTGACTGAAGATGATATAGCTAGTGGAACTGAATGTGATGGGTGTGATGGGTATATTGTGTTCAGGAATGACAGGGAGAATTAAATGGGGAGGAGTTATTATTGATGATAGCTGATGAGTTGCAGCCAAGGAGAATAGAAGTTGAATTGGGATAGAGAAAAGAGCACATTTGAGGCCATTTGGTGTGAGATTGAGGCTAGCAGAACAAAATATACAATTGGGTGCTGTTATAGACCAGGTGATGGAAAAGATGGTGGAGATAGTATGTACAAGCAAATAGAAGAAATGAGTGGAAGGAGGGTAATTATTATGGGAGATTTCAACTATGGTAGCATTGATTGGAGGGAGGAGAGGAATCATTGGAGGAAGGAATTGGGTTTTATGCAGTTATTAAGGGATAACTTTTCTGCGACAGCATGTAATGGAAAATACTAGGGGTCAGAGAGTGCTTGACCTAGTAATTGCATCTGAGGATTTGGCTGTAACGAATATGACCACATTGCCACCATAAGGTGAGAGTGATCGATAGGGTCTTGACTTGGGAGGTGCCTAAAGGTGTGGAATTTACAATTAAGACAGGGTACATGTGGAATTATCGGGCTGGTAAGTAAGACAAGCTTAGGAATTTGATTGGTTCAGTGCCATGGCATGTAAAACTGCAAGGACTGGATGTTGATAGTGCATGGGAGGTGGTTAAGAAGTTTTTGCAGGAGGCAATGGCTGACTGTATACCTAGAGTCCGAATAATAAATCAAGTAGGGATTAAATGGATGAATAACACCATTAAGCTTGAGCTGAAAAAAAAAGAAGCAACTGTGGAGAGAATTTAAGGAGAAAGGTGACCTGCAAGCACATAAATGGTATAAAGCCCAGGCCAAAGGGTAACAAGTGTGGTAAGAAAAGCAAAAGCGGATTATGAAAGAACATTAGCCATGCAGGCTAAAGAGAATTCCAAATAGTTTTTTCGATATGTTGCAAGTAAAAGAAAAAATTGTATACGGCAGATTGATTTTAAAGAATGCTGATGGTAAGGAGGTAACCGAATCAGTTGATATAGTAGAATTACTAAGTGAGCGTTTTGCAAGAGTATATCATTCATGTGCTGACATTGCAGAAATGGAAGAACAAACAGCTTATACAGGAATTGTGGTGAATGAAGTGGAGGTGAATAGTCTATTACAAAACCTCAATGTCAACTCATCTGCAGGATTGGATGGTATACCAGCTCGGGTTGTACGAGAAGCGGCTAAAGAATTGTCAGTGCCTTTGACCATTTTGTTTAATTTGAGTCTCGGGTCTGGGTTAGTCCCAAGGGGGTGGAAAGAGGGGAAGATAGTTCCACTGCATAAAGGAGGTTCCAAGACTGGTGTTGAAAATTACCAGCCGATCAGCATATCAGGAATTGTTGTCATGGTCCAAGGTCTTGGAAAAAATAGTCAAGTGGAAAATACAAGATTGGATAGATGAAAATGGGATACTCTATGGGGGACAGCATGGTTTTGTGAAGGGTAGATCATGCCTCAGTAACTTGCTCACGTTCTATAACACAGTGACGGCTGAACTGGATAAGGGTAACAGGTTTACAGTGATTTTGCTGGAACTTGCTAAAGCCTTTGATAGGATACATTTGGGCCGCTAGAGGGACTCGTGGTCTGTAGTGTTTGTTGAGAGCTCCTGATAAGATAAGTATTATTTTAAGTTATCATTGACAAGTTTGCTTGAATATTACGTAGTTTTGTTTGCTTTTTGTATCTTAGTGTGTCTGTTTGTGTATTTTTGGTGTTGTTTCAATTATTAATTCGATAAGATACGATAGCACATTGCCCTGGTAAGAAGAAAAATGGCGGCTAGTAATAATGGTTCGCCATATTTGTCCAATTACGGTAACATAAAGGAGATTATTCAGTGTACTATCTGCGAAATGTATGCATTGCGGAGAGCAGTTGGAGTATGGTTAGATGATCATAGTGGAGTGAATGTGTGCAGAAAATGTAAGGAAAATGAGGAATTAAAGTGTGTTTCAGGTCACGAGTGTGATATTTTTGTCAAATTTCAGAATGTAGAAAATAGTGATATGATAGGAAATTGCAAGGTTCTTCCAGAGAGCTGTGAGGGCGTGAATGTAGAAAGTGTGAATGAGGGTATTAATACAGAGCAGATTAATGGTTTAACAGATAATAAAAAAGATGAGATAGATGCAATGAGTGAGATTGCTCTGTTGAGCGGAGCCATACATAGAGCAAAGCAGCAGTTGGAGCGTATGCACAAATGTCTACCGAGTGTGCCAGCCAATAAAAAAAAAGTATGATGGGAAAAATAAGAGTATGATTGTGAACGTAAACAAAATGAAGGAGCGAGTGCTGTATATGGGGATTCGTTAGTACGAGGTGTGATAGTAAGGAATTTGACAAAATCGTACCAACCTGTTGCGACTATTAAGGACGTAAGTAAGTCTATTAGAGAGCAAAAGCAAAGAATGAAAGAAATGATAGTGGTGGCAGGTACGAATGATTTGAAAGGAAATAAAATGGAAATGATAGAGGACCCGAATGAATTGTTTGAGGTAGCAAAAAGAAAACAGTGATAGAGTTAGGATGATTAGTCTTTTGCTGTGGTATGACAGTGAAGAGTTTAGAAGGAGGGCCATAATTGCAAATGACTTTATGCGTGGGTTATGCATGACGAGAGGTGTAGAATTTGTGGACGTGTAGAGCGAGTTTGATGGGCGAAAGGATCTATATAAGATGGATGGTTTGCATTTGAATGGATTCGGTGTAAGGAGACTTGAAAAAGTGTTGTTGAATGAAGTGGATGTGCAGAATCGGTGAAACTAGATTTATTAAGGTGTGGGGGAAGTAGATATGCAGATATTAAGGAGCCAGTTGAGTGTATGAATGAGTATAATATGCGTGAGCGAATAAAGACAACAAATCAGAATGGGATAGTTAGTATATGGCATCAAGGTAGGGATGGGGCTAACGGAGGTCTGCAATTCATGCATACTAATGCTAGGAGTATCAGGAACAAGAGGAAGAATTTTTGGCCTTGGTGGCACTTGCAGACCACAGGTTATTGGCATTAGTGAAACATGGCTGACTGAAGATGATGTAGCTAGTGGGATTGAATGTGAGGGGGTATAGTGTGTTCAGAAATGACAGGGAGAATTAAATGGGGAGGAGTATTATTGATGATAGCTGATGAGTTGCAGCCAAGGAGAATAGAAGTTGAATTGCAGGATAGAGGAAAAGAGCACATTTGAGGCCATTTAGTGTGAGATTGAGGCTAGCAGAACAAAATATACAATTGGGTGTTGCTATAGACCAGGTGATGGAAAAGATGGTGGAGATAGTATGCATAAGCAAATAGAAGAAATGAATGGAAGGAAGGTAATTATTATGGGAGATTTCAACTATGGTAGCATTGATTGGAGGGAGGAGAGGAATCATGGGAGGAAGGAATTGGATTTTATGCAGTTATTAAGGGATAACTATCTGCAACTGCATGTAATGGAAAATACTAGGGTTCAGAGAGTGCTTGACCTAGTAATTGCATCTGAGGATTTGACTGTAACGAATATGACCACATTACCACCAATTGGTGAGAGTGATCATAGAGTCTTAACTTGGGAGGTGGCTAAAGGTGTGGAATTTACAATTAAGACATGGTACATGTGGAATTATCTGGCTGGTAAGTATGACAAGCTTAGAAGTTTGATTGGTTCAGTGCCATGGCATGTAAAACTGCAAGGGCTGGATGTTGATAGTTAATGGGAGGCAGTTAAGAAGTGTTTGCAGGAGGCAATGGCTGACTGTATACCTGGAGTTCGAATAATAAATAAAGTAGATATTAAATGGATGAATAACACCATTAAGCTTGAGCTGCAAAAAAAGAAATCACTGTGGAGGGAATTTAAGGAGAAAGGTGACCTGCAGGCACATGAACAGTATAAAGCCTGCCATAAGGGTAACAAGTGTGGTAAGAAAAGCAAAAGCAGATTATGAAAGAACATTAGCCATGCAGGGTAAAGAGAATCCCAAACAGTTTTTTCGATATGTTGCAAGTAAAAGAAAAAATATATGTGGCAGAATGATTTTATAGAATGCCGATAAAAATTATTGTTCCTCTGTATTGAGCCTTGATAAGACCCCATCTAGACTACTGTGCCCAGATATGGGCGCCAGGGTTTCTTCTCGATGGGGAGGAAGTGGAGAGGATCCAGAGATGAGTGACCAAGATAATAGCAGGACTATGGAATGAATCTTATGAGAACAGGTTGAAGATTTGTGGGCTGCAGAAATTGGTTGATAGGCAGAAAAGAGGTGATACATTCAAATTACTGAAAGGTTTCAATAAGATTAATTCAGAAGATATTTTTGAAAATAGGACTGGTAGAGGGAGGACTAGGGGCCTTCCGTTGAAGCTTGGTGAGAGTGTGGTTATCAAGGTTGTTAGAGCTAGGTTTTTTACTTGGAGAGTGGTAAATGCCTGGAATAAGCTGCCAGATCTGTTGTGGGTGCCATGACTGTAAATGAGTTCAAGGTGCAGTATGATAGATACTGTGTGAATGTTGAATAGTTGTTCTTGACATGATGTTGGGCCTCCCTCGATGAGTCTAAGGAAGTTGGAGCTTCCCGTAATAATAATACCACATGGAATTCTAATAAGTAAACTGCAGCATATGAGAATGGATATCGGGTTGGAGAAGTGGATAGGAGGGTGGTTGATGGAGAGATATCAGAGAGTGGTTTATTCAGGAGTAGAGTCCAAAAGACGGCCCGTGACTAGCGGTGTGCTGCAGGGTTCTGTTCTTGGACCGCTACTGTTCAATTTGTTCATTAACGGTATAGGAAAGGATCTGAGAGGAACTGTGCTTCTGTTTGCGGATGATGCAAAGTTAGGTAGAGCAATAGTGAATGCTCATGATGTCAAAATTTTGCAGGATGATTTGAATAGGTTGGAGGACTGGGCTAAGGAGAATGGATGTCAATTTAATGTGGAAAAATGTAAGGTTTTGCATTTGGGGGTGAAAAGATTAGCAGCAGTATATCACATTGGTGGAACTGTACTCCATTAGATTGATGAGGCCGTGGATTTGGGAGTGTTGGTGGATAGAGAAGTGAAGTTTAGGGGACACATCGCAAAAGTGGCAAAATCAGCTCATCAAATCACTTGGTTGCTGAAAAACACTTTAACGAGCAGAGACCAACAGGTTATTGTTCTTCTGTATCAAGCCTTGATAAGACCCCATCTAGACTACTGTACGCAGATATGGGTGCCAGGATTTCTTCTCGATGGGGAGGAGGTGGAGAGGATCCAGAGACGAGTGACCAAGATAATAGCAGGACTATGGAATGATCCTTATGAGAACAAGTTGAAGATTTGTGGGCTGCAGAAATTGGTTGATTGGCAGAAAAGAGGTGATACATTCAAATTACTGAAGGGTTTCCTATAAGATTAATTCAGAAGATATTTTTGAGAATAGGACTGGTAGTGGGAGGACTAGGGGCCATCCATGGAAGCTTGGTAAGAGTCTGGTTAGCAATGGTGTTAGAGCTAGGTTTTTTACTCGGAGAGTAGTAAATGATTGGAATAAGCTGCCAGAATCTGTTGTGGGTGCCATGACTGTAAATGAGTTCAAGGAGAAGTATGATAGATACTGTGTGAATGTTGAATAGTTGTTGTTGACATGATGTTGGTCCTCCTTCAATGAGTCTAAGGACTCCTTGGAGCTGCTCGTAATAATAAAAAAAGAAAAACGAAATGAGGAATATGCGAAGCAATATTAGATGTTTAGTGGAAATAAATGGTATGACAATGGAAAACGATAGAATGAAAAAGAAAAAGAGGTGATGAATGACTTGAGAAGTCATTCATCATTGTATGGAAATTCCATTATTAGAAGTGTTGATAACGTTCATAAGGTCTGCTTTCCAGGAGGGAGAATGAGCAAGAGAGTTAATGGTGGTTGTGAGAACAAATGATTTAGTTAGACATAAGGAGAATGTAAGGATTGAGGTGAGTGAAAGATAACAGTATAGTAGGAAAGGTTGTCAGCATGTTGCCGAGGTATGACAGTGATGAGTTACTTTGAATGACTTTGGATTCAGTAAACTAGAGAAACTGTTGCTAGAAGGAAGTGCAGCAAGAGATCAGAGGAAGTAAGAGGTGAAATGAAAGATAGGGAGAGTGCAACAGATAAGAATGAAGCGTTTGTTAATGGAAACAGTAGTAATGTGAAAGATGAAGAGGAAATGGGAATGCAAGAGGAACAGAGAAATGGGGGGAGTCTTGGTGGATAGAGAAACACAGCATATGGAAAATGCATTTTGAAAGTAGTTGCAGTGTGTGTGAGAGAGAGAGATGGGATGATTAGCACTGGAATGGAATGGATCAAGATGTAAGGGGAACAGTTGACATTGAGGAAATATTATAGGGTAAGTGGTGATTAAGGTAATTAGGCAAGGGCAAATGTGCAGTGGAAATCACAACCAGAAGGCAGCTTGGGTAAGACTGGTTATAGACCTAAAAGTGAACTGCTGTGTTTATTTGCAAATGCCAGAAGCATCAGAAATAAGAGCAATTGTTTCACTGATTTGCATGTATTCACTCAAAAATTGTAAGAATAAGTTAAATATGGTTGAATGAGGATAATATCCTGATAGAAATAGAAAAGAATTAGGTATTTTTTTTTGCTAGGATAGAAAGAACAAATAGGGAGGGGGAGTGTTACTGATGATCGAAAGCGAATTATGTCCAGCAGGAAAAAGGGAAATGGTGGCTATGGTTTTGAGGCAGTGTGATACAAGGTGGAGATTCACAGGAAGAGATATTTAAGTGGAAGTTGGTGATGAAGGAATATATAAGGGTTAGTGAACAAGATTGGAGGGTGATTCAATTATGGCAGTATAGATTGGAATGAAGAGAGAGAGAGGGAGCATTTGGGAATAAGGAAAATTAATTTCTTGAGATATAACTATCTTAAGCAGTATATAAAGGATTACATGAGAGGATCAATAGTTTTTTAGATTTGATCATTTCATCAGAAGATGTGATTGTGTGTGTGATTTTGGATTTCCCTCCAGTTGGTGAGAGTGATCATGAAGTAATCACCTGGGTTGTGACCAGCAAGGTTTTTAGACTTCTGTGAGGAAAGGTATATGTGGAATTACAAGGCTGATGATTATGAAACACATAGGAGACAGCTTGGATGAAATGAAAAGTTAATCAAGAAAGATGTAAATGTTGCTTGAGAACTGACAAAGCGATATTTAACAGCATCAATGTGTGAATGTATTCTGAAGGTTGAATAACATAGCAGTCAAATAGATGAATGATGGGATCAAGCATGAAATCTGGAAGAAGGCTCTTTGTAAACAGCACAAGATGAATTATAGTAATATTCAGTTATATGAAGAGTATAAAGAGCAGCCAGGAGGGTGTGACTCTTTGGTAAGGACAGCAAAAGTACAGTAGTATGAGCAGAATGCAGCAAATCAGACCAAAAAAAACAGTAGAGAGGTTTTTTTTTTTTGATAAGTGGCAAGTAAAAAGAAGAATGATTATGGCAAAATTATGATAATGGATGAAAGTCGTGATAAATTGGTAACTGCTGCAGAGGACATAGTTGAGATATTCAATAAGCAGTTCATCAGGGTTTTTTTGTTGAAAGTTTTTCCACTTGGTTATACTATAAATTAAAATGGGTAGTGACCCTTCCCATAATGCATAGCATTATGCATGTCCATAAGTATACGTGCTTTGCATTATGGGATGCTAAGGCAAGTGATGTAAAGTCATAAGCCTTTATATACAAGTTGCCCAGGCATGAAGTTACTTCACATGCAAACTTTGTTTGCTTACACTTGGATAAAAGATTAAACCAAGAATACAATTTCTTGGCATCGTTAATTTATAACAATGTTCTTATTGAGGTTTCTTGCCCACTATACAAGTTAACTGTCAACCTAATATTGTGTTGAGGGAAACCCATTAATTGCATTACCTCCCCCAGTTTTGCATGTTGAACACACTCAAATGCTCTGTAGTCTCTGAAACATATTATGAAGTCTATAATAAATTTAGTTTAATCCTTTATCCAAGTGTGAGCAAACAAAGTTTGCGCCTGAAAATATCTTCAGGACTGGGGTAAGGTAGTACAACACTGGGAAACTCGTAGCAAAGGTGGACCAAGCTAACATCACTCCTATCTCAGTATCTCCCATAATGCAAAACACACCTCCTTGTAGATATGTATAATGTTATGCATTAAGGGAAGGGCCACTACCCAGACTAGTTTAGATCTTTATCGAGGTCTCTTCAGTGGGAGCCAGACCCAGAAGATACCAGGCAGAAGCAATGGCGAGGTCATCTTTACCTATAGGAGTTGCCAAAAGGTGTGCCACCTTTTTATTAAATTACTCTGGATTTAGAGAAAGATGTTGAAAGTTTATTTTTCACTTGGTTGGACTATAATAAATTTAGTTTAATCCTTTATCCAAGTGTGAGCAAACGAAGTTTGTGCCTGAAAATATCTTCAGGACTGGAGTAAGGTAGTACAACATCGGGCAACTCGTAGCAAAGGTGGACCAAGCTAAGTCAACCAAACTTAGCTTGGTCCACCTTTGCTATAATAAACTAAATTTATTATAGTCTAACCAAGTGAAAAATAAACTTTCAATATTATGAAGTCTAAGCTCTATACTTCTTAATGATCTGTCTAAGGCATTGGATCTGATGTCTGATACTAACCCTTTCCTTTTCTGTTCCTGAGGCATCTCATCATCAACTTTGTTCTTAATCTTATTTAGAGTAATCTTTAGTAGAATTTTACTTGCATGAAAGATTAAACGAATACTTCTTGGAATTTATATCCCTCCATTCTCTTGTAGACTTAATTAACTCTGCCTGAATTTCATCTATACTTGGGATCTTTTTCTTATTATGCTCCAAAACTGTTCTTTTAACTTCATTCCTAAGTGACAAGGATCTTGGTTATAACTCAAGATTCCCCTGAGTAGGTGGTGTGGGGGGGGGTTAGTTCTTCCAATTTTTTTTCACCCCATCTTGTTCTCCCTCCCTGCTGTATAGGTCCTCACAATACTATCTTAATTTAATTTAATTTTTATCTTCTATTCTTCCATTAGTGTTGGGGTAATCCTCTCAAACTAGCTTGAACATCATTTTGTAATTGTGTCTCATTTACTGTAACTTTTTATATTTCTTAGTATAAAAATGTTCTTGTCTTCCTTGGCTAAATCTTGAAACTCTTCTATGCAGTCCCTTATATTTTTTAGTTCCTGGTCTCTGTTTTCCATCCCCTTCTTCTTGATCAGCTTCCATGTTGACCCTGACATCCATGGGTCTCTTAGTTTTCTGATTTGTCCTGAAGGTTTATTGGCTGTATCTTGTATTATGGTGTTGATTCTCTTTCAGAGCATTTCAGGTGTTCTGCTAATCAGTCCCCCAGAAGAGCTTCCAGTCTTTTTGATGTTTCTTCTGTGATCCTTTTGGTAATTACTAGGCCAATGTCAAAGTAAAGGATAGGAGTTTCTTGGGAGATTTCACTGTTGTAGTCTTACTTCAGCTCTTGCTAGTTGATTGTCTGTGCCACAGTCTGCTTCTGGCCAAGTGTACACATCAGAGATGTTTGTCTTCCACTGTTGCAATGCCAAGATATAATCAGTCTGGTACCTTGACCTATTAGTATAACTAGTGTTTCATGTTGAAGTATAGGTACATCATGAGAATAAAACTATATTCTTTTGTCTGAGTAACAGTAAAACTGACCATTTTTAACATGTTCACACTGAGCAGGGACAAATGGTCTACTGTATAGATGCAAACAAAATAGAAGTTTCATTCTAGCTCTCAATACAGTATCTGAAATACAATAATGAAATAAATTATTACATACTGTGGAATTGTTTACATGAGATTTTATTTAGCATGGAATTTTTGTCCTATCGTCTGAAGCATCTTCAGTATGATCTTTGAATTAAACAAGTAGAGAAGAAAACTGGAAGACTCAGCAATGGAAATGCATGAGTTACACATACTTGATGTAGAGTGGCATAATATATGTACAAATAAAATTGACTATTGACTACAGAAATGCAGAGAATAATTATTTCCCATAATTTCAGACCATCATGGAACTTTTATACAAAGAGAGCTGTAAAATCTTGCTTCACCATCAGAATCTGAATATAAATGATGGTCTGAAATTATCCTTATTATTGTAGTAATTCTTCTCCACACATCCCATATTCAATAGTTTTTTAAATTATTTCTTTTTCTCTTGTTTAAATTTGTATAGTTAGGATTTTAATGTATTTAGTGCATCCTCCTCAGTATTGTGTACCATATGTGTAACCTATGTGTTGTCATTGTTGAGTATTCCAGTTTTCCTCCTCCTCATCTAATTTGAAAGTCATGCTGAAGATGATGTAGACACTAGGATCAAAATTTCTGTGCTAAATTAAGTCTCACATTAGTAATAAATCTGTATTTAGTCATCTAAATGCAATGTCTTAAAAACATTATTTCAACTTTTCAGTTCCAGAAAATGTGATCATGCCTGTTCATAATTCAGGCATTAGGTGCCAAACCTGCCAACAACCAAATTATGTAAAGCAGATTTTCAAAAGCATATATATTATTATTATTATGTGACACCTCCAGGGAGTCCAAAGACTCATCAAGGGAGAGTGCTCCAACAGTATCGAACAATTGATCCCTTCCAACTACTAACCACGCTCAAACTTGCTTAACTTTTTTCGTGAGCCATTAGTAACAGAGGCTCTACCAATCGACCAACCTTTGCTGTATGTATATGTATTTAATTTGAAATCAAATACAATTATAGTTTAATATTTTTGATATCATTGAGTTCACTAATATTAATTTTACAAATAAACTTGTGCAAATAAATTTAAACTGGCATGCCACATGTATTTAAAACTTTGTAAAAAATGTGCCCTCCCAAATGCAAATGGAACATAATTTCAATCAAAGGTGAGTTAGCCGATCTCATACGGAGGTAGCAGGGTTTTTTCTCCCGGAAACTTGGATTTTTCATCCCGCATACAGACAAATCGGCCCTTCAGAACACACGCAATTTACAGACAAAAAATACTAGTTGTGGTGGTGGAGGTGGGCGGTTGATGGCGTTGATGGAGATGATTCGTAGTAGAGGTTCGGTGTAGTGGTTGAAACAGTTGTAGGTGTCCTCCCGCGATGAGTCTTCGGACTCCTTGGAGGTATCAGGAATAATAATAATATGTGATCAAGTGAGTTCTTGCCTGATGCACAAAATGCTTGAGACACAGCCTGATGTGAGTGTTAACAGCATCTAAAACATATGCTAGATGTAAAAACACTAGCAATTTTAATATACACATTTAGTCTTGAAAATGATAGCGATCATAAGTAAATTCTTGTAGCTCAAAATTATTTCTCTCAGCATCTGTTGAAAAATTTTTATATATAGCAATCAAAATTTTGATTTCTGTGTTGTTAGTGATAGTAGATATAGGCTTTCAAAATCGTCTTAGCAATACATAAGATTTAATTTGCATTCATTTAACTGCCCTTGATTGAGAATATTGGGTTAATTTTTTTAGGCACAAACTCCTCAAGCTCTGAAGCATTTTTATGAGACTAATGCCAATTTAGTTCCTCGGTAAGTTAAAGAATTTAATTATGATTTCAGTTTCAAATTTTTCTTATTACTTAATATTCCAACTGAAATTGAAACTTACATAATATACTAATACATGGAATTATTTTGTATTGTAATTTATTTATTTATTTTATATATATATATATATATATATATATATATATATCTTCTTCTTCTCTCTTCCATCATCTATGTGGATGATGATGAGGCCGAATGAACTCTTTTCCACTTCTGTCTGTCCCGGGAGAGTCCGAACAATTCTGTCCAGTTTGGTGTTGCTTGTTGTGATTTGGTTTTCAGGTCCTCTTTTATTTTGTCTATCCATCTAATTCTGCGCCGTCCTTTGGATCTTTTACCTTCTATCGTTGTATTCAGGGCTTTAGATGGTAGTCTTTCTGTTCCCATTCTGGTCACATGGCCAAACCATCGCAGTCTTCTATCTTGGATTTTGTCTATTATTGTTATTTTTTGTTTTAGTCGTTTCCTTATGTCTTCATTTCTTAGTCGATCCAGCAGAGATACTCCAAGTAATCTTCTTAGCCAACCCATTTCAGTAACTAATAATTTTTCTCTTCAGCCTTTTTGAGATTCCAGCTTTCACTTCCATAGAAGAATATTGGGAGGACCATTGTTTCATAGATTCTTACTTTTGTTACTTGTTTGATGTCTCTTGACTTCCATATTTTATTAAGTCGTCCAGAAGTTTGGGATGCTTGACTGATTTGTCTATTTATATCTTTTATAATTTCACCATTGTACTTAATAACTCCTCCAAGGTAGGTGAAGTTTTCTGCCTGCTCTAGATTCTTACTATCATTTTCTCAGGGGCTCACATTGGTGAGTACAGGCATGGCAGACCCAAGATACCCAAGCTAGACCTGATCTTACTTCATACAGTATACACTTGGTATATCATATCTGGAGACTGGTCTTCTACTCTTCTTTCCCTCTACTCTCTCTTACTTCTTACTCCCCCCCAGTGCTATTAGAGCAACTCGAAGGTGAGGGGTGACTCTTTCCTCTCAAACTGTAGTTTCCACTATCTACTAAAAAAAGCGGCCGAATTCAGGTCAATGAGTGGTGGTTGACACTTGACGAAAACTTATCCATTGAAACCGAATGAACTCTAACCAACCTTTATATATATATATATATATATACAGGGTGTTCGGGATAAATTTGACAGTTTCGTAAGGAAAAAGAAAATCTTCTTTGTATCTATTAAATTTAATGAATTGACAAAAAAACATTACAGGCAGAGTTAATTACAATACTATCAACAAGATTTACTCAAAATAACCACCATTAGCATCGATCACAGCTTCAATTCTGCTTCGGAACCTCGAACAAGCTGATGCTACAGTCTCCCTGGGAAGTGCCGCAAAAACTGTTTTAATTTTATCCATTAACTGGGCTTTTGTATTACTGGAAGTGCGATTGGTGTCTTTTTCAACTGCGCCCCATACAAAATAATCCATGGGGTTAAGGTCTGGGGAGTTTGGAGGCCAAACATTTGGACTGGTGAAGTCGTAGAAATTTTCAGACAACCATTTTTGACTTTTCCCAGAGGTGTGGCAAGGGGCCGAATCCTGCTGCCATACATACGGCCTACCATTGGCTACCCTTGTTATCCAGGGCTTGACTACAGTTAGCAACTCCACGAACAAAGCCCGAATTCCAATGCCAGGGTTCTTCAACACCTGTTCCTGCAGATTTGCGAGGAATTCTGCTGTACGAACGCAATCAGATCGTCTGCTAGGGATCTTTCTTCTTGCTACATCCTCGTAGTCACCATTGCAAGTCTCTAGTTCATGCCTGATTGTTTTTACTGTATTCAGGGAGCATTGGGCAGCAGTCGTAATATCCTTATTTTGATGGCTGGCACGAATCATCATGATACAAGTTATTCTCTTCCATGATTCAGGTGGGTTCCAGCTATCCATCCTTTCTGACATCTTGTATATGAATGAAGAAGGGTCCAAACTTTTAAATGAAGAGAAGTGTGTGTTAATACATGTAACTTACGGAAAAATATAATTAATTATAAATATGTCAAATTTATCCCGAACACCCTGTATATATAGTTCTGCTTTTTTCTCTCTCTCTCTCTCTCCCCATCCCCACACATATACGTGCTCAATCACCTTTCCTTTCTCACTATAGAATACATAACTGCATGAATAGAATCCATTCTGTCTATAGAGCTTTGGTCAAGACTTTTCAATAGCTCATTTTAGTGAATGAATTTGTTATAATGGTGTTTGCTACAGTTAGCTATGTATATACACAGCATACTAAATGCTTGATCATGTGACACAGGTTCTAACTTTTTAATAAGGTCTCATCAAAGAGAGACAGACATAGAAGGAATACCAAGGTTAAATGCAGAAATCATATATCTCCTATATAAAAGTAGTGAAAAGGTGTATCATCAGAAGTCGCATATGATTTCTGTATTACTTCAACCTAGGTAACCCTTCTGGGTCTGGCTCCCACTGATGAGACCTCAATAAAGGTCGAATCTGGTCTGGGTTGGCCCTTCCCATAATGCTTAGCATTATACACACCTGAAGGGATCTGTGCTTTGCATCATGGGATACTAAGGCAATTGATGTGAAGTCATTAGTCTCTATATACAAGTAGCCTAGTCTTGAAGATGCTTCACGCACAGACTTTGTTTGCTTTCTACTTGGATAAAGGATTAAACCAAGAATATAATTTCTTGGCATCTTTAATTTATATATCCTGTATTTTTGATTAGTCTCTTATTAAATGCTTTTTTGTGCATATTCAGTATGGAGAGGTGAGTTGTGTACATTATCTGCTGTGTAATTCATTTTGCTACTAAGATACTGGTTTTATTCTAGTTCCTGAGTTTATTATAATTTCTGAGGCAATGGGTGTATTTATATATCATAATTTTTTAATGTAAATCTCACTGTAGAAATCTGTAACTGCAAGTGTGCTAAGATGCCTCCATAAACAGGAACTTTCACAAATATCCATGTCATTTTAACTGTTTCTGTATGCTAAATCTAATTAATTGATCAATTTATATGCAGACTAAGAAAAAAATGCTTAAAGCATTTAATGAAGAATACAGTCTGAAAGTCTTTCTTTGCAGAAGGATTTTTTGACAGTTTTCTTCAAGTATTTAGTAATGGAGAACCTTGTTAAAAGAAAAGACAAAACATATCCATTACTATCATTTTCTAAATTATAAGCCATGAAAGTTATCAATGAAAATATAAAGGTATGTGCCTGGACTTTTTTTTTTTTTTTTTAAAGCATATTGTAAGTGGCTTAGACAAAATCTTCATCCTCTTTCATAAAGGATGGATTTTTTTTGTCTATCCACAATCATTCATAGGACTAAGTTTGTCTACTTATAAATTCCTGTATGCAGAAAATTGGAAGCTGTGCCTTCTGGTAATCTGCAGAAATGCTTGGATGCAATTTCTTTCAATCTTTGTTCCTCCATGTCACTCTCACCCAAATGGCAGTATTGCCACATCACCTAAAAATAAATCTGTATGGCATCATTTTTCTTATCTGACTTCTGCATAGATGACCAATATAAATCACTGTTTTTACCTGGAACATTATGCGACATGGCTTCTGTAGCATTCTGTCAGAACGACACCAGAAGAAAATTGATAAACTTAGATACCAAAAGATACCAAATTCAAAAATGATTCTGCTTTTGATAGTATTTCCACCATTTGTGCCTAAGAGATGTAACACTGGAGTAACACCCATCCTTTGTCATCTCTATGCTGTGTTTTACTTAGCTGGCATTGACCTCACGGTGTGGAAACCAGTCCCATATGTAGTAATTCTAAAAAAAAAAAAAAAAAAAGCAAAAATAAAAAAGAGATAGATATATACTATTATTGAAAGCCTGTATAGCTCAGTAGAAGTGACATTTGCACTCTACAGCGCTTGACCGCACAATGAAAGGCGGTCAAATCTAGTTGCCAACTAGAGGAACTTTTTGTAATCCTTTTCTTGATCGGTTCCAGAGTTAGTCGATCTCTGGCACGGGCTAGTGGGTTTTCCCTCCTGGAAACTCGGGTTTTTCATCCCATAAACTCAAGAAAATTGGCCATCAAACCCACACTATTTTCAGACATTAAATATATTGTGTTAGGGTTAGGGACCACCAGGTGGTGGCACTTACTAGCCGCCTTCTTCACTGCGTGCCGATTAATTAGTGATAGCCTTGGGCCAGCTATCTCTGATTGGCTACCAGTGGAGATTGAACTGCCCACTCAGTCTCCAAAAGTTAGATAGCTTAAAAACGGCCTTGCCTACTCCCTATACGAGAACAAAAAAAAAAAAAAGGTGTTAGCTGATTTTTAAAAAAATTTTTTTTATATACTATTAAACTGTCATCCTGTTGCTCTTACCTCAGTGATGTCAGAGTTATGGAAATCACCAATAGTTAACATTTTCCACACCTGGAGAACTTTTAACTAATCAGTTATGATTAATATACATTTCACAGATCACAAGATCCACAGCAGATCTTGCTTACCACTTCTGGACATGTGCCATGGAAGTGTTCTCTTCGTATACTGGTAGAAGATTCTCTCTCTCTCTCTCTCTCTCGGTTTTTCTTATTAATGCAGATGTTCTTCAGGGCTCTGTTATTTCATTCATATACAAAAATGACCTGAAAATCTGTCCATAGTTTGGCTGATTATAGTACTTTCCATTCATTTTAACTCATGCAAACAAGCTTGGTAGGCTCAACATCTCAAGCTTCAAGATCATGTACATTCAGTGCCCTAAACTCTGACCTCATACCATTCTTCATGGGATGATGACAACCTAGTTGCCTTCACTGCTTCCAAAACACAATTTTCTCTCTTTTTTTAATTTTATTTTTTCCCCACAAAAAAAGACTTTAATCATCATCATCATCATCATCATACGTATCAAGGATTTAGGCCTAGTATGGCCTGTTCTGGCCTTAGAAGTCATCGTTGAATCGTTTAAGAGGACGTCCTGGTTTTCTTTTTCCTAATGGCTTGTACTTTAAGGCTTGTTTTGGTAATCTTTCTGTTTTCATTCTTTGAACGTGTTCCATCCATCTATGTTTATATTTTTTAATTTTTTTCAATTACTGGTTCTTGGTTTAATTCTTTCATAATATCTTCATTTCTTTTGTGATCAAATAGGGTATACTTTGCAGTTTTTCTCATAAACTTCATTTCTGCTGTTGTTAATCTTTGTTTGTCTTTTTGTTTTATTGTCCAGATTTCGCTTCCATACATTAAGACCGGTAGGGCTAATGTATTGTATACTTTTAGCCTGGTTTGTTTTTGAACTAGGTTTGGTTTAAATATAGAGTTAATTACTCCTGTTATTTTTAAATATTTTGCAATTTTTATGTTTATATCTTTTTCATTTTCATAAGTGATCATACATCCTAGGTAGTAAAATGAATTCACCTGTTCTAAGATCTTGTTATCTAATACTATTTTAGTTCTTGCTGGATCTTGTCCTTTAAAGGCCATAGTTTTTGATTTTTCCGTTGATATTATCATACCATAATCTTTGGATATCTCATTTAGATTTAAAATAGCTTTCTGTAAGTTATCTTCAGAATTTGTAATTATTATTTGGTCGTCTGCAAAGAGGAGAGTGTTTAAGTTAACTGTAGGTGAAAGTTTAATTCCTTGATGTAAATTTTTACTCCATTTTATTATTATTTCATTTAAGTAGATATTAAAAAGAGTTGCTCAGAGGGGACATCCCTGTCGGACCCCTTGGTTTATCTCTCTTGTATATGATAGCTTTTCATATATACTTGTGACAGCTTTTAGGATATTATTTGGTATTTGTCTTTCTTTTAATATGTTAAATAATATGTTTCTTTTAACTTTGTCAAATGCTTTTTCAAAGTCAATAAATGCAATATGTGTTTCTAAATTATATTCTCTTCTTTACTCTATTATTAATTTTAGGCAGAAGGCTGGGTCTGTACATGATCGTCCTTTTCTAAATCCATTTTGTACCTCTAGAATAAAGTTTTCGGAATATTTCATTAGTTTGTTATTTAAGATTCTGCTGTATATTTTGTAACATGAATTTAGTATACTGATACCTCTATAGTTTTTAGGGTCATCTCTATTACCTTTCTTAAAGATAGGAATCACAATTGCTTTTTTCCATTCTATTGGGGGGATACCAGTTGAGTAAATTTTATTTAAAAATAATAAGAGTCTTCCTTTGAATCTTGTTCCTGCATATTTATATAGTTTATATAGTTAATACTACTTTCCTTTTTATTTGAAAATGCTCAGCTTAATAAAATTCAAGACTAGATTTCTGTACTTAGAATGATGCTTATCCCCTAGCCTTTCTGGCACAAAAACACTTCTGTAGAATCCCCTGCTTCTAAACAACTTGGTAATCTTTATCACTTAACATGTTACATTTCATCTGCCCATCTATTATATCTATAAATCCCAAATCCACCCAAACATGGAATACTACTCTCACATTTGGGGTAGTGCACGTGAAACCCCTATAAAAAATCTCCCAGTGCTGTCTAGAGAAGGACAGTTCTGCTATTTGATGGCTCTCTCTCTGCATAAATACAGGCCCAATGCTGTTCCACAGATAATTCTAGTTTGATGGTCAGAATTAGCATCCATTATTTCCTCCAATTCTATTAAACCCACAATAAATGAAGAGTGGCTGCTCAACATTCCATTGCACTGGAATTGTTGACTCACTGAATCTGCTGCTCTTTTTAATTCTTAATTCCACCTACCTCACAGCACTGGACTGTTTGTTCAAATGACGTATCCTTTGATATTGAACTTAGGTACCTTCACAATTCTAGCCAATGGCTATATCCCCTATGAAACATAAAATACTTTATGCCTTCCAGTTATCCCTCCTGTAACCACGTTCGGCCAGCAACTTTTATCTATTCTCCGAAGGATGATCTTTATCCCCTTGTGTATCCTGGAGTGTATAGTTTCTCGTATCTGCAGCTTAACCTATTTTGGACAGGCTATTAGATATCTGTTAACATATGCCTTGAAGAACATAAAAAATTGCACCCCAGTCATCTATATTGCAAGTCAGGCCTGACTGACCATGCTTTAGCCATTGCTTTACACAGCATTAAATGGGAGAAAAAAACTGTGCTGCATAGACATTTCTATAAGTCAAGACAGACTATTTTTAGGATATGCATCAGCTATGAATACTCAGACATATCTCAACCTCAACAAAATATAGTTGCATTAATCTACCAAACATCTGGGAGACAGACCATTCAATGACCACATTTAGCCTCTCTTTTCTGAATTAAAACTTGTTTTTATCTAGGTTTTAGGGAGTGCTTTGTTAGGGCAAAAGCACTTTTCTTTACAATTTGGATTGTGTTTATATAACTATCTGATTAAATGCTGAGCCTCTGTAACTCAGTCAGTATTGATGAAGCCCTTTGGTCGGAAAGACCTGGGTTCGATTCCTGTCAGTGACGTGAGGAACCTTTATCTGGTCTCTTTCGACTAAAGGTGAGTTAGCCAGTCTCATACGGAGGTAGAGGGTTTTTTTCACCTAGAAACTCGGGTTTTTCATCCCTCAGAACAGCAAACCGGCCCCTTGAACACCTACACACACTTTTCTACAGACATAATAACACTCCTGGAATAAGGAGTACCCAACCTATTCCATAGGGGATTTCAGTTTCGAATGCCTACATGGTAAAGTGTGGGTCTACACGAGAGTGTAAATCAGGATTAAATGCTATATGTCTACCACATCTGTAATTTTCTGTTCTCAGGATGCTAGTTCAAATCTAGTGAAATGCCATTAATTGCAATAAATTATTTATTTTTTCTCTTTTGTTTTGTAGACAGGCTTATATGTTGGTTATTCATAGCTATTATTTTTCAAGAAATTACAACACATACTGAATATTAATTCTAACTTTAATTACTGCTTTCCAATATTTCAGCAACATTACGTTACCATCATGAAGGATCACAAAACAATGATATGTGCATGCAGGCACTAATATTAGCATTGAGGCTGAAGGCAACAGAAGTTTGGCCTAAAGTCTTAAATGACATCCCTAGTGGGCCAAATTGTCTTCTTGGTTGTTGGACTGAAGATCTGAGGAGCTTCTATCCCAAATTTCTACCTCTTCTACCAAAAAAAAGTACCCCTTCTACCCCAAATGAAACTATTCCAGATTTGGAAAGCACTCATTCTCAGATCTTCACCCATTGTCCAAGACCACACATAGCCCACTGGGGCTGCCTTTAGGACTCTAGGCTTGAGTCCTAAAGGCAGCCCCAACTGCATTTAGGACTCAAGCCTAGAGTCCTAAATGCTGCATTTACCATTGTGAGAGTCTGCTGCACATATTATAGTTTTGTTGTCCCTGACGATGCTAATGTAACTGCCAAAATATAGGAAAGAATTAAAGTTATTATAATTAATATTTAGTATACATTATTATGAAAGAGAAGGCTCAGAACAGAAGAGAGTGGAAGAAAAGTTTCTGCTACTAAAAGAAGAACCTGCTCAATTGCAGAATACTAAAGAAGAAGAATACTTTAAAAAAAAGAAAGCCATCCAACATCCATCTACAAGATGGATAGCTGAGATGGACTATGGTCATTGAAGAGGAGGTTGGTTTGGTTAGGAATAACAGATCAAGTTTAGATGCCTGTAAATGCTGGTGCATATCGTTAATATTCATACTGATGTCCTGGATAATGGATGAAATTTTCATGGTTTTTTTTTTGGGGGGGGGTATGTATTTGTTATTTTTTGGAATATTTTGTTGTATTTTTTATATTTGTGTTTTTTACATATGTAGTGATGCTCCATAGGTGAAGCGGTACAGGAAACTTACAAAGTAGAGGCAAGCAACTGAGTTGAGGGACTAAGGCATATAACCTACACAGGGAGTGCCCAGACTCCAAGTTTGGCCTTCACAGTGTCCCCAGCATGCTACTATACTTGGGTTCCCTTCGGGCACAATCTGACAGAGTAAGCAGTAGCAGGATTATTTGCCAACTGATCAAAAAGTCTAGTTCACGCATTACCATCAGCCAGCTGTGGAAACTTCTTTACTGTATTCTCAAATGGAGGAGGTGTTGGCTTCCTAATTTATTAATAATAGTGTGTTTAGCATGTATAGCAAGACCATTACCTGCACTACATGTGAGAACAAAGTTTGGGGACTGAAACAGTCTCACTGGAGACAAAAACATGGCAGTAGCCACTTCAGACCTTTAATATGCTGGAATGGGTTGGGTTAACGTCTTTAACTGGATGACGAAAGACTACCATCTAGAAATATATATTGTAATTTTCATACTTGAACCAATCTTAGGCTCAAATTGGGTGTTAAAGGCACATTATAATTCCATTTTTATTTTCCTTATCAGTTACACACAAGATGTTGCAGCACCTCTCAAGATATGTGGAATTGATGTTGATTTATTTGGTCAAGAGTCAAGAGAGAAGTAACCTATCGATATATTTTTAAGAGGTGTAGTTATCTGAACACTTAGTTAGGAAAACTGTTTCTATTTCATTCCACCTGAAGCAGGAGAAGCTGGTTCAGTAGGTTTGAAGTTGGACTTTAAAAGAATATTGAACAGCTGCTGCTTGCATTTTAACATGCATAGTAGAAAGTGGAGGAATGATGGATGCCAGTTCAGTGGGAAATCATCCATAGAAGTAGATGTGGTTGAAATGGGCTTCCTGGGAGATAGTTATGAACTAAACTAAGATCAACAAAATCATCCTCAACACAGTTACAAGAACTTTTAAAGGAGATCTTTGTTTCATCACCCAAAACATTCAACCAGTATTCAGGTTAGGCTGATAGGCTGATATTAGAATTGTATCATCTTGAGCAGAAAAGTTGGTGAATTTTTTTTTTTTTTTTTTTTTTTCAAGATAGGAAGCAATTGATGGGATGTGTTTTTATTTGAAATGATAATTCCTCCTTGGCTTTAATCATACATTGTTGTGTTTGCTATACTGGTATTTTGTTTTTTGGTATTTAGGTAATAAGGATGTCAAAGGCTGTTTTCATTCTGTAGCAATAACAATGCTATATTGCTCTCTGAAGACTAAATAGGAAGGTGTATAGATATAGTTGTGAATACAGGTTTTGATGGCAGAAAAACAATTATATGTAAAAAAATGGCAGACGCTTTCTCTCTCTCTCTCTCTCTCTCACTCACTCACTCAGGTTATAACCCATTAAGATTGATTCCCCTTGTCTTTCTCTTTTCATTATATTAGACTGTATACTAAATTAAAATTATCTTTCAATTTTAGAATTCCAAATGGTACATCACCAGAACTTACAGATCTTTTACTTTCATTGTTGAAAAGAAATGCAAAGGATAGAATGGACTTTGGTGAGTTGTACTTTTCTGAGAAAGAAAAAAAATCACTTCAAAATTAATTTTACACATTCTTTTAATTTTAAATTTTAGATGTAATACGTTTGTACACATTACTTCTCCTAGTATCATTGGGATATAAAAGATTCCTATACTGAATGGAAAAGCACCACATTTGATCACATAATGATAACATAGTAACCACACAAACAACCATATGGAGGAAATAAATCAAATAATTCATACTTCATATCCATATTCCTTCAAGTGTCTAAATGTCATTTGATTGGATACTTTGCATTCATGTATTTATTGACATGTAAACATATCAGGACCAGTGTACAGTGGTTAAATAGACTGTAATAAGGTTTGAGTGTCAGGTAAAGCTTTGGAAAAATTAAGTTGATATCTCTTCTCTTCTATTCTCATATTAATTTGGCCTATTAAACAAAACAGACATCTTAACAGGAGTTTCTATGTGTTATGTTCTTCACCTCAGTTTCAATTCTGTTCATTTTAGCTTAAATAAAGAATATTATCTTGCCATCCGATATATTATTATACAAGTATCTCTATGCAGTTAGAGCAATCATTGATCCTTTTACTAGAACAAGTGGACTGAATTCCAAATGTAATCCATTCTTTATTGTTATTTATTTAATTTTCTTAATTTTATATTACTGTTCATTCCTACAGCTTTTACATTGAATTAACTCGCTTCTAAATTATGAGGTGAAAAGTGCTACTCCACTTTGTTTTCTTATTTATTTTTTGGTTAATTAGTTAATTATTTCTTATTTTAAGTAAATGAAGAGGAGGGAGGGAACAAAGAAAGTATAGAATTTTTTCATTCTTTAGTTTTTGTAAATTTGCAATCACAACTACTAAGTGTGTGGCATTTTTTTAAAAATCAGAATTAAAATTTTTAATAGAAATTGAATGTAAAAATTAGCACGATGCAATTGTATAGGAATATGAATAGTAGCAAGTATTTTTTGCATCATTAATTGTCTTCAGAGAAACAGTAATTCAGTCTGGACAGTTTGAACACTTGCTTTGTTAGTGCTAAAATAGGCTTGAGAATATTCATTTTCTTTGTTTCAATCAACACTAAAAGAAAAGCTACAAAATTCTCTACAAAGCCCAGACAGATTGAATTTTACATGAGCAGAGAACTCAATTTAAATAGTGCAGTCATATTGAAAAGCCAAACGGCTATTTTTTTCTGGCGAGGTTGAACAGTTAAGGGGATAAAAATCCCTTATTGTTTTTCAGCCAGTAAGCGAAACAAAGATCGAAAACTACGATCTGAACATTTAATGCCGACGAACTGTCAGCGTATCCAAGCGTAAGTGACCACTTGGTAGTGCCACACCACGGCAACTCGTTGCAAAGGTGGAGCAAGTTCCCTCACTGTTCTTGATATTTTCTCATAATGTAAAACACACCGCTCTTAGGAGATGTAGTACTGTTTTACATTATGAGGAGAGGTCACTACCAAGACCGGTTTCAACCTTTTTTGAGGTCTCATCAGTGAGTAGCTAGACCTAGAATATCAGAGTTTAAGTGAAAAGAACTTACATACTTTTGCTATACGATTGCCAGAAAGGTGTGTCACTATATTATATTATAACATAGTATTAGATGTAAAACCTCCTCATAATGTAAAACAGTACTACATCTCCTAAGAGCAGTGTGTTTTACATTATGAGAAAATATCAAGAACAGTGAGGGAGCTTGCTCCACCTTTGCAATGAGTTGCCGTGGTGTGGCACTACCAAGTGGTCACTTACGCTTGGATACGCTGACAATTCGTCGGCATTAAACGTTCAGATCGTAGTTTTCGATCTTTGTTTCGCTTACTGGCTGAAAAACAATAAGGGATTTTTATCCCCTTAACTGATCAACCTCACCAGAAAAAAATAGCCGTTTGGCTTTTCATCTTAGTTATACTATGTTATAATATAATATAGTGACACACCTTTCTGGCAATCGTATAGCAAAAGTATGTAAGTTCTTTTCACTTAAACTCTGATATTCTATGTCTAGCTACTCACTGATGAGACCTCAAAAAAGGTTGAAACCGGTCTGGGTAGTGACCTCTCCTCATAATGTAAAACAGTACTACATCTCCTAAGAGCGGTGTGTTTTACATTATGAGAAAATATCAAGAACAGTGAGGGAGCTTGCTCCACCTTTGTAACGAGTTGCCGTGGTGTGGCACCACCAAGTAGTCACTTACGCTTGGATACGCTGACAGTTCATCGGCATTAAACGTTCAGATTGTAGTTTTCAATCTTTGTTTCGCTTACTGGCTGAAAAACAATAAGGGATTTTTATCCCCTTAACTGAGTGCAGTCATATTGTTCGTATTATTCACTGGGGGTGAAATGGTGAGTATGCTTCAGTTTTAAAGGAAGTTGTTTTCACAATATTCTAAAAACATCTAAAGTGAAAATATTTGAAGCACTTAAATGTTTTTATTTGTTGACCACTGTCTAGCATATAAGTAAAAGTGTTTAATTTTGACTGATTACAACCAGTGATTATCCTTCAAAAGCTAGGCAGAACATCATATCTGCAGTAGCTCATTATTTATTTGTTGCGAGGGGTTAGAGAGGATTGGTTGTCAGGTGAGTGATCAAGATGGTGACAAGTCCATAGAATTCTTCCATGTGTTAAGGCTTAAATGCTCTGAGAAACTCATGTTAGAAGTTTAATGGAGTAAAAGAGCACTGGGAATGGATTAAAAATAATATTTAATTCTACTAGTATTCCTCCAACATGAAATTCTCCCTATAAGGACAGTAGGTTATAACATTTGGTTGATAGCTGGAAAAGTGGGGATATGAGAGAAAGATATAAGTAATAAAATGGGTTTATAAGATTAACACTGAGGAAATTTTTCATTACATGAAAAAGAGTGAAGAAAAAAAAAGTTGTTATCCATGGAATTGTATATGAGTATGGTTAACAAAATGTAAGTAGACTTTTTTTTTTTTCACATGGAGTGTAGAGAATGTGTGGAATGTGTTGCTAGGGGTGCTTGAGTACTTTGTCACTGAATTGGGTTTAAGAAGAGGTAAAATAAGTATTAAATAATGGCTGGCATGGGCCTCCTGCAATGAGTCTTTGGACTTCATAGAGATGCTTGTATAATCATAATATGAAGTTTATGTATGCAAAAAATTTAGTGAGCACCACAGAGAATAAATTACTCTAGATATACATACAACTTCTTTGATAGTCATATATTCAGAGTGATTTATTCTCAATTTCAACTTCCTTGGAAGTTAAAATTGAAAATCAACAGTTCAGTTAAATTTACTTTTGGAATAAGGTTAGAGACAGAAAATTTTGTTTATTTTTACAGTCGATACTCACTACAACAAATACCATTATAACATCCTTGCTCACAGGGGGTGCTTAAGGGTCAAAGCTGTATAACTGAGAGGAGACCTCCACATAGCCTTTAAAGGAATGTGGAGAACCGACCAGGGCTTCTGATCTAATGTCCAATCCTCACCTTCTCGTGGTTCACCCTGTTGGGAATCTACCTGGATACTGAACGAATGAGGATGGGCTGCAATTTGGGATTTAGCTGACCAGTTGATGGTACAACATGACAAAATTTCATGCCGGCTGGAGCGTTGCCCATTTACACAAGGCCCCCGTTGTTTTCGCCAGGGAACCAGGACGAACAGCGAAAAGTCAGCTACTGGAACAAATCTGAAAGCACACCCCAACTCAACATCGCCAGAGTTAAAGATCAGTACTATCAACATAAGAAGCCTGAATGGCAAAGAAATGGAGCTAGCTGAGGAATTAGATAAGTACCAGATCGACATAATAGGGGTGACTGAAACAAAAAAGACAATAACTGGTGAGATCTTTATGAGCCATAAATACAAAATGTTATATTCAGGCAATAACATTGAAGGAAAAGAAGGAGTAGCCATAGTATTCAACACAAAATACAAGGGTAATCTTCTTGAATGGCAGGCAATCTCAAGTAGAGTGATGTAGGCAAATATTAGAATGGGGAATTGGACAATGAGACTTGTTTGTGCCTATGGTCCCACAGAAGTTTCTACTAAGGTAGAAGTGGAGGAATTTTTTGATGCTTTAGAAGAAGCAACTGACACAATGAAAAAGGAAAAGTTGGTCCTTGTTGGGGATCTAAATAGCAGAGTAGGAAATGATTGTGAGACATACAAAAATATTTTGGGAAAATTTGGAGAAAAGAGCAAAGCTAATAATAATGGCAAATACCTGTTGGATTTCTGCTCAGGACATGGAATGGCTATTACTAACATCATGTTCCAACATAAAAATGTTCACAAATTCACATGGAGAGAAGAGGCAAGGAATAAGAAAAGTCTCATTGACTATGTTATTGTTGATAGCGATGTTTTCTCTCTGGTGCAGGACACCAGAGTGTACTGAGGATATGAAATTGGAAGAGATCACTATTTAGTCTTGAGCAGGATAAAATTTAATTTCATATCGAAAAGAATGACATGTAAGAAAGTCTTAAAGTGAATAAAAGTTGAGCAACTCTCAGATGTGAACTGTAGACTAAAATACACAAAGATTATTGAAAAAAATTGAAAGAGTCTGATAACAGGAACCAAACCTTGGAGATTCAGTGGCAAGCTTTGAAGAAAACACTGATTGATTCAGCCAGAGAGGTATATGGTGAGGTTGTTTGCAAGGATAGAAAAATCAGAACTCCATGGTGGACACAGGAAGTTAAAGAGGCAGTGAAGGAAAAGAAGAAAGCATATCAAAAGTTCCTGGCAAATAAGTCAGCTTGTGCTCTTAGAGAATACAGAGACAAATGTAAGAAAGCTAAACACTGTGTAAAACTAGCTAAACAAAAGTCATGGGAAGACTTTGACAAGAACATAGAAAATTAATATCAAGAAGGTGGTAAAATATTCTGGAGGTTGTTGAAGAAGTTCAGAAATGGAGGAAAGAGTGCTGTAAAAGGAATTAGAGATGATAAAGGTGACATGAAAAAAGGAGAAAAATATATCCTTGAAGTATGGAGTAATTACTTCGAAAAATTGCTAAATGAAACAAGCAGTGATGACAGCACAGTGGTAAAAAACACTGACCAGGCATGCAGTCAGGAATACATATTCATATTTGAAGTACAAAAAGCCTGAAATGTGTGGAAAGGCAGCAGGAGAAGATGATATTCGACCAGAAATGCTCAAGTATGGAGGTATAAGTCTTACAGTGGCTGTACTGCATAGTCCAGAAGGCCTGGACAGAGGGACAAATTCCTAATGATTGGAGTAGTGCTCTCATAGTACCCATATATAAAAAGGGAAATAAAACTGAATGTGAGAATTACAGAGGTATTTCCCTACTGAGTATTCCTGCCATGATTTATGCAAGTATACTTGAGAAACGGTTGAGAAGAATTTTGGAAGAAAAGTTTGGTGAAGAACAAGCTGGATTCAGACTAAGTAGAGGCTGTCAGGATCAGATCTTCACTTTATGACAAATAGTTGAGAAATCATGGGAATATAACAAACATCTGTATTTAAGTTTTGTCGATCTTGAAAAAGCATATGACAAGGTGCCAAGAGAGAAGCTATTCAATACTCTACAGTTATATGGTGTCAATGGGGCATTATATCAAGCAATACTTAGTCTTTATTTGAGCTGTAAGTCAGCAGTTAGAATTGAAGGAATTACAGGAAGATGGTTTCATGTTAAATCTGGTGTGAGACAAGGATGTACATTATCCCCTCTGTTATTCATTATCTATATGGATCACATTATGAAGGAAAGTGGTATTAAAAATGATATCAGAATTGGAGATGTTAATGTCAGCTCTTTGCTTTATGCGGATGATGTTATACTTCTAAATAATTCTGCTGCACGTTTGCAAGATTCTTTGACTAAATTGAATAACTTGTAATAGATATGGTATTGAAGGTCAGCAATAAAAAGACAAAGACAATGAAAAACGTTAGAATCGTTGAAAATGTCAACTGCGTTGTGAACGGAGAACCTGTGGAACAAGTAAAACATTTCAGCTACTTAGGCACGATTTTTATTGACGATGGTAAATTAAATATGGAAATAGATAACAGAATCATCAAAGCTGGTATGGGGAAGTCAATTGAATAAATTCATATGGAATAATAGAGAGAAATTAGTCAGAACACTAAATCATCTGTTTACTAGACAGTGTTCAAACCAGTTTTAACTTATGGATCTGAGAGCTCGGTCAGAAGTAAAACACTTGACCAAAGACTAGAGACTGCAGATATGAGAGTCCTGAGAAAGATTAGAGGCATGAACAGATGGCATCAATGGCAATATCATATAAAAAAACAAGGATATTAGAAAAGAACTTGACATTGTCAGCATCCAGGAATGCGTTAGCAGAGCTAATCTCAGGTGGTATGGTCACTTAAACAGAATGGGCGAAGAAAGATTAGCAAAACAAGTGTTCTCTGCCAGGTTGGCAGGAAAATGACCCAGAGGAAGATCAAGATATAGATGGATTGATACCGTACAAAGTGCCTTTCATGATAGAAATATAAGATCTGATAATTTTGAAGTCTTGTCAAGTAACAGACTGATTTGGAGGAAAATTGTAGATAGAAAGTTAGTAATGATGTAAATTTTTTATGTAGTACTATCATATCCTGATCACCCCTTGAGAGTACCTGTCAGGAATTTGATGATGAAGTTCACTATAACAAACTACTAGAAATATCCCAACCAAAATCTGATAGTTACAGTGCTATGATAAAAAAAAAATTGCTGTTACAAACTATCCACCATTAGACTATTTCTGTTCCCTAGTAGTTTACTATACTGAAGGTTAGCTGTAATTTAACTGCTCCTCACTTAAAAGTAGGTGTTTATTCATCAGTTTTCTGCACTGAAAATGAGTAATATACATGTGGAAGTTGTAGAGACCATCCATGAAATTCCAGATACTTTCTGCTTTAAACAATTGTATCTAGATGAAGCATGTGTGTATGTGTGTATAGTATAGGTCCAGTGACTGTTATATCATCTTCTAAATCACTGGTTCTCAACCTTTTTCCACTTGTTGTACCCCTGTTAAACCCATTTCTATGAATTGTACCCCTTGTTTTTAAAATAGCTGTTTTTAAATACTGACATTTATTGTTCCATTACTAACGTTTTGCATTTTGTTTACTTTACTTCCCCCCCCCCCCATTACTGATTATTATTCGTGTATCCCTGAATGGCCAGCATGTACCCCCCGGGGTTACGCATACCACCGGTTGAGAACCAATGTTTTAAATAAATAAATAGTGAAGGCAGTGAATATAATGAAGTTAAGTGGAATAACTGGAAGGAGATCTTTATGTAGGCTTTTCAGAATTGTGGAGAACCAAACTGGGACTTCTGATCTAATGTCTAATCCTCACCTTTGGTTTGCATCCTGTAAGTAGTTATCCACCGATACAGTGAATGAGATGGCTTACAAATTGAGATTTAGCTGACCAAACACTGTTCTTATTATCTTAAACCATAATACAAAATGATGGTATAATATGATAGAATTTCATGCCAGCTGGGGTGTTACAGGTTTCAGTAAAAAACATTTGAGATTTTTCTAAGTAACAAATACCTGATGTTATATTCAGATCATCAGAATAATAATGATCAAGGAAAAGGCATAGCTATGGTACTCAACCCTATGAGGAAAATCTTAAATGGTGAACAATATCAAGTGGGGGGAGATGTGGACAAATATCAGAATGGGAAATTAGACAGTGCAACTTACCTGTGCCTATGGTTCCACAGACGGTTATGCCGAAGAAGTGGAGGGATTTTTTAATGCATTAGAAAAGCTTTGTTAAGGGAAGGTCATGCTTTAGTAATTTGGGTACATTTTATAATAGGATAACTAGTGTATTGGACAGAGGACATGCTTATACTGTGATTTATTTGAATTTTGCTAACGTATTTGATTGAGTACTGCATGATAAACTACTGTTGAAATTGAGCAGGATAGCAGTGGATAGTTATTTGGTAGCTTGATTATGTAGATGGTTGACTAATAGGAGCAACTGAACTGTGTGGAGGTGCAGTCCTAAAAAAGGAAGGTGACAAGTGGTATACTTCAGAGTTCTGTTTTGATACCACTCTTATTTAACATATGTATCAATGATGTAATTCATGGCATGAAAAGAGATATTCATTTGTTTGCTAATAATGCTAAATTAGGAAGAGTAATGTCAGGAAGTTCTGATGTGTGTGTTGCTACAAGAGGATTTGAATAGGTTGGTGCTGAAGAATTGGAAGATCATTTTGGTGTTGCTAAGTGTAAAGTTATGTACTTTGTCCAGAGAAGATAGATTGGGGTTTATCATATTTGGGGGAACTATGCTTCCTCCACCTCCTGAAGCATAGTTCCCCCAAAAGATCTGAGGATCTTGGTGGATAGGGAAATGAAATTTGGGGGACACTTTATGAAAGTTGTATGGATGCTCAGAAACTTGCTGATATAATCCAAAGAATGCTGACATTGTACAGATAAGGAGGTGATAGTTCACTACATAAGGCATTAATTAGACCTTATTTGAACTTCTGTGAAGATCTGGTTATCTAGTTATATTGGTGATATAACATTATAGAGAGTGCAGAGGTGAATAACTAAGACTGTCTCAGGACGCTGAAATATTGAGTATTAGGATGGATTGAGGGATTGCGGTCTTCAGAGCTTTGGGAAATTGGAGGAGGGGATGATTGAGATTTATAAGTTGATGGGAACAACCTATCAAATAAATATAGGGGAATTATTGCATAGAATATAATGGGTGCGAGAACAAGAGGACATCACTGGAAAGTGTAAAAAGGTCACATAAGTAAAAATGATATTTTTTTTTACTTGGCAGGTGGTAAATGAGTGGAATTCATTTCCAAGTGGTTGGTCAGTACTCCAACATTGAATGTCATTCTTATAGATAGACTTATACATTGGTTACTCATAACTATTAATTTTTCAACAAATAACAACATATACTAAAATATTAATTATAAAAGACTTCAATACTTTCCTATATTTTGGCAACATTGCATTGTTGTCATCGGGATCACAAAAACAATGATATGTGCACATAGGTACTAACACTGGGCAAATGAAGCTGAAGAAAGGGAACAGAAGTCAGGCCTAGAGTCCTAAACAGTGTTCTCTAGTGGGCTAATTTGGGTAGTCTTTGCCATTGGGCTGAAGTTCTTAGAAAGTATGCTTCCCAAATTTGGGGGCAGTCTTTCATGCATCCGAATTTGTTGAGGTTTGGAAAGTTATTCAGGGCTGATGCAGATTCAGATCTGCTTTGAGGTTTCATGAGAAATGTTGTGTTTTTAAATGGTTGAGAAATCATTATAATATAACAGTGATCTGTATTTAAGTTTTATAGATCTAGAAAACGCATGTGACAATGTGGCAAAAGAAGAGCTGTTCAAAAGACTACAATTATTGATGTAAAGGAGACTTTATATCAAGCATTATTTAGTCTATTTGAGTTGTAGTAGTTAGAATTGAAGGAGAGATGGATGGTTCGGTGTTAAATGAGGTGTGAGACAAGGATACACATTAACTCCTCTGTTATTCAATCTATATGGATTGAATGTCTATATGAAGAAAAGTGGCATTAAACCTGATATCAGAATTGGATATGTTAATCTCAGCTCTTTACTTATGCAGATGATGTTATACCCCTAAATAAATTCAGTACAAGTTTGTAAAATTCTCTGATTAAATTGAATAACTGCTGTAATAAATTTGGTAATGTAAATTCTGTAATAAATAGATGCAATTCTTACTGAAGATGGCAAAATAAATATGGAAATATAGGCAGCAGAAGCAAAGTTGATGTGACAGGAAGTCAACTGAATGAATAAATTTATAGGAACAATTAGTTAAAATACTAAACTAGTTATATACAAGACATTGTTCAAACAAATTTTAACTTATGGATCTGAGAGCTGGGTTAGCAATAAAACACTGGCTTAAAGACTGGGGAATGAAAGATAAGGGAAGTGAATCGTTAGCATTAATGCCAGAATCATATTAAAAACAGGGTTATTAGGAAGAGTCTTGACATGTTTAGTATTCAGTAGTGTGTGTGCAGAGCTAACGTCTTGTGGTATGTTCACTTAAACAGAATGGGAGGCGTGGGTTAGTAGCAGAACAAGTGTTATTTACTAAGATGGCAGAAAAATGACCCAGAGGAAGACCAAGATCTAGGTGCATTGTTACAGCAAGAAATGCCTTAGAAGACTAAAATATAAGATCTTGACAGTATTGGTGTCCTGACAGATAACAGATTAGTTTGGAGGAAAATTGTCAGTAGGAAGTTAGCAATGACATAAATTTTTGTTTACTAGACATAAATTTTTGTTTACTATATCATGTATACGTCTAAGAGTACATATTAGATATTTGATAATAAATGAGAAAATAAAGAACTAAATAAATAAAATGAAAAGGAATACTAAAACAAAATTAAGGAATGTAAAAATATTTAAAAAATATATATTTTGGTTTTATTACTAGTTATTGATGTTTGATATTGCTTATTATAGTTGTTATGAAGACTTAAATGTTTAATGCTGTTGAATATAATTTTTTTTAGATGACTTTTTCAAACATGCGTTCTTGAAACCAGTAACCAAATTAAGTAAGTATCTAATGTTTTGTATATTTTAATCACCTTTGGTTTCATTGTAGAGGAGTTGTTGCTTTTAATGTCATATGAAGAATATCATTTCACACAAGTACTTTTATATGCCATCAGGGGAAAAAAAAAAAATATATATATATATATATAAATAAAAGCAAGTCTCGATTGTACAAATAGCAGTTAGTTAAGTTTTGTCATCATATCCTGTTTGTACACTACTGTATTAATTATAATGCATATTATCATAACTAAATTGTAAATAATTGGAAGGACTGCAAAAGTGGGTGAAAAAGAAGAATGAGGTATCACTAGAAAATTTGGTTTAGGACTTGAGGAATGAAGCAGAGAAAGAATGTTGGAGTTTTGTGTTGAGAATAGTTGCTTTATTGCAGTCACTTGCTTCCAACAATGTAAAAGAAGATTGTATACATGGACTTCACCTAATGGAAAATAAGAAATCAAATAATTATATTGTTGCCAGCAGAAGGTGGAGAAGTGCTATCATGAATTATTGATAGCTGAAGTTCAGTTGAAATTAAGGGCTAAGAAGAAACAAAAGGACATATCTGATTTGATTTAGATCCTATAAATGAAGCATTTAAAGTAGAAGTTAGAAAGAAATTCAAAAGTTTGGAGAATACAGGAAGAAAATTAGAAGAACTGTGGGAAGAAGCAATGTACAATCATAGAAGCAGCAAAGACTGTTTAATAAAGCAACATGAAAGATCGTAAATGGTTGTCAGAAGAAACTATTGAAATGTCAGGAAAAAGAAGAAAAATGAAACTTCAAAGAAACAAAGGGTTAGACAACTGAGTGCAGATTTCCAAAGACAGGCTAGGAAAGATAATGAAAAATATCTAAACAAAAGGTGCAAGGAAATTGAAGAAAGCAATATTATGCATAGAACAAGAGATCTGTTTAGAAAAATAAATGATGTTACAGGAGAGTTTATCCCTAGATTAGGAGTTGTAAAAGGTAATTCAGGTAATTTAGATGGTAGAAGAAGCAGTGAAAAAAAGATGGAAAAATTATGTAGAGAATTCGTACAGGAAAGATAATAATATTGAAGGAGAATTTGTTGAGGAACCCATGATAATGAAAAGTGAAGTCATATCAGCAATGGCACAGCTGTCAAAAGGAAAAGCTCCTGGTGCTGATGGTGTGTCAGTGGAATTATTGAGAGCGGCTGGGGATGAAGTAGTGAATATATTGACTGAAATTTGTCAAAGGTTTGGAAGAAAATATACTGGCCTAAAGATCGAAAAACATCAGTATTCATCCCAATTAAAAAAAATCAAATCCCAGAAATTGTGAGAATTATAGAACATCACTTTAATTTCACATGCAAGTAAAGTTATGCTGAAAGTGATCCAACAAAGGTTGGAGTCATATTATTATTATTACACAACACTTCCAGGGAGTCCAAAGACTCATCGAGGGATGACACCCACTCTACAACTCCTCTCTGTTTCACACCACTCCACCAACCGCAACTACCTTCATCATCTACACCAACGGCATCTACTGCCGAACCACTTCACAGACAAACATCTATGCCCACTGCCTTTTGGCTGGAGAGCGGATATGCTAACCACTTGGCCAACCAGGCCAGCATATGTGAATAGAGAAATGACACAAGAACAGGCAGGCTTTAGGAGAGGTAAAGGATCTAGAGACCAAATAGCAGACATGAGATGGATTATGGAAAAAACAAGAGAATTTTAGAAGGAAGTATTCATCAGTTTTATTGATTATAGGAACTTTTTTGATTGTGTGGATCACAACAGACTGTAGATTGTAATGAGATCATTGGGAATACTTGAATGTCTAATTTTCTTGATAAGTGAGCTGTATGACAACCAAGAATCTTCAGTAAAAACAGTCTTTGGAGAAACACAGTGTTTGAGTGGAAAAATGGGTATGGCAGGGTTGTATACTTTTGCCCTACCTTTTTTAATATTTATAATGAACATTTTTGAGAATGGCTGATTTAGACAAAGATCTAACTGGAAATCAGATTGGTGGCTAAAAAATAATTTTAGATATGCAGATGATACAACCCTCATAGCAGAAACTACAGAAGATCTGGAGCAGTTGGATTCTATTAAGACAGAAAGTAGCAAAAAGAGCCAAGCTTAATTTAAACATTAGCAAAAAAAAAAAAAGTGATGGCTTCTAGCAATTTAAATGAATTTATATTAGAGGGAGATAAAATAGAAATTGTTGAAAGTTATGATTTACTGGGGTCCAGAATTAGAAATGATGATAAATGTGAAGATGAAATTAAAAGGATAGTCATGGGTGAAAAAGCAATGTTTAACCTGACAAAAATAATGAAAGATAGAGGTGTGAATAAGGCCACAAAAATTAGAATTGTCAAAGCAATGGTATTTCCAGTAGTGGTGAATGGATGTGAAAGCTGGATTATTAAGAAGAAAGACAGAAAGCAAATTGATTCATTTGAATTATGGGTGTGGAGGAGAGTATTCAGATTCTCAAGGACTACAAGAATGACCAATAAGAAGGTTTTAGAGAATATAAAGACAGAATGGTCCTTGAAGGCAATGATTGCTAAACAGAAGTTGATGTTCTTTGGACATATTATGCGAGCTGATGAATCATTGGAAAGGGCAGTTATGTTGGGGAAGATTGAGAGAAGAAGAAGAGTAAGACCACAAAAAATTTGATGGACAACATAACAGAACTTACAATTGCTGAAAGAAAGGAGAAGAGGCTGAGTGGAATGGAGAGCCTGTGTTCATTCACAGGATCACCAAGAATTGAAAATGATTGGATGGCACATAACAACAACAGTTGTAAATAATACAATACTGTATTGTATTAGTTATGATGATGTGCATTAGAGATACTAGATCCATGCATATAATATGAGGGTGGTCTGAAAAGTTCTTTGCCTAACAATGAAAAAACAAATTTATAATTTCAAAATTTTTTTTTTTTCAACATAAGCTCCTTAAGACTGATACATTTATTCTAGCGATGCTCCAGCACCATTATCCTGTTCTTGTAGTGGTTCCCAGTAAGATCTGCAAAATACTGCTCTACAGCTGCAATCACCTCTTGATTTGAAGAAAAACGCTGACCACCAAGGATGAGTTTTAGTTTTGGGAAGAGATAGAAGTCAGAGGGAGGCAAATCTGGGGAATATGGTGGATGTTCCAACAATTCATAGTGCAGATCCCTAATTTTTCCATTGCCAAAACACCTTTGTGGGCAGGTGCATTCTCCTAATGAAAGATGATTTTTTTCTTCCGTAAACCTAGTCTTTTCCCATGAATTTTTTTGTCTAGTCTGGTTAAAATATCGTATTAATATTCCCCGGTTATTTTACCCTTTTCAAGATAATTAATAAACAAAATACTTTTAGCATCCCAAAACACCGATGGCATGACCTTTCCTGCCAATGGAACTGGATTTGTCTTCTTTGGCGCTGAACAGCCGGCTTCTGTTCGCTGTTTTGACTGTTGTTTGGATTCCAGTATGTAATGGTGAATCCAAGTCTCATCCATAGTAATAAATCAACGTGCAAAATCAGTTTTATTCTTGTTAAAACGCTCCAAGCACTGTTTAGAGATTTTCATGCGAGTGCATTTTTGATCTGCTGTGAGCAAGCGCAGCACCCATCTTGCATAAAGCTTTTTCATGTGCAATTCTTCATGCAAAATATATCCTACACGTTCTTTTGAAATGCCTATAATCTCAGCAATTTCACGCAGTTTGACTCGCCAGTCATCCAATTCCACATCGTGCACTGGATCAATGATTTCTGGTGTTGTACACTGTTTGGACGTCCTTCACGTGGATCATCTTCAAGGCTGGTACGGCCACGTTTAAACTCGACAGCTCATTTCTTAATTTTCAAAAACAAAAGAGAAGAGTGCCCATAAACGTTTATGAACTTCGAATGAATTTCTTTTGCTGTTAAACCTTCTTTTACAAAGAATTTTATAACCGCACAATACTAAATCTTATCCATTTCAAGGGATACTTTTGCTTCAGACAGCTGTATAAAACAAACTACTTGATAGAATGACTTGCAATTTCACATGGATGCTTATGACAGATATACCAGCTTAGAAAAAAAAAAAATCTTACATATGGTGTTGCCATCTATGGTCGAGGCTGAGAACTTTTCAGGCCACCCTTGTATATGTATGGTAGTAGATTTTGTCAAAAAGAAAATGTCAGCAATCTCATAGTGGGATAGGTATTGTGTTGAAATAAAAGTAGTGATTTGGGTCATGTAAACTCTTTGAAGAGGGGCAGGAGGGCTTCCTAAAATCTATAGAATTTTTTAGGTTTTCCTGAAATAAAGAAGCTAACAGTATGAAATAATTGAAGATTTAATTGACTAAAATTAGTCAATAACAAGTGTTTTGGTTTGATTATCTCTAGTTCAGTTAAAGTTTAAGCTAAGAGAACAATGCAAAAATTGAAATACAACTTATTTTAATAAGTTGTATTTCAATTAGAATCCAGCAAATGGGTTCTGTTGGCAGACCAATCTACGAAGTTAAAAAATTTCTGTCTAGCTTTTGGCAAATTCTTCATGCTCTTATCCAATTTTACATGTCACATTTTCTTTTAAAATTAGATTTTGATGTCTCCTCCCCCTTTTTTGACTATCCATTTTTGCTGACTCTGTGATATTTATTCCTTAAATTTCCTGTAAATGTTTTAGAGGATTTCAATTTGTTGTTAATTCAGTTGAAGGAACTGTTATGCCCTGTCCATTATCTCTTATTCTCACTAGTTTTGTTCCATCTCTCTCTCCTATACCATCTTTAGGAACTTCGTATGTTTGTGACAATTTCATCAACAAATTTTTGTTTATTAATCTTTCTTTTTTAAAAAAATCAGTCTCTTCATCCCAGGATTAATTTACTCAAAAAAAGAGATTTGCTCAGCATGAAAAACTGATGGTTCTCTGTATTGTAAACTATTTTTATAATATAACTTCATTTATTGTAAAAAGCACATTCTCTGGGTCTACTTTATACGTATCGCTTATATTATCTTCCCAAAATTATGGAGTGATCAAGATTCACAGCAGCAGCTGTGCCTCTAAAGCACTTCTTAAACAGAAAATTTCAAACAACAGTGGACACATTCATAAAGTAACTAAATAAAATTAAATCTCTTCCTTTATCTACTGAAAAAAGTATTTAAATCCATATTCTTTATGTAAAAGGCACTTCCAAAAATGTTGACAGAATTCTCAAGGAGTTCCAGTGAATATAATTTTGAATCATATCAATACTGGACAGATATGTTAGCTACTTAACCAGCCAGGTCAGGAAAATAATTAATTCGGATATGATGTTTGGAAGCCTGAAATAATGACTAAATAAAAAGTGAAAGGGTGACGAATAGCTCTTTGTAAATCATTCTTGGTTGCATATTTTCCACTGATTTTAATTTTTTGGCTTAGTTGATATGAAACCATCACATTTATCTAGTTGCTTGAACAGTTGCAGAAGGAACATGAAATACAGGATTGAGTAGTTATACTTCTTACCCATCACATACTCTGTATGGTTAATGTATGTCAATTACACAATATATGAACATAATTTTGCACTGTTGTCTTTCTGGAGCTTAAAATCAGCATTTGTGATAGGACACTTCCAGTGTCCTATCACAAATACTTTTTTACAAATACTTTTACAAATACTTTTGTAATAGGACTTATAACTGCTACTGCCCTTTTTGTGATAGGACACTTTCAGTGTCCTATCACAAAAAGGGCAGTAGCAGTTATTTCTGCCTTCTAGTCACAGATGGAAATGGTCTCTATCAAGTAATTATAAAAAAAAAAAAAAAATCAGGCACTAATGACAGGAACTTATAGATATGCAGGGTCATCTGAAAGGGAGGATTTGCCTATGGATTGTATCCTTTCTTCTTTATTACTGTGCAAATTACACAGCAACTTGTGTAATTTGGCCATATGTTTCTAATGATGAAGATATGTGCAAAACAGCTAGATGTTTTGCAATGCAAAATATCTAGCTGTTGATTGACAACATTATTCTGTAAATATGATAAGTAAAATCTCTTTCCCTGATAGCTTCTGTTTACAAAACCAAGCTTAGCCTCAAAACCACTACTGTAAGATCACAGTGATCTAGAATGAGTTCAGCTCTGCTTCATTTGTCATACTTCACCTCCCTTCTTATTTTCTTCAAAAAAAAAAAAAAAACACTCGGTTGTGTGGCTTCACGGGCTCTTTGTTATGGATTCAGGTTTTCTTCAAAACACTATCTTTGCACACTTATGCTGGAAACGCACTGATCATGATTTAAGAATAAGACAAACTATTATTCAAGTAGTACCAAAGGCCAAGTTCTTGGGACTCATCTTTGACAAAAAGCTAGCATTCTTTATACACATTTGTCTTCTTCAGGAAAAGTGCAAAAAAAAAAAAAAAAAAGCATTGAACATCCTCCACACTATCCTCTACAGATTGGGATGCTGATCAATGTTTCTTGCTTCATAGCATTTATTCTGCACTTGTTTGTAAAAACCTTCATTGTGGATTCCCAGGTTTACAGTTTTGCAAGGGCAGGCATGCTCCAGTCGTTGGGGGCAACTGGTTGAAAGATCTGCGGTGGCCGTGGTGGAACTGCTGGTACATTATCTCAGCAAACAGGCTTCTGCCAATCAATCACTAGCCTTTGTTAACTCTGTCGATTGACGTCATTAACGGCTGATTCTGAATAAACCAATCAGAACTCTGAAAGCATTCATTCATCTGCAGCTTGTTGGCAGGGTAAGTTAATGCATTAACAATATTTTGAGCACTAGCCCATAAAAATCTCCGAAAATAAAAACGATTGTCGTATTCTTCAAAATTCAAGTTAAAAGTCATTGATTATGCAAAAGAACATGGAAATAAAGCTTCAGAGAGACAGTTTGGACTTCCTCCCACTGAGTGTATGATTAGATATTGGAGAAAACAGAAGAACAACTACTCAAGATGCCAAAAAAGAACAGGGCCTTAAGAAGAAACCTAGCATAATGGCCAAACTTGGAGCAGAGGCTTAAGACTTGGATTATGGAGCAGTGGGATATGTGTGTCAACTAAGCTTATTCAATATGAGGCAAAAAGGTTTGTAAGAGAAATGAACATTGTTGATTTCACAGGAAAGGCAAAACGGCGCTTCAACTTCATGAGGAGAGAAGGGTTGGCCATGAGAACATGAACCAAGTTAGCCCAGAAAATGCCAACAGTTTTGCTCGTATGTCATAAAACTTTGGAATAAATATGCTTTTGAACCAAGTCAGATTGCAAACATGGATAAGGTGCCTCTCAAATTTGATGTGCCTTCCAACAGAACTGTTGATATGAAAGGGGTCAAAACAAGTGGTCATGAAAAAATATACTATACTACTGTCCTTTCATGCTGTGCAGATGGTACCAAACTGCCTCCTATGCTCATTTTTAAGAGAAAAACGTATCCTAAAGAGATCATACCACCTTGCATTCTTGTCCAAGTTTATGAGAATGGCTGGATGAATGAAGAGATTGTGGCTATTTGGTTTGCAAGATTTGGTCCAGAAGACCTGGAGAGCTCTGCTTGTGTTTGATCAGTTCTCAGCACATTTAACAGAAAAGACAAAAAAGGGTTGCAGCGGATTTGCGAACACAGCTAACAGTTATTCCTGGTGGACTTACAGGTCAGCTACAGCCACTAAGTATTTCTATCAACAAGCCTTTCAAAGCTCTGATGAAAGAAGAATGGAATAAATGGATGCAAAAAGCAGGTAATAACTTGACACCAACAGGAAGAGTGAAAAAACCAACCATAAAAAATAAACTCATGGAATGGAGTCAAGCAAGAGATGGTTGTGAAGTCCTTCAAGAAATGTGGAATCAGCAATGTCATGGATGGAACTGAGGTGATCTCATATATATAGACAGTGACTCAGAAGACAGCATTGATGCAGTAGAGGTTGAAGAAAATATGTCTGGAACTAATAGTGATGAAGAAAATGATATGCCAGGAACTGAGAGTGATGTATAATTTCTTAGTATGTATCTTAAAAATGTTACCTAATTACTAAATATACTTTGAATATTTAAAAAAATATCAAATGTGTTCTGTTTTATGTTTAAAATATTGATTTCTTAATTTTGGGTCTGAAAAAGTAGGGTTTGTCTTATACATGAGGGCGTCTTATATACGGAAAAATACGGTACCTATGTTAGATCGTTTATAATCTGTAGCTTACACTGGTTTGTAATTTTAGTCTTAAGACAGACATGTAAGCTCTATTTTTGTTATACCACATGGATATTGATCATGTGTTAAACTGAAAAAGTTTTGAAAAAATTTGCCAGCAAAAATATTTGAGAACTACCCATAAGTAGATGTGAATCTTTGCTTAAACTGAATCAATTTATCATGTTTAATATATGATAAAATAGAATTACATGTATTTTTAAATGCATGTAATTTTAAAAAAAAATTATAGCTACAAGAAATTTTTCAGACATTTGTATGAAATATTTAGCACTTAAATGACACGACAAGTTAGCTAGTCTAGTCTCTTATAGAGATGGCAATGTTCCCTCCCCCTTCCAGTTTTTCTCCCCACCTGTAAACAGAAATTTTATTCAGAGAATAAATGCAGTTAACAGGCACAATGTTGTTTTTATTATTATTATGTGACACCTCCATAGAGTCTAAAGACTTCATGGAGGTGTCATTCAGCAATGCATAATCCATCATTCACACTACACCAGTAGTTCTCAAACTTTTTATGCTTCACATATCCTCTGGAAATATGTATGTAACTGGCATACCCCTTGTGTAGATAGATAAAGCTACAGTTATACCACAACAATGGTAATAAAATTAAAAAAAAAAAAAATACACACACACACACACACATTAAATTTTGTATTCATAGATTACATATATCAATAAACACAAAGAGTGACATAAACAATTTAACAAATCTTATAAAGTTATAAACATTTACTGGGTAATGAGTGAGATGGTTGCACTTGTTTATGCTTGCATACTTTTCATCAATGATTGGTATTATTTTGCTAAGGTAGAGTCACAAGTCATCTTTCAACATCCAACCTGTTCCTATATTTTTTAAAGCAGTTAAAGATGAAAAACCAGTTTCACATAAACAAGTTGCTGTGAAAGGTAACAAATATTTAACTGCAATTTTTGACAAAGTCTGATATTCCTTCTCCAATCTCCATTCCAATCCAAAAACTAACAATGACTTTTTTGAATGAATGCTTTTAAACTCTTGTCACAAGATATCTCAATCAGCTCTTCTTTATTGGGAAATGGAAGCTTACATTTTTCAAATCAAATGTAAAGGGGGTCTCGAATCCATTTTTGCATTTCATTGGGGAGGGGGGAGGATGGAAAATACTGCCTTATAAGAGTTTTAAGAGTGCTTAAGTGAACGATTATTTGTTGTCTGATGTCTGCAATCGTTTGCTCGATTTCTTTAAGAAGTGAATCTAGTTATTGAAATTGGTCACAGTTGTTCTTTTTAATTCCATTTTCCCAGAAATAAATTTTTTTTTATCATGGCCTCTGTTTTCTTCTCAACATAGAACACAGCAACGTTGTCTCCTTTCATTGATAAGTTCCAAATATTAATTTTTCAAAAATATCAGCTAAATATGCTAACCGTAGAAGCCATTCTAAGTCCTTGTAGTCACAAAGAAAGTCAAAACTTGTGGTCCATGAAAAAAAGAAAAAAAAAGCATACTTCACTGTGGATTTCAAAGAAATGGCAAAGAACATTTCCTTGTGACAACCAATGTACTTCTGTGTGAAGCAGCAATCTTGTGTAGGCTGCCCATTTCTTCACAGATAATTGAAAAAAGTCGAGATTTCAATTGTAAGGTTTTGATGAAATTAACCATTTGTACACTTTCATCCAGAACTCTTTTTAAATCATCAGGGAGAAATTTAGCTATCAGTGCTTCATGATGAAGACAACAGTGAGTAGACTTATTGTTGTCTTCATCGTGAAGCACTACATTCTGGTGCCACTTGTTTTATACAGCCTGCTTACTGTGTCATTTGACAAAGGAATGGTTCTGACAGGTTTGCCTCTTTTTGACCAAATATACAAGAAGCTATTTCTTCTGTTTCTAGAAGAATGAGTGACTTGCCTATTGTGTGAACCTTTCTAGCTTTGGCAGTTTGAAGGCTTACTTTGTAAGCCACTTTAAGTTCACTTTCATTTTCTTCTACACCAGAAAAATGTTTAATTATGGTTTTTCTACTACTCAAGTTTTCCAAAAGACATTCAAAATAGCTTAAGGGCTTACTTTTTAAATGCTCATGTTTTGTTTCACAGTGTTTCCATAAAAGAGACAGTTTCATAGAATTTTGTTACAGGACTTCAGCACAAATAATGCACTGTGGATTTGGTTCTACTAAATTTCCTGTCCATGTAAAGCCAGATTATAAATATGATTCATGATATTTACATTTAAAAAAAAAAATTTAACTCATTTAACATGTAATGTTCTTTTAGTTACTGCTGAATCCACCTCTTTACTCACATGGGATGATGACGTAGTCGTAGATGTAGAAGCAGTCAGCACCAGCTCCATGTTACTTTTCTTCTTAATTATCCATTTATCCATGTTTCAAGGCACTTTAGAAACATGTTCATTTCACTTCACAGTAAACTGAAGACTAAAAATAACTTTAAGTACAGCAAGTGAAATAAATCGCAACAAATACATAGAACAGTAAGAAGGCACATTCACTCACTTAGAATGGATGTTTTGATTGGGCAGTCAGCTGTTTGGGTAGGTTTAGCTCTCAGGTAGGAAAGAGGAGGGAGGATTGACAAATGTGTATAGATATGAACTACAGCACTGCACTTCATCACTCATTTCTCAGAAATTAATTGGTATCAGTGTTGCCAACTTAGCGACTCTGTTACTAGATCTAGCAACTTTTGAACTTTCACGGCATGCCCCCAAAAATTTTACCACATATCCCCAAGGGGTACGCATACCACAACTTGAGAACCCCTACACTACACAATCTGCCATCATCACACTACACCATTTATTGTCCACCTAGTAGTATTTCTGTTTGTTAATTGTGTTTGTTCTCCAGTTTCCCTATATATGTTGGATGAAAAATCCTAGCTTCAAACCCTTCTTGAAAAAGTCCTTATAAAGATTTTTTCATGATGCAAATCATACTGAGATATTATTTATTTGAAAGGAACGTTATCTCTTCATTCTTATAACTGTGCTATGGACATGGTAATTTACTTATTTACTTATATAGTTTCTTGACTTATGTGCTTTACCATAATCAAACGTTTGAAAATAAATGAAACTTATATCCCTATCTGGGATATAAGTTTCATTTATAGTGGCTTTCCAGTTAGGCAGATAGCTGTCTTTTATGGAAGCACCAGAAGTTTCCCCCTCGAAATTCAAGGTTTTTGTCTTTGCAAAACGGCCAAACTAGAACTAAAGAACACATATAATTAATAGACAGGACTGGCTTTGTAGCTTTAGTTGCCTCAAAATAAATTGCTACCATCATTGTTCATCTGTAAGAAGTTTTTAGTTTTCTATTTCCTATGGAATTTATTTCTTGTTTTTCTGTGTTGTATAGGTTCTCCAGTTCCTGTACCAAGTCGTTTAACTTTATCTCCTGACTACATATGTATCAGTCCTACTTCTCCTGATGATGCAGAATCAGTAAGCAATCTTCCATCCTCTCCAGAAAGATGGTGTAAAAAATTAGAAAGAGATGCTGATCTACCTCAAGATATTCAAATTTCAAAGGATAGAAGTATTCCCTCTTCTCCTGATGAGCAGGTATTTTTGTTTGAGCATGAGTAAATATAGTGATCACCTGTAAGAATAAAATAAAAACATACTGTGATTCTTAAAATGTTTCATCTGCAGACGGAAGCATTTTGTTGTCTACTTTAGCATTTGATTGTACAGTAAATGAGCACTATAATGAACACAATTATTACACAGCCTTGTAAATACTGTTACAACTTTCACACACATCCACATGCTGCTCACAGAATTACACAAGCCGGTTCCATTAGTAGTACTGTGTGCAACCAAGATTTGCATGTTTATCAATAGAGAGAGAGAATTGTCTAGCTGTATGAGTTAACGTGCAGTGGGGGGAGATTACGAGAACTGTGTAGTGTAATAGCACTTCACAAGGTTGGAATGTAGTCACTTGTTATTTTCAACATGCTAAAAACACTCAGAATCAGTTGAATGTTTGTTTTTCAGACTATGGACCATTATAACAATAGAGAAGATGTATCTGATTGAACAGGTCTACTATGCTGTGTTAGGATGCAACAGCTTGTGAGGGCTGTGAAGGCACTGCTCTGTCATAATCCAGTGAAAACGCAGAAAGTGATGTCGAGAGAGAGAGAGAGAGAGAGATGAATGTTTCACAGAGAATGATGTCGCATGTACTAACTGATCACCTAGGGGTGAGAGCCTATGATCCTTACACCAAAACTTATGTTGCAGATGGTGATAAAATCAGAGGTACTTTGGCAGTATGCGAACAACAGACAGAGATATTCTCTTCACAGATGAGAAGATTTTCACATTGAAGAGTCATTCATCATCATCAAATTCCTGATATATATACCCTCAAGGGGTGTACAGGATATGATAGTACTACGTGAAAAATTACATCATTACTAACTTCCTGTCTACAATTTTCCTCCAAATTAGTCTGTTACCTGTCAAGACTCCAACATTATCAGATCTTATATTTCTATCTTCTAAGGCACTTTATACTGTATCAATCCACCTTTTTTTTTTGGACTTCCTCTGGGTCTTTTTCCTGAGAACACTTGTTTTGCTAATCTTTACTCTCCCATTCTGTTTAAGTGACCATACTACCTGAGATTACCTCTGCTAACACATTCCTTGATGCTGACAATGTCAAGTTCTTTCCTAATATCCTCATTTTTAATATGATATTGCCATTGATGCCATCTGTTCATGCCCCTAATCTTTCTTAGGACTCTGTTATCTACAGTCTTTGGCCAAATGTTTTACTTCTGACCCAGCTCTCAGATCCATAAGTTAAAATTGTCTTGAATACTGTCTTGTATACAGCTAATTTAGTGTTTTGACTAATTTCTCTCTCTCTTATTCCATATAATTTATTCAGTTGACTTCCTACCATACCAGCTTTGTTGATTCTTTCGCCTATTTCCATATTTAATTTACCAACTTCACTAAAAATAGTGCCTAATGTTTTACCTGTTCTATAGGTTCTCCATTCACGATGCAGTTGATATTTTCAATGTTTCTGACTATTTTCATTGTCTTTGTCATTTTAATGCTGACCTTCATACCATAACTATTACAACAATTAATCAATTTAGTCAGGGAATCTTGCAAACTTGTAGCAGATTTATTTAGAAGTATAACATTGTCCAGATAAAGCAAAGAGCTGAGATTAGCATCTCCAATTTTGATATCAGGTTTAATACCACTTTCCTTCATAATGTGATCCATATAGATAATGAATAACAGAGGGGATAATGTACATCCTTGTCTGACACCAGATTTAACATTAAACCACCTTCCTGTACTTCCTTTAATTCTAACTGCTGACTTACAACTCAAATAAAGACCATTGCTTGATATAATGCCCATTGACACCATATAACTGTAGCATTTGGAATAGCTTCTCTCTTGGCACCTTGCCATATGCCTTTTCCAGATCTATAAAACTTAAATACAGATCTTTGTTATATTCCCATGATTTCTCAACTATCTGTCGTAAAGTGAAAATCTGATCCTGACAGCCTCTATTTGGCCTGAATCCAGTTCGTTCTTCACCAAACTTCTCTATCAAAATAATTTTTTCATTTTTCAATCCTTCTCAACTGTTTCTCAAGTATACTTGCATATATCTTACCAGGAACACTCAATAGAGAAATACCTCTGTAATTCTCACATTCAGTTTTATTTGCCTTTTTATATATTGGTACTATAAGAGCTCTACTCCAATCATCTGGAATTTGTCCCTCTGTCCAAACTATGCAGTGCAGCCACTGTAAGACTTCTATACCTCCATACTTGAGCATTTCTGTTCAAATATCCTCTACTCCTGCTGCCTTTCCACATTTCAGGCTTTTTGTGGTTTTTTGTACTTCAAATATGAATATGTATTCCTGACTGCATGCCTGGTCAGTGTTTTTTACCACTGTGCTGTCATCACTGCTTGTTTCATTTAGCAAAGCCATTTTTTGAAGTAATTACTCCATACTTCAAGGATATATTTTTCTCCTTTTTTTCATGTCACCTTTATCATCTCTAATTCCTTTTACAGCACTCTTTCCTCCATTTCTGAACTTCTTCAACAACCTCCAGAATATCTTGCCACCTTCTTGATATTTATTTTCTGTGTTCTTACCAAAGTCCTCAAATGACTTTTGTTTAGCTAGTTTTACACAGTGTTTAACTTTCTTACATTTGTCTCTGTATTCTTTAGGAGCACAAGCTGACTTATTGGCCAGGAACTTTTAATATGACTTCTTCTTTTCTTTCACTGCCTCTTTAAATTCCTGTGTCCACCACGGAGTTCTGATTTTTCTATCCTTACAGATAGAAAAATCTCACCACATGCCTCTCTGGCTGAATCAGTCAGTGTTTTCCTCAGTGCTTACCACTGAATCTCCAAGGTTTGGTTCCTGTTATCAGACTCTTTCATTTTTTCTTCAATAATCTTTGTGTATTTTAGTCTACAGTTCACATCTGAGAGCGGCTCAACTTTTATTCACTTTAAGACTTTCTTATATGTTCTTCTTTTCAATATGAAATTTGATTTTATCCTGCTCAAGACTAAATGGTGATCAATTTCAAATCCTCTGTACACTCTGGTGTGTCCTGCACCAGAGAGAAAACATCACTATCAACAATAACATAGTCAATGAGACTTTTGTTTTTCCTTGCTTCTTCTCTCCATTTGAATTTGTGCACATTTTTGTGTTGGAACATGGTGTTTGTAATAACCAGTCCATGTCCTGAGCAGAAATCTAACAGGTATTTGCCGTTATTATTAGCTTTGCTCTTTTCTCAAAATTTTCCCAATATATTTTTTTGTATGTCTGACAATCATTTCCAACTCTGCTATTTAGATCCCCAACATGGACCAAGTTTTCCTTTTTCATTGTGTCAGTTGCGTTCTTTAAAGCCTCAAAAAATTCCTCCACTTCTACCTTAGTATAACCTTCTGTGGGACCATAGGCACAAATAAGTCTCATTGTCTAGTTCCCCATTCTCATATTTGCCCACACTCTACTTGAGACTGGCTGCCATTGAAGAAGATTAGCTTCATATTTAGTGTTGAATACTATGGCTACATTTTCTTTTCCTTGATTGTCATTGCCTGAATATAGCATTTTGTATTTATTGCTCAGAAAGATCTCACCAATTTTTGCCTGTTTTGTTTCAGTCAATTATGTTGACCTGGTAGCTTCATTTCTTTGCCATTCAGGCTTCTTATGTTGATAGTACTGATCTTGAACTCTGGTGATGTTGAGTTGGGGTGGGTTTTAGGATTTGTTGCAGTAGCTGACTTTTGATAAGAATTCTACCTACGGAACCTTTCTCTCTAAGAGTTAACTATAAACAAAGCCTGTGAGATTCTTATCAACCACCCCAATCTGAACAATAATGATGGTCTAAAAATCCCAAGCACATGGAAGGCACATATTCTACTCACGGAACCTTTCTCTCTAAGAGTTAACTATAAATAGGACTGTAGGTAATCCCGAATCCTAAATCAAAAATAACAATTGTAATGTTAAAAATAGGACATTGTTGTTACTGAAAGAAGACTATCTATAAGAAATAATGTTTTCTTAAATAGAATTTAGCTTTGATGTAGTTTCTAAATAATTAATTAATTTTTATTTTATTTTATTTTTTTTTTCACTAGAGGTCATGCCAGTAGAATAACTGGTGATCAAATCATTGTTTCTTTAGCTTACTGTGTGTAATGTAACTCATCTAGTCCTTGTATATTTGTATATACTCCAGATGATGATCTTAATATGAAGATCAAAATGTTGGGAAATTAAAAGAGTTATTTATGACATTGTTGTAAAGTCCATAATTTCTAAAATAAATGCTGATCGCTGCAACACTAAAAGAAAATATTCTCCATTTCTTTTTTCATTTGCACCGGTTTTCATCAAGTTCTAAATTATATTCATTATCACCATTTTCATCCTAATTTTATTCATAGCCACTTTGTATCTCTTTCTTCAGAGGTTCCATATAATCATTGCGCTTCTCGTCATTCCCACATTCCAAACTTCTGTGACATTTTTTTTCAGTCAATGTGTAATGTATAACTGGATAGCAACAGATATGATGGGAAAAGTCTAACTGGAAACTTGGCTGTGACTTCATACTGCCTAACTTATGAGTGGCATTTTAAAAAATCTGTTATCATGAACTACCGTGCATGTAGATGAAATATATCAAACATCGTACACAATTATATCCTTGTTATTTCAGTGAATTGCAATTTTAGTGGGCACTCTGCATCCATATTTTAGTTGACTTAAATATATGTCATGGCTCATTGGGTGGCTAACAATATATGCACAATGATCTCTCAATTATCTAGCTTTCAGATAATGATACCCTCGATTTAAACAACAGCAATTCACTTTTCTGACATAATCAGATCGGAGAGTTTATTGTACTTTTAACTGTGTATAATTATATGTCTCTTCTTATATAATTTTAAAAATTGTAATCCTATTGCAATTTACTAGGAATTTTTAGGAATATTTTGTGATATGAACTTGGCAGTAATAATTCATTAGTCTACACCAGTGTTTCTCAAAGTGCGTTATGCTTACCCCCGGGGGTACACAAAAGGTCTTCAGGGTACGTGGTAATTTTCGGCTATGCATTATTAACGCATGGAATCATTATTAAGAAATAAAGAATTATTTGAAACATATATATTTCTCAAAGACACAAAGAAAAGCAAGTAGTTTTATTGTATCACTGAATAAGGAACAGAGACATTTGCAGTCTGTGTAATATATTTCTCAACAAATAGTGCAATTAGAGACAGCTGGGATAAAAATGGCCTAACTAATGAATCTCATCTCCCCTCCAACAGAAACTGCTGTATAGACTCATGCAAAACTATATGTTACACCACAACATATGGTTTTGCTCGACACCATTCCCTTCATGAACGTGTTAAAACTATGAAATATACAGTGAATGTGTTTCAGTTTGAAGTTCGTTTGAAGAGAATTAGCATTTTGAGTCAACTGTTAGCTTGTCTTTGGTTCGTATGATCTTTTATAATATTGCACCAATCATATGCATTTCTTCATAGCTGCTCTATTTCTACTGGCCTACCATTGCTGTCTGTTTCGCGCTTTGCTTTTACTACTCATTAGTCATTTGTGAAAGATTGTTCATTATGTATCTCAAGTCTTATAAATTACTGGTAATTTTTGCTTGAAATAATGGGAAAAAAGATAAGCTATTTGGTTAAATGACTTTGACGATGTCCTCGATGGCAAAAGTAGCGATTGGTAAGTCACACCATTTTCGGTTTTTTTCTGAAAACTTTAGTTTCCGAAAATCCTCGCATATATCTCACACAATGATTTTTTATCTTTAATTTTGGGAGAAAAGTGCGAGTTATATTCGAATAAATATGGTAATTTTTTAGCTTTGAAATTCTTAAGTATGAATCATTGGTTAAAGACTGGATTTATAAAATGCACAAAAGAGAGCAATATAGGAAATACAAGTAGCTGTAATTTGATCCAGATATTGTATCTGGATCAAATGAAATTGATTAGGGCGTGTCGTCTGACATCTCTAGAGAACCAACTAGGAAGAAGATGAAAAATCTTCGTAAGTATGAATTACTTGAAATATGGATTTTCTTGGACGGGAAATGAAGAGGAACCTATTCCAAATTTTGTTTTATTAAAAATAAGTTATATTTTTTGTTTACATGAACATATAAATTCAAATAAAATAGACATTTATGATGAAATATACTTTATTTATTTATTAATTTGATAAGGGGATACTTGGTAATAATGAAAATTTAAGAAGGGGGTATGCAGATATCTGAAGTTTGAGAAACACTGCTCTACACCTGTAGAAATGATTTCCTAAATGACAAGGATACATTCTTTAACACAGTTCTTTGGAAAACGATTTTCAGCAATTGATGTTATAGTAGCTCTAAGCAGTTTATGATTTGAGAATATTGGTATAACTCATTCTGATTCAATTTGTTTAGAAGTGCCATTAAGTTATATTTATTGGCAGATGTTTAGTTTTTTCTGATTGATATATTCAAGTTTCATGCCATATTTGTAATAATCTCTCTCACATTCATTGACATTATGCATGTATACACATTGTACTTTTTATTATTGTACAGGTATACCTCCATGGAGTGGATAGATTCTAGACTCATCACAGGCAACCCAAACTATCCACACAATATCTGAAAATAAAATATGCTACACCATCCATTTTAACATCTTCCTGTCCCTCTCAGTTATTTTTCGGCAGCTGTCCCCTGGGTGTTTTCTTGCACTGGTGATGCCAGAACATCTCCATTGGTTAAAGACTGGATTTATAAAATGCACAAAAGAGAGCAATATAGCAAATATTGCTATATCGCTCTCTTATGATCTCCATTTGTTGATCACATCATCAACTGTTGACTTTCGATGCTCCAGTTGATCGGCAATGGCACTTATGGGCATACCACCAATGTGACAGCCCACAATGACACCTCTCTCTTGAAGTCACTGAGTTCACATCATGTTGCCATACCATTTGTATTCGATTCCTATAATGAGATACTGCTTCCTACTATCTGTATAGCGGTTTTTATATTATTAACAAACCTGGAATGTTCGATAAGTTCAAATAACAGGGTGTCTGAACAATTATTGGTAGATTGCATGTGTATACAGGGTGTCCACATTGGACCTCCCTAGTTTCTAAGAACGGTAAAAAATCGAAATGTGGAAATATATAAGGTTTGGGTTGTTCAAGCATTCTAGAGCCTCTACAATTTCATCCAGAATTTTTTTCTGTGGCACAATGCATTGGAACTGACACACTAATTCAACAGGGCTGTTGTATTTGTGTTATTGTTTTAAACATGGCATCAGGGGTTGTGTGATGTAAATTTTTTTTGTGGAAAGCAATATTGATGGAATGATTTACCTCGACATGCTGGAAAATTTTGTCTTTCCACAACTTGAAGACTAGCAACTACACATCCTTTTTCAACAGGATGGCACCCTGCCACACTGGCATTTGGAGGTCCATGCAACTCTTAATAGGGTCTTCCCTCAGCTGCAGATTGGAAATGGAGGAGATTAATTTTCTGGCCACCATGATTACTGGATCTTACCCCCACTTGATTTTTTCTTGTGGGATATGTGAAAGACATAGTCTATGCAACTAAAGTGGATAGCCTAGAGAATCTGAAACATTACATTTCCACTGCTGTGTCCTCCATCACCCCCTGATATGCTTCAGAGAACTTAGTTGGAGAAAGACTATCGACTTGGCATTGTGCATGCTACTAAAGGAGCACTTAAACCTTACTCCCACACATGGAAGTTTTGTACTGATTTTTTTTTTTTTTTTACAAAAACTTGGTGAGTGTTCCTTCTCATTTGAACAATTTCGACACCATGGTCCATACACTTAAGTAGTAGTAATATGTTGAAACTAGGGCAGTGTGGACACCTTGTATATATAACAAAATTAACCCAATTCTACAGTAACTTTGAAAATACTTTCCTTAGACACTTATATCCTCATTCATTCTACCATTGCTATTAGACAGTCTCACAATATGCTGGAGACTCGTTTTGGAGATCTCTTCAACCTCACTGCTGTTGTTTTACTGAACAAAAATTGCTGATTCTTGTTGCAAGGCTTCATTTTGGAGAAGTAGAATTTCACAGGGAAAAGGGTCTAATGAGAATAGCATTTCAAACCTAACAGTGTTTAGTGTGTATCATTGGTGATACTATATGGATGCTCTTATCTCTCTGCACATACCAACTCTTGAATTGCTTTGTGCTGAGAGGCAACAGTTCCCTCATGCTGGCTTTGCAGGAAGGCACTTCACTCTGCACTGAATTAAACAAATCCTTCCTATCCTGATATCATCAAAATAAACTGGAGAAATACCAATCAAACCCTATCTTTTTATGGGATTTGATTGGTATTTCTCCAGTTTTTTGTACACGATTCATTATTAGATTGCATACCATTGCAGTAGTGCAACCAGGCACTGTAAATAAAAATAGTGTAATGAAGGCATGGAATGCAAGACTTGAGGGCATAAGCAATATGTCCTCTGAACATTTCCATGTGTTCAGGTACCCAGAAGGAATAAGAAAGTGTATTAAATTTATATGTAAAAAAAAAATAATAATAAATAAATAAATAAAAAATAATAATAAAATAAAAAGGCTTTTAGTTGTATTTGCAAATTAGATTTCTGTTCTTATTTCTGTTGGACATAATTATGCAAATTGGTGTGTTCTAAAAACATTCTAAGAAGTAAGAAAGACCCTTAAACCTTAATGCTTCATTACAAAAGTATCCTTCATTACAAAAATATTTGCAACTTGAATCCATCTCAGAAGGCTGAATTTGAGTTCTATTCTTTTAATCTATTTACATTATCAAAGGTTCCACCATGACAATTACTCAATCTCAACACTTATTTTGAGTATTAGTTTTGTCGAGCAGACACAGATTCATAAAAATAACCACTTTCACCTCCTAAGTTAGTGCAGAGATCCTTTTCTCCTACTATAATATTTTTCTTATTGTTTCTCTTAACTGTGTGTGTGTAAACATGTGGATTACAAATTTTTCAAACTGGTTTGTATAAATCATATTTATCTTTTCTTTTAGGACTTTGTCATGGTTCCAGCAGGTATTCCAGAAGATATTTTAGGTAATAAATATATATAGCTTTGAAAAATCTATACTAGTTATTGCTCATTCATTTGTTTAACCTCCCTACTGGCCAATGTGGATGAAATAGTGACACCAAATTGCACTTCTTATCCATGTTATTCAATGGGTTTTAGAGCTTTGTATCCAGATTTAGCTGGACGTCTATAGACGTCGTGGCCAGTTGGGGGGGGGGGGGGGGGGTTAATGGGTGAAACAGATGAGCCTGTTCACTCTACCAAAAATCTGAGAGATAATCATCATGAGACTAAGTAGAATGATTACATATAAAGGCACCAGTTATAACTGTAGACACATGCCATTTTGAACTTAGTATCTGTTTTCTTCCTGCTGTTGTCTGTGTTCGCATGCTTCTCATATCCTTGTACCTTTGGCATTGCCTTCGTGACTGAGATGAAATATCAGCTAATAATAACTTAATAAAAAGTGAATTATTGTCCCCAACTGTCTGTTTCTTCCATCTAAACAAAAACGAGTCTGAATAGCATATTTACCATGACAGACCATTGAGCCTAACATTGCTCATTGGCCTAGTGGGATATTCTTATTAGTTTACATTATAAATAGCATAATGTAAAAAATTAAAATATATAAAGAAAATGCAGTTAACATAATGTACTGGCCTCTTGGCTTTAATTGCTTCATCTAATTCTAATCAATCTAATATTTTTCTTAAAAATATTTTAAAAAGATTTAGTACAGTGCATACTGATCACTTTGTATAAATGACTCATATTTCTTCTATTTGTTTTGTTGTTTTTCATCGGTTCACAGCATCTTTTCATCAGCATCTCACAGCATTACAAAAACATACAAAAAAAAATCTAAAACAATTCAAATAAGTTATTTTACAATCTGAATCATAGTGTTGGTCAGTTTGTTAGTCACACATATCATTAGGCAAATCATATGTGGGCTACATATTATTGTGTAAAACTAGTGGGTAATCACTGATATAAGAGTTTTTATGTGTTACATGCATAGATTAAATAACTTCATTGAAAGTTTTTCACTTTGTTATACTATAAATTAAAGATGCTAAGAAATTATATTCTTGGTTTAATCCTTTATCCAAGTGTGAGCAAACAAAGTTTGTGCATGAAGTAACTTCATGACTGGGCTACTTGTATATAGAGGCTAATGACTTCACGTCACTTGCCTTAGTATCCCATAATGCAAAGCACTTATCCTTAGAGACATGTATAATGCTATGCATTCTGAGAAGGGTCACTATCCAGACCGGTTTCAATCTTTATTGAAGTTTCATCAGTGGGCATACTTTGTTTGCCTACACATGAATAAAGGATTAAACCAAGAATATAATTTCTTAGCATCTTTAATTTATAGTATAACGAAGTGGAAAAGCTTCCAACAACATATCTCTAATCCAATATATTTTAGTAATAAGGTAAGACACCTTTTGACTACTTGTATGTGGAAATATGACTTCTGCATTACTTCAACCTTGGTATCACTTTTTTATTTTTCATTGAGATGCTCAAGGATAGCTTCTATTATTAGAAGCTATCCTTGAGCATCACTAACAGCCTTGTCAACCATCAACCAGACAAAAAAAATCATTAAATCCTTCTCCGCCAACTGCATATGCTAATCTGATGATATTGGGATATTCAGTTGTATGCAAGGTAAAGAGTTTTTCTTTATCATACATTCTGGCCAAGTAGCTTTCCACCAAGCATTTAAAGTTGATGGTTTCAATTCTGATAACACCAACTTAGCAAGTTTGATGCAGTCCAAAATAGAAAATTTCTTCAACACATCAATAATTGTCTAGTTTTATCCAAAATGTATTGGGATGTTCTGCTTATGTAGTAAGTTTTTAAGGTAGCGATCTAGTGGTTGTATTAAGGATGTTGTATTAGGTGGTAGAAAACAAAATTCCACATTTGGGTGTTCTAAAACAGGATAGCCAAGCACATTGTCTACAGTCAATAAAACTTGAAAGAAATTCTCTAGCTGCCTACTCATCTGCAGATACAGCTTCTCATTTTATTTTTACATTATGAAGCATGTATCTTTCAAGTAATTTTGTAAGCCACCTGTGCTTGCAGAAAAAAAAGCACAGTTGTTGTTTGATGTTGTCAGCTCCTTTTCCTGAATCTGTTTATACAACCATAATACTTTCTGTTTGATGACATTTCCATCTAAAGATATTCCTTTTTGTGAGCAAGCTTCTATGCACATCACTAGTGCCTTTTCCATCTTCACTTTTATGTCTCTTGTATACGATGGTGACTTGGCACCTAATTTTGTTCCATAAAGAACAGATTTTCTAATGTCCTCTTCATTTTTCTTAATTGTTCTCACAGTAGCTTCATTCAATCCAAAATATTTCCCTAAGGATGTTGAACCTTCTCCAGCTGCTGAACAATCTAAAATTTGAATCTTAGTTTCTAAAGAAATAGCTTTTTTTTCTTCTTCAGTCTAACTGAATTATCTAACATCTTGATTAATGGGGTAATGTTATGAAAATATCTGAAAATAATCAATAATTAATTTTACTAATTTGATATTACGCATACAAAACTTCAGAATTTAATACATACCTATATAACTCTATTGCATGAACAAAACTTTCATGAACAAAACACAAGAAGTGTAAACATTTCAAATTGTGAACAAAAAATGATTATTTAGCAAACAGCTTAACTCCTTCCAAGTAGCTTTATATAGGCAGGCCTCCTGTAATGGAACAACTTAACTTTGAGGAATCAGCATAGCACCATTCTGCTTCCAGGAACCAATGGCAAGTGAATATAATGGATCATCTGTTAGCTTAACTTCAGGGAATCGTATTTCCAAAAATTGGTCTTCTTATTGTTGCCACAATTGTCTACATTCTGTAGCATGGAGTAATCCCTGATATTTAAAACATCGAGGGAGGGAAGGGGAATCCCCAAAATTCAAGTTTAAGTACACATGTACCATATAATGAAAACTTTTTAACAGACCTGAATTCAAACAGAAATTTTAAAAATAAGTACCATTTAAACCATGTTAGATCAAAATATACCATGTAAAAATAGAATTGCTTTTGTTTTCTAAACTGTGTTATTTCAGAATCGTGTAGAAAAAGGCTGTGTAAAAAGAGAATTTGTTGTATGTATGTGGTTTGTATTTGAATTTTTTTTTTTTTTTATTTTTTTTTTGCTTCTTCTTCTTGGCTTCCTGTATTAGGCAATTGTTTGCCTGTAATGTTTTCAAGGGTTTAAAAAGTCTTCTGCCCATCTCCTCCTGGGGGTCTTCCTCTTGATTGGTATCCCTATGGTTTATATTTCCAAGCAATATTTGGCCATCTGTCCTCATTCATTCTTTCTATAGTTTGTGATGTCTTCTGTTATGTTAATTAATGGATAACTGTTTTCTTATTTCTTCATTTCTTATCTTGTCTATTTTATAGCCTGCAAGCGGTCATAAGAACTTCATTTCTGCAGCTTCCACTTGTCTTTTATCTCGTTCTTCCCAGGTCCAAGTTTCACTGCCATATTTCAGAATTGGTTTGACTATTATTTTATATAGTTTTATTTGAGTTGTTCTAGACATCTGTTTACTGAAGTGTCTATCAAAGTTCCAATGACTGATAGGAATTTTTGCTTTTTTATATGCAATGTCAGTTTCTCCACTGGAGCTTATGTAATATCCTAGATATTTAAATTTGTTCACTTGTTCTATTACTTTGTTGTGGATGACTAGTTTGCATATTTTAATTTCTTTATCTTGAAATGCTATTGATTTCGTTTTATTTATTGAGATTTTCATGTCATACTGTTCTATTGTTTTGTTCAATACATGTAGATTTTTCTGTAATTGGTCTTCATTTTCAGCAAAAATAACTTGATCGTCAGCATACAAAAGGCTGGTTAATTTTTTATTTCCTATTTTAATTCCTATGATTTTGTTTTTCCTCCATTCTCTTGAAATTTTTTCATATATATACTCTATAATATAAAATGATAAGGCTTTTTTTATAATGTTTTTGTGTCAAGTTATTTGAAACGTGTGTGTCCTTCAAAATTCGAGTCATCCGAATTCAAGGAGAACTGGTCTATCAGTCCAGAACTCGGGGGATTGGGCACCGGGGGGGGACCCCCTTTCGAGTTTTCAAAATTTGAGTCACCAGAATTCAAGGAGAACCGGCCACCAGTCTGGAACTTGGGGGTTGGGCACCATAGGCGCCTGGGGGGGGGGGGGGGAGGACCCATTTCGAGTTTTCAAAATTCGAGTCATCAGAATTCATGGAGAACCGGCCTACCAGTCAGGAACTTGGGGGATTGGGTGCCGTAGGCGCCAGGGGGCAGGGCCCTTTTGAAGTCTTCAAAATTCGAGTCATCAGAATTCAAGGAGAACTGGCCTACAAGTCTGGAACATGGGGGGGGGGTGCCATAGGCACCAGGGGGAGGAGCCCCCTAGTATACTATAAAATACTCAACTCTACCCTAGTATATATATATATATTGAAGAGTATTGGTGATAATCCACTTCTTTGAATGAGGTCTCTGTTGGTTTTAATTTTTTCAGTTGTTTCATTATTAATTTTAATTTTAATATAGCTTTCTTCCATTATATTTGCTACTGCTTTTGTAGTTTAAGGTGGAGCTTTCAATTCATACAGTATATTGATTAATTTTGTTCTGCTGATTTGATCATATGCTTTCTCATAATCTAGGAAGGCCATATATGTTGGCAAGTTAAATTCTGTTCTTTTTTTCTATAATTTATTTGAGTGTAAATGTGGAGGATCTGTGCAGGATCTTCCTTTCCTAAAGCTGCATTGTTCTGTTCCAATAATTTCCTCGGCCCATGGTGTTAATTTTCTTTTAATTATATTTAGATATATTTTATAGCATGTATTTAATTAGGATATTCCTCTGTAGCTTTCTATTTCCTTTTTTGAATACGTTTATGACTATTGCTGCCTTCCATTCTTGTGGGATGTTTCCTTCTTCCCATATTCTGTTTAGAAATTTAATTAATCATAATTGAAATGGTTTAGAGCTGTATTTGTATAGTTCTGAATTTATTCCATCTTCTTCTGTCGCTTTTATATTTTTTAGTTTTCCAATATTTTCTTTAGATCGCATATACCTATCCCCTATTCAATTTTATCATTATTGTTTAGAAGCTGGGTGTAGTGATTGGTCCATTCTTTTGTGGAGGGGCCTTCTAATTGTAGATTATCCTTTGTTTCTTGAGTCATTATTTTAATGATTTTATAGCTCTTTAGTTGCGGTCCATTTATGTCATGCTCTAATCTTGATACAAAATTTTCCCAGTCTTCTGATTTTCCTGGTGTCTCTTCTTGTTATTGCTCTGATTCTTTTATGCACTATTTCATTTCCTATGGTTCTGTCATTTAACCATTTAAGGTAAATTTCTTTTTTCTTTCTTATTAAAGATTCTATTTCTGGGTTCCAGGTTCTTAGTCCTTTCCTTTTTCTTTGCAGTTTTGTTCCTATGGCATCATATGCTGCTTGTTTTACTATATGTTTAATGTTTTGCCATTCATTTTCTATATCTGATTTGTAAGTCTTTGATATAGTTCTCTGATACTATCTTGCTGTAACAGTTCTATCTTAAATTGCTCCTGCTTTTGTTTTTGTGTTCTTTTATTGTTTCTATTTCTCTGGTTTGGATCTTAATAGTACTATAAATTTCAGTAAGGAAATACCTTGAGTAGACATATTACTTATTATTATAATAACGGAATTAACTCACGTGAATTATTCTTTAGTCGTAGAATTTTTGCCTGAGTATCATAGGCATCATCATACAGGTACAAAGGTTAATTAAACAATAACTGTTATATTCACAAAGCACCACCTAAGTAGCTAAGGTTAAATTTCCTAAATTTATTTAAAAAATAAATTTTTTTTTCTTCTTTTTTTTCCCTTCAATATATATAAATATATACATATATGTGGATACAATATGGGATGACATATACATGTGTATACAATTACAAGTTAGAAAAGATTTGCTGATTTATAGAGTACTATCTCCCACAAGAGAGAAAGATGTAGACCATCGGATCTGTTTAGGTTAGGGGAGTGAAGTAATGTTTCACATGTTTCTTTGTAAAGCCGTTCCATTAGGAACCGACTTTTGTGAATGACTTTTGTCTTGTTCCACTGAACTCTATGTCTGGTCTTGATGGCATGCTCTGCAGATATGTGGATGACATTTTTGTCATATGGAAGGGCACTTCGGAAGAATTACAACAGTTTCTCTCAAAAATAAATACACTTCATCCAGGGATCCAGTTCACCCTAGAAGTAGAAGTAAATAAGCAGTTAGCCTTTCTAGACCTCTTAATTCTTTGCCAACTAGATGGTAACCTACAATTCACAGTCTATAAGAAGGAGACTCATACATGCCAGTACATCCATGCTAAATCACATCACCATCCCAGGCAAAAGGCTGGTACCATAAAAACACTAGTTCATAGAGCCCATTCCTTTTGTTCTGCAGAAGAACTATTACAAAAAGAATTACAACATATTAATTCATATCCAGTGGTTATAAGAATTCCTTCATAAAAAGAGCTTTAAGTAGTCGTGCTCCAGCATCCTCTTCAAATACAGAAGAACCTATGCGTATACCTATCCCCTGTGTACAGGGCATTAACGAACGCACAGCTAAAGTGTTAAAACAACTAAGTATTTATGTGGCCTTTTGACCCATCAGAAAAATCTCCACATTCCTCATGTCTCCAAAGGACAAACTCCCACATCTCAGCTATCCAGGTGTCACCAAGCTTCTAACTGGATCAGAGCAGATATTCCTGGTTGTCTGAAATATGATAACACAAGTCGTATATCCAGTACCTTGAACCTGAACAGTCTGGACTTGCAGAGCATGCCATCAAGACCAGACATAGAGTTCAGTGGAACAAGACAAAAGTCATTCACAAAAGGCGGTTCCTAATGGAACGGCTTTACAAAGAAATGTGAAACGTTACTTCACTCTCCTAACCGATCCGATGGTCTACATCTTTCTCCCTTGTGGGAGATAGTACTCTATAAATCAGCAAATCTTTCCTAACTTGTAATCGTATACACATATATATGTCATCCCATGTTGTATACACATATATGTATATATATTGGGGAAAAAAAATTTTATTTTTTATTTTTAAATAAATTTAGGAAATTTAACCTTAGCTACTTAGGTGGTGCTTTGTGAATATAACTGTTATTGTTTAATTAGCTTTTGTACCTGTACTGATGATGCCTGTGATACCCAGGTGAAAATTCTATGAATAAAGAATAATTTACGTGAGTTAATTCCGTTATTATAATAGTAACTTAATAGTACTGATTAATAAATAATGGTCTGGTCAATATTGTATCCTCTGTATGCTCTGCAATTTCTTACCAACTTCTTTAGTTTTTCACCCACTATTATATAGTCAATGATACTTTTATATTCTCTGGCTTCCCATGTATATTTATGTTTAAAGAAGCTGTTGGTGATTTTGAAACTATTATAGGCCACAAATTCCCTGAGTTCTCTTCCATTGTTATTTATGGTGTTTTCTCCTTGATTGCCTATTAAATTTTTAAATGTATTTGATCCAATTCTAGCATTGAAATTGCCTGCAATGATTAAGTAATCTTGTTTATTATTGTTCTGAATTACGTTTTGGAGGTTTTTATAGAATTCTTCTGTTTCAGATTTTTTTCCTTCTTTGGGTGCATATATTCCTATGATTGTAATACATTTCTTATTTAATTTAACTCTAGTCATTATTATTCTTTCAGAGATCCAGTTTTGTCTTTCCATTTATTACTGATCATAATGGCTATGCCTGCAGTTGTTCGTTTTTCGTTGGGTACTCCACTATATATTAAACTGTAGTCCTGAAGTTCTGTAGAGCCTTTTGATTTTTTCTTTGTTTCTGAAATTACTGCTATTTCTATTTTCATTTCTGTTAGAGCTTTTTGTATTTCTTTGTTCTTGTGATTGATGCCTCTTATGTTTACTGTTCCGATCTGTATCCAATTCATAGTCCTTTTTTTTTTCCACTTCCATTTTGTTATCTGTTTGGATTGTCTGGTTTTTTTTCATAATCTGGAAACTTTGCACTGCACATTCCGAACATGGAATTCTTGGCAAGTATAATTTATATAATTATAATAATTTTTTAATAACTTTCTCATGTAGCTGTTTTGGAGAATTGGCAAAATAGGATTTGAATTTTTCTTTTTATTTCATCATAGTTCCAGGAACCAGTGGCAAGTGAATATAACGGATCATCTGTTGGCTTAACTTCTGGGAATCATATTTAAGGCTCTCTTTTTTAAAGTTGTAATGATACTTAATTTTTGTTGATCACAGTGAAAAAACTTGCATACAAATACAGGTAACCCTTGTATAACACGGATGTTAGGTTCCACAGAAATGGCACGTTATATAAATCGCATTATGTGGGTCACAGAAAAAGTAGGGTTATGTTCCGAAATCGTTTTTTTTTTTAATTATATAAACAATAATGACATATCCAACAAAAAAAATATTTTTAATTAATTCAGGTAATTCATGTAAGTTAAGAAAACATATAAACTATGAAACAAATACATAGTATAAAAGTATAAAAATTACAAATTGTACTTAAACTTCATTGCACATAATGCATAAATGTTTTAGACAAAATAAAATAGTGCATATTTTAATCTTTCATAGCACGAGGATTTGAGGATTGGTTAATAAACACTGGTTTTGTCATGTAATCACCTGATGCATCACTACAAAACAGTAGAGTAATTCTATCTTTGGAAACTTTGAATCCTGGAACTGATCTTTTATTTTTCGAAATATAGGTGCCGTTTTTGCACTTTTTTCTAATATAACCCAGATTCATCCGTATTGAACACCTGGTCTGCACTATAAATGTTTATAAACTTTGAGAGTTTTTTGTTTAATAAGATTTCCATCCATAAGAATTTTCTTTTGAGGTGCAATCTTCTATCGAAATCATTAGAGATTTCTCCATTTTTCCATTAGAATATCGCGTACACGAGCAACGTGCTTTGCACTTATGGTTGACCCAGCAATAAACATTTAAATTCAAAGTCCCTGCAAAAACTCCTGGTTTTTCTCCATTTTTCAACTGATCCAAGATTTTGAATATTTTTTTCCGAGAGAATTAATTTTGTTTTCAATGTTGGTTTTTCCCTTTCGTTGCAGTTTGTGGCCATTACTATAAAAAGCATTACATATTGTATGTAACTCACTCACCAGAAAATAAAGTGCTCAGCTTGAGATTAATACACTTATGTTTTTAATGCACTTTCCTGGCAGAGACGAGGACAATTTTCAACAATGAACATTTTATACGGTAAACAATTGAGGTACATGCGTGCTAAAGGGTATTTCCCCTAATATAAATTCGCTACTTATAATTACATGTGGGATAGAGGCAGACACAAATTTAATGAAGATATGATTTCATTTCTTAAGTCGTGCGGTGAAAAACATATGAAAAGATGAAGGGTTTTTACAATTTGTAGACCGTGTTTTTATCAGAACCCTGTTGTATAAGTACTGCATTCAACGAGGGTTACTACAATTTTAGACCGCGTTATATCGAAACTGCGTTGTATAAGTATCGCATTATACGAGAGTTACCGGTATCTACTTGTGTGGGTTGGCTTTCTGTAGACTTCTAACATTAATCCTCTTGCACACAGATAGGTACTTGCATGCAAGCTCAGATTCACCATCCTCAACAAAAATTAGGTACCAATGAAAAATCAACAGAGCCTTGAATGTAATTAGGAATGATGAAATAAAAATAAAAGAACTTTAAATCCTTTTCTTTTGCCAATTCCTCCAAAAAAAAAAAAAAAAAGCTACTCAATGAAGTTATTAAAACTATTCTGACAAATCATCCTATGCATGTCCAAAAATCAATTGACAAAGAACTATTTCCTTATCCTGTGCTGGTGGCAACAACAAAAAAAAAAAAAACATAGGTGATACAAAAGAGAGAACAAAGGATGGTCTATAAATTAAAGATGCCAAGAAATTGTATTTTTGGTTTCTTTATCCAAGTGTAAGTGATCAAAGTTTGCATGTGAAGTATCTTAACGACTAGTCTACTTGTATATAGAGGCTAATAACTTCACATCAATTGCCTCAGAATCCCATAATACAAGGCACATATCCTTATGGATATGTATTGCTGTGCGTTATAGGAAGGGCCACTACTCAGACTGGTTTCAACTTTGAGGTCTCATCAGTGGGAGCCAAACCCAGAAGAGATACCAAGGTTGAATTAATGCAGAAGTCATATATTCCGTATATAAATAGTAACAAGGTGTCACATGTTATTACTGAAATACTCTGGATTAGAGATAGATGTATATGGGAAATATATGACTTCTGCATTACTTCAACCTTGGTTTCTCTTCTGGGTCTGGCTTCCACTGATAAGACCTCAGTAATGGTCAAAACCAGTCTGGGCAGTGGCCCTTCCCATAATACATACCATTATACATGTCCATAAGGATATGTGCTCGCATTATGGAATACTAAGGCAATTGATGTGAAATCATTAGCCTCTATATACAGGTAGCCCAGTCGTGAAGATACTTCTCTCGCAAACTTTGTTTTCTTTCACTTAGATAAAGGATGAAACCAAGAAATAATTTTTTCTCATCTTTAATTTATGTTATAACCTAGTGTAAAATCTTTCAACAAAGGATGGTCTACTTACACACATTCTCACAGAACATCACTGTAGACTTGCACTCTACCTCATGCCTTACTTAAAGGGACACACTTTCACTAGAATGTTCAGTCTTCTGAGGTAATTTGCTCATATGGCATATTAAACAGAAACCAAGAATGATATACCTTATTACATCTGGAAGTCCTTCATTTGTGTAAAGTCAACAGCTCTATTATGCCAGCATTCACCACAAGTTTTACACAACAAGATACAGATTACACATGATGTGCCTAATAATAGTTGTGACATAATGACAGACACTTTCTTTCAGTTTGTAAAATATATATATATATATATGTTTGAAGTGTTCTAAATCTTTTTGTATGTTCTTTGTACATCTTCAGGAAGATTTACATCAGCCAGTGAATAACAACATGTAGGAGAAATATCATCATCATCAAATTCGTGCCATGTACCCTCAAGGGGTGTACAGGATATGACAGTACTACATGAAAAAATTACATCATTACTAACTTCCTATCTACAATTTTCCTCCAAATCAGTCTGTTACTTGTCAAGACTCCAACATTATCAGATCTTATATTTCTATCGTCTAAGGCATTTTGTACCATATCAATACACCTATATCTTGGTCTTCCTCTGGGTCGTTTTCCTGCCAACCTGACAGAGAACACTTGTTTTGCTAATCTTTCCTCTCCCATTCTATTTAAGTGACCATACCACCTGAGATTAGCTCTGCTAACGCATTCCTGGATGCTGACAATGTCAAGTTCTTTCCTAATATCCTCATTTTTAATATGATATTGCCATTGATGCCATCTGTTCACGCCTCTAATCTTTCTCAGGACTCTCATATCTGCGGTCTCTAGTCTTTGGTCAAGTGTTTTACTTCTGACCCAGCTCTCAGATCCATAAGTTAAAACTGGTTTGAACACTGTCTTGTATACAGCTAATTTAGTGTGCCGACTAATTTCTCTCTTATTCCATATGAATTTATTCAATTGACTTCCCACCATACCAGCTTTGCTGATTCTGTTGTCTATTTCTATATTTAATTTACCATCTTCAGTAAAAATCGTGCCAAAATAGCTGAAATGTTTTACTTGTTCCACAGCTTCTTCATTCACAACACAGTTGACATTTTCAATGATTCTGCCTATTTTCATTGTCTTTGTCTTTTTATTGCTGACCTTCATACCATATCTATTACAACAACTATTCAATTTAGTCAGAGAATCTTGCAGACTTGTAGCTGATTTATTTAGAAGTATAACATCATCTGCATAAAGCAAAGAGCTGACATTAACATCTCCAATTTTGATATCATGTTTAATACCACTTTCCTTCGTAATGTGATCCATATAGATAATGAATAACAGAGAGGATAATGTACATCCTTGTCTCACACCAGATTTAACATTAAACCATCTTCCTGTACTTCCATCAATTCTAACTCTGACTTGCAACTCAAATAAAGACTAAGTATTGCTTGATATAATGCCCCATTGACACCATATAACTGTAGCGTATTGAATAGCTTTTCTCTTGGCACCATGTCATATGCCTTTTCCAAATTGACAAAACTTAAATACAGATCTTTGTTATGTTCCCATGATTTCTCCACTATTTGTCGTAAAGTGAAGATCTGATCCTGACAGCCTCTATTTGGCCTGAATCCAGCTTGTTCTTCACTAAGCTTTTCTTCCACAATTCTTCTCAACCGTTTCTCAAGTATACTTGCATAGATCTTTCCAGGAACACTCAGTAGGGAAATACCTCTGTAATTCTCACATTCAGTTTTATTTCCCTTTTTATATATGGGTACTATGAGAGCTCTACTCCAATCATCGGGAATTCGTCCCTCTGTCCAGGCTTTCTGAACTATGCAGTGCAGACACTGTAAGACTTTTATACCACCATACTATAGCATTTCTGGTCGAATATCATCTACTCCTGCTGCCTTTCTACATTTCAAGCCTTTGATGGCTTTTTCTACTTCAAGTATGGATATGTATTCCTGACTGCATGCCTGGTCAGTATTTTTTACCACTGTGCTGTCATCAGTGCTTGTTTCATTTAGCAGTTTTTCAAAGTAATTACTCCATACTTCAAGGATATCTTTTTCTCCTGTTTTCATGTCACCTTTATCATCTCTAACTCCTTTTACAGCACTCTTTCCTCCATTTCTAAGCTTCTTCAACAACCTCCAGAATATTTTGCCACCTTCTTGATATTTATTTTCTATATCCTTGCCAAAGTCCTCCCATGACTTTTGTTTAGCTAGTTTTACACAGTGTTTAGCATTCTTGCATTTGTCTCTATATTCTCTAAGAGCACAAGCTGACTTATTTGCCAGGAACTTTTGATATGCTTTCTTCTTTTCCTTCACTGCCTCTTTAACTTCCTGTGTCCACCAGGGAGTTCTGATTTTTTTATCCCTGCAGACAACCTCACCACATGCCTCTCTGGCAGAATCAATCAATGTTTTCTTCAGAGTTTGCCACTGAATCTCCAAGGTTTGATTCCTGTTCTCAAACTCTTTCATTTTTTCTTCAATAATCTTTGTGTATTTTAGTCTACAGTTCACATCTGAGGGCTGCTGAACTTTTATTCGCTTTAAAACTTTCTTATATGTTATTCTTTTCAATATGAAATTCAATTTTATCCTGCTCATGAGTAAATAGTGATCACTTCCAATTTCAAATCCTCTGTACACCCTGGTGTCCTGCACCAAGGAGAAACATCACTATCAACAATGACATAGTCAATGAGACTTTTCTTATTCCTAGCCTCCTCTCTCCATGTGAATTTGTGCACATTTTTATGTTGGAACATGGTGTTAGTAATAACCAGTCCATGTCCTGAGCAGAAATCCAACAGATATTTGCCATTATTATTATCTTTGCTCTTTTCTCCAAATTTTTCCAAAATATTTTTGTATGTCTGACAATCATTTCCTACTCTGCTATTTAGATCCCCAACAAGGACCAAGTTTTCCTTTTTCATTGTGTCAGTTGCGTTCTTTAAAGCCTCAAAAAATTCCTCCACTTCTACCTTAGTAGAACCTTCTGTGGGACTATAGGCACAAATAAGTCTCATTGTCTAGTTCCCCATTCTCATATTTGCCCACATTACTCTACTTGAGACTGACTGCCATTCAAGAAGATTAGCCTCGTATTTTGTGTTGAATACTATGGCTACTCCTTCTTTTCCTTGATTGTCATTGCCTGAATATAACATTTTGTATTTATTGTTTAGAAAGATCTCACCAGTTTTGGTCTTTTTTTGTTTCAGTCACCCCTATTATGTCGATCTGGTTCTTATCTAATTCCTCAGCTAGCTGCATTTCTTTGCCATTCAAGCTTCTTACATTGATAGTACCGATCTTTAACTCTGGTGATGTTGAGTTGGGGTTTGTTTTCAGATTTGTTCCAGTAGCTGACTTTTCGCTGTTCGCCCTGGTTCCCTGTCAAAAACAACGGGGGCTTTGTTTAACCGGGCGACGCCCCAGCCGGCATGAAATTTTGTCATGTTGTACCATCATTTTTTAGTTTAAAAATCTAAAAGTTTAACATATTCTAATTATTTATAACTACAAACAGGAGAGATCCCAGATGACTGGAGAACTGGAAAGATCATCCCAATATACAAGAAAGGAGACAAAAGAGACTGCAGAAATTACAGACCAATCAATTTACTCCCTCACACCTATAAAATATTCATAAGAATTATACAAAATAGATTAAAAAACACCTATGAAGAAATGATAGGCATAGAACAATAGACCAAATTTTCACATTGCACCAACTAGCAGAGCTCAGCTGGGAAGACCATAAAGAACTATACTGTTTTTTTGTGGACTTCAAACAAGCTTTCAATAACATCAACAGAGAAATCCTTCTTAAAATTCTACTAGAAAAAGCAATAGACAAATATATAATACAGTTTCTGATAAAATATTACTCTAAGACAAATGCAATAATTAAAAAGGACACGCTAACAACAGAACCCATAGAGATCCAAAAAGGAGTAATGCAAGGATGCCCATTATTCCCATGCCTATTCAACATATATCTAGAAGAAGTTGTAAAGAAGGCAATAGACAATGAGCCTGGAATCAATGTCAATGGTTTAAACATAAATAATATCAAATATGCAGATGATCTCGTCCTTCTTGCAAGAATCCCAAATGAGCTACAAAAGTTGATCAACAAGCTAAACGAAACCTGTAAAACATATGACATGACAATAAATATACAAAAGACAAAAGTGATGAAAATAGGGAGGAACGGAACTACCAAACCAGCCACCCTAAACGGAGAACAAGTAGACAACTTCATATACCTTGGATCAAAACTAACAGAAACAATAGATGAACTTAAAACAGTCAAACACAGAATAGCGATAGGATGGACCACCATGGGAAAATTACAGAAAATCTGGAAAACAAGATATCTAAGCAAGCCAAAATCAAATTATATGAATCAATAATTATACCAACAGTCATCTATGGAGCAGAAGCGTGGACAGTTAAAAAAAGAGAGGAGAAAAAACTGCTGGTATTTGAAATCAAATGCTTAAGAAAAATAAATAGAACGTTGGATAGAAAAGAAAACAAACATCACAGTCAAACAAGAACTATTGTATAAAAAGACAATAATAGAAAAAATTTGAAAACAACAACTGAGATGGTTTGGACACACTGTACGCATGGATGCAGACAGACTTCCTGACATCCTAATCAATACTTTTCCAACTGAAAAAAGAAGACCAAGAATTACCTGGCTAAAATTAATAAAGAACATCTCAGGATGCAGAACATACAAGGAACTTTTCCAAACAGCAAGGAATAGTGAAGACTGGAAGATCCTGCTCAAGAGAAGACTCAGCCCGTCTTAGACAGAAGAGAAGAGAATTATTTATATAGTAGACATAGTCCTTGTAGGTGTTAAACAAAAGTTTGATTACTAAATTTATTAAATGCCTTCCTATTGAGAAATAAGCTGAAAAATTAAAATCTTCAGCTTATTTGCAGATTTTTTTTTTTTGCCTTTTTTTATTTTTAATTAAAGTTCTCTTGAATTGAATTATGAGTATTTTTTAGATGCTTGACACCTTATGTTAATTAAAAAAATAAAACTGCTGTACAAGTTCATTGGATTGAAAGCATAATCATAATTTTAAACCCCCCAAAAATTGCACTGATGACTATATGTGATTTATTTTAACTCATTCACTCTTCACAGAAACCTGAACTATGGTAGTAATATGATTTAATATTTTCTTTTTTTAAAGGAATACAAAAAAAAAAAAAAAGTTTTTTTTTCTTCCTTATGAAATCTTAGATTGATTTAAGGTTAGAGGTACACTCATATCTGCCTCATGCAATAAGCTAGCCAGTTGTCATATGCACTTATGATTGATTGATTGATTTTGTGGTTTTATGGCAAGGACAGCAAAGGTCATACTGTGCCAGATGCACTTATGGAGAATGTCCTCCATCCTTGTGTTGTGAGAATACAGAAAAGATTAATGGAGAATTAGTTACATTAATTCCAGTTAAAGCAGTTATAATTAGATGAATAGAAATAGCGTAGAAATATCTATCAGAGTTGATGAAGTGGAAAAAGAAAATACATTAGACACGAAACTGAGGAAGTTTTAATTCACCATACCTGTAGCATTTTAAATTCTGTTAATAATTTAAATATTATCAGTACATAGTACTGTAGTTTTCATTTTATTGATCAAAAATTGGATTTTTATTTGGTCATTATGAATTAAAAAGGCATACAAAAATTAAAAGAAAGTAAGCAGTTTCATCAAAAATTAAGTATAGCTTCTTCAGGGTAAAATATATAAATGTATGGTTGGCAAATATAAAATAGAAATTAACAATCGAGGCTGGAAAGAACCATCGTAGTATAAATAATAGAAAACGCATGACAGTGAAACGTGGCACAGTCATCTGTTTTCAATCATTGTTTGGAGATGATTAGTTGCAAAGTTGAAATCTGGTGAAAGAGATTTCCAAATGTTACTTTGAATCAGTCCTTGATTCTTGTTGGGTGAGCCATGAGAAAAAAACAACTATAGTGGATTCTTTTATCCGAGGAGAGAAGAATTTTTCTTTTAGATAAGGCATGGATGTCTTGTTCCAGTCAGTGTCATGATGTGCATGGGAAAAGTGATAACTGAAACCTCATCCTTCTCCTTATGAGTCACAGTAAGTCTTTTATTGCCCATATGCTCAAATCTCTTCATGAAAAATTTCAAAAAAAATAGTTTCTTGCTGCAGCCAATCTGAAACATGCCATCTGATGGAGATACATTAATGGCATCTTTATCCTCTGAGCTATGGTTTCTATGGAACTATGAACTATGTTTCAATCAGCAATGCCATGGAAACATGGCATTGTTGATTGAAACAGTTTTCTCTCTCAGTTTTCATTCCACCAAAAAATAAAATTCATTTTGGAAGTTTAAAACAAAGGTGAACTACCCTTTCTTGACATTATTATTATTATTCAGGCCTCCATGGAGTCAAAAGATTCATCGCAGGAGGTCCTTTCTAGGAAACAAATTCTATCAAGACTCATCGCAGGAGGTCCTTTCTAGGAAACAAATTCTATCAAGACTCATCACGAGAGGTTCCTCCTAGGAAACACAAAGTCCATCATACCACTCCTTAAACTCATTGACCATTCTCGTTCTCACCACTATCAGGCAATGCATGCCATGGTTCAACCACCCTTCATGCAAAGAAACCACTCCTCACCTTCTTGCTCATAGTTTCCTTTCGCAACTTCCAGGGATGGCCCCTTGTCATCAGTCCTCTAACTGCAGAGTTTGGTGGATAATCATCCTGCAGAACTCCCTGGTGTCAACCCTATAACTACCTCTCAACAGTTTAAAAGTCTCAATCATATCACCTCTCCTTCTTCTATCCACCAAACTCTGCAGTCCAAATTCTCTCATCCAATCCTCGTAGCCAACATTGTACAGTTCTGAAACCATCTTTGTTATCTGCCTTTGTACCCTTTCCACAGTTAATATATCCCCTTCAAATCCTGGGGACCAAATCTGAGAACAATAGTCTAAGTGCGGTCTCCTTAGGGTCTTATACAGCTGAATGATAACTCTTTTATCTCTGCAGGTCAGCATCCTTCTCATTATTGCAGCAATCCTCTGTGTTACCTTCACCACCTTTGCAATATGTCCCCTGAATTTCAGGTTTCTATCAATCTTCAACCTAAGATCTCTTGTCTCCCCTACTTCCTCCTGCATAGCTCCTCCAATAGAGTATGCAGCATCCCATCGACGTGTCCCAAATCTCAAGACCTTACATTTTGCTGCATTAGATCGATATCCCCGTTCATTTGCACATCTGTCTAGCTTATTCAAATCCTCTTGCAGGGCTACCACATCTGTACTATTACTAATAATCCTTCCCAGCTTCACATCATCCGCAAACAACTGAATATCCCCCTACAATCCACTGACCATGTCATTGATATAAAGGTTAAATAATATAGGTCCCAGTACTGAGCGCTGTGGGACCCCACTTGTAACCCTCTGCCTCCTTGAAACTTCCTCACCATACACAACTCTGATACCTATTGACCAGCCAATCCTGAATCCAGTTGACCAACCTGACATCCAAACCCAGGTGCTGCAACTTAAATATCAGCTTATCATGTGGCACCCTGTCAAATGCCTTCTCTAAATCCAAGAAAATGGCAGTATATGCCTTTCCCTCAACTACTGCTCTTGTAACTTTATTATAAAAGGCTAGCATATTACTAAAACAAGAGCTCTCCTTCACAAATCCATGGTGACTCTCACAGATAACATTACCCTCATCTGCCCAATGCTGTATACTGTCCCTCACTAATTTCTCCAAGATCTTAACAATTTCTGATGACACACAACCTGGCCTATGATTAGACACTTCCATTTTGCTACCACCCTTATGCAATGGCACTATCTTACCTTCCTTCCATTCCAGGCACCTTTCCCACAGCCAGACTTTCATTGAAAAGCCAGGTCAAGGGCACTGTCAGTTCCTTAGCACATTTTCTCAAAACTTGTGGTGAAATATCATCCAGTCCCACAGCTTTACTAACATCCAGAGTACTCAGTATGTGGAACACACTCTCCTCCTGTACCTCTAAACCTTGAACCTGCTTTATTCCTCTAGTATTCAAATTGACTCCTCCAGGATGAAATACTCCAATAAAGTGTTCATTGAACAATTCCACTATGTCCTCTGCATCAGTCATTCTATTCCCATTTTTATCCCACAATGTCATTCTTCCACAGTCATTTCTCCTCCTACTGGCCACATAGCTAAAAAATTCCCTAGGATTTTCTTTGGATCTTAGGGTCAATCTCTTTTCATATTCCAGTTTCGCCTTCCTTACCATACTGGTCACTCTCCTGGCCTGTGTCTTATATTTTTCATGCATCTGCTGTTCACCTGTTTCCTTATATCTCTTCCATAGTCTCTTTTTCACATGCAGTTCCAGTTTAATATTGTTTGTCATCCACTTTACACCAAATTGTGTCCTCCTCTTCACTTGTGGAATACAGCTTACTATTGCTGCTAACAAATATTCCTTCACAATTTCTCAATCAATAATGATATCCCGGCCTTCCAATTCCTCCCACCATGGAACTGTCCCAAGTTGATATCTAAGACTTATAATCACCTGCCTTATAATTCCACATACATTCCCATCTCTTTGATACTTCTGCATGTCTATTCATCTTCCAAGTCAAAACCACATGGTCACTCTCTCCAACTGGTGGGAGAGATGTCATCTCAGTTATTATCAACTCTTCTTATGCTAATGATCAAATCCAAAACTCTTGAACATCTTGTTCCCTCTATTACATGTTGCCTAAAACATTTGTCCCTCAAGAATTCCAGAAATTCCATTCCCTTATTGCTACCTGCATCTTCCTCTCCCCAATTTATGCAAACCAAGGAGCACAGAGGGTTGGGACCAAGAGATGTTTAGACAGTTGAGGTTGGCAAGTGCAAAAAGAATGATTGTTATGGAAGATTTTAACTATCATTCTTTTTGCACTTGCCAACCTCAACTGTCTAAACATCTCTTGGTCCCCACCCTCTGTGCTCCTTGGTTTGTAGCAACACCCCACTAAATATCCTGTCCTACCCACCTCTACCTCACACCATATGCTTTCAAAATCATTAGTGTCACTGCCTTTCAAAGCCTCTACTCTTAGAGGACATAAGTCGTCACTTATCATAAGCAGTACTCCACCACCACCATGCTTTCCCTTCCTATCCTGCCGAAAATGCTGTATCCTGCTACTTCTATTCCTGTTATTATATCCTCTTCTGTCAACCATGTTTCAGTGATCCCAATGATCTTTGGCCATGCTAATGCTATCAGCGCCACCAATTCCTCTCCTTTATTCCGGATACTCCTGGCGTTAGTATAAAGCATAAAAATGCCACTGTTTCTGTACCCAGCATTATCTCCTCTAGACTCCGCTGGGCTCAACGTTGTCTGATGTTGTCCCCCTTCTCCCAAGTACCCATTCCCACAAGGGCCCACCCTTGCTACCATCCACCCTGGTCATTCTAGTTTCCCTGCATACACACGACTAGTTCAGAATAGCAATCTCTCCAGTTGCCTCCATTCTTCCTCATTCAAATGCAAGCGGTCTCTCGTATAAAATTCCTTTGTCCTCAAATGCCCTCCAAGCATCCACATATTCCAATCCTCTCTTCTGACACATTCTAGCTATTATGTTATTCTGTATTACTATATTACTGCTCAGCTTGTCACTATCATACCTAGGCAACACACACACACACACTATCTTTCCTCTCTGCATCTTCTTTCGTACAATCTCAAGCAAGAATCTCATATCTTTCTCTGACCAATTTACATTACCTCTCAAGTCATTTGTTCCTACTATCACAATCATCTCATCCACCCTTTCACCCCTCTTAATTACCATAGCCACACTTTCTATCGTTCCTCCAGGCAAACACTCCTCATGCATCCTATCTTGCACACCATGAATCATTGAGTTCCCATACATTACACCTCTTACCACCCTGTTCCTCGATTGCTCACATTTATCCCTCACTCTCTCTCCTCTAAGACTTTCAGTTATAGTAATCTCTAACTCACCAAGTCCTCCCATTGCCTGCATTTTGCACATATACATATTTCCCCTTCTCTCGCCTGCCGCAGATACAACCTCCGGGATGCATACATTCCACAAGTCCTGCATGCTATAAAATCCCGTATGATATCACGCAAAATGGAGTTCTTAAATGGGGGAGGACTTGGTGATACGCATTTGCAATTTTAACTGCCGCTGCCACCATTATTCAAAATAGTGTCAAGGAACTATTAGAACTAAACGCTAAACAAATATAATGGAATATAAGTAAAAGTACAAACAAAACATTTAAGTATACTAAATGTAAATAAAACAAAACTAAATAATGAAAACTTATGTTATCTTCGTCTTCTCTTCCACCGTTATACATCTGATTCCGGCCCTGTCTTCTCGGTAACAAAATACACAATATAGCGACAAGAACTAACTTTGAAAACGACCACTGAAGGACACTCGTATTCCAGAAAAACAATGTAGCACAAATCTCGACAGATGTTAGACTATTCACTGATTAAAAAAGCATTTTTTTTTTCAGCACAGCTCAAATTCCCTGCCGACACCCTTATTTAAAACTTCTTAAAATGGTTTCACATTAGACAGTTATCTCAAGCCCACTCATACTCATACTGGATATTACCTCCATTCATCCTCTTTTCACCATACTACCTTTAAAAAAAAAAAAAAAAAAACTTACTCTCAAAAAACTTGCTATCTCTGCCTTGAAAGATGAAGACAAAAAAATGAGAAATTCGGCTCAGACAGTTTGTTCTCAATGGATAGCAAAAGAAATGTTCCAAAAAGAACTATTCTCAATAACATATTCTGACGTGCACTACAGAGACTGTTTCTGTTGCTTATATCGGTAATGCTTTAACTGAAATTGCTAATCAGAGTGGCATACAAATCTATTCTCATTATATTTAGCTATCTTTGCTCTCTCAAAAACAGTAACTTATTCTACAATATTCGGGAGTTTACAGAATTCCTTGTTCCTAGCCTTTCCTACATAGGTCAAACTTCTAGAAATTTTGAGATGAAAAAAAAAAGAGGAAGAAAGATCAGGTTTTGCTTATCACTCTTCCCATACTCATTTCATCTATTGAAATAGGAGCTTCATCTAGAAGAAAACTCTTCTCTCTCATTAGATAAAAAAAAAATCCACCACAGTCATTTTTTTTTCATGGATTGTTCAACAAAATCGAGGGTTGATTCTGAGTGACATTTCAAAATCCTTTATTAGATCTCTTCATATCTCAGATTTCAACAGTGTAATCATCTCCAAACTGCTAGAAGGCAATGACTCATGCCGCCCTTCACTGTCTCCACATGTTTTCTATTATTTATAGTTCTTATCATCTACTATGCATTTTTATATTTTACTCTAAAGAAGCAACAAGTAATCTGTGATGGAATTCGTTGGTTTCTTTTAATTTTTGTATGTATTTTTTAAATTAACAATCAAATAAAAACTCGGTTTTTCATCATTAACCATTTATTGATAGAAAGCTCTCCTTCAGATGTATTTAACTTATTGAAAATTGAACTAAGCCAGGTCCTATGCATTTTTCCCCTGTGGTTGAAAGGGTTTATTTTTTATTTTATTTTTATTTTTTTTTTTTTTTTATGATACCAATGACATTTGTAAACAAAATAAATAAATCCTCTAACATCTTTTATACTACAAAATGGTTGAGCTCCTATTAGCTCTTAATGACTTTTGATTAGGGCTCGCATTCAGAAATGGGTTGACCGTGAATCTCTGCTTTGCAATGAGTAAATGGATTTACTAAGGAAAGGTCATGTTTTAGCAACTTGCTCACGTTCTATAACAGTGTTACCATTGAACTAGACAAGGGGAATGGTTACACCCTGATACTTTTTGAATTTTCCCAAAGCTTTTGACAGAATACAGCATGTTAGACTGTTGCATAAATTGGAGAATATGGGTTTGGGTTATAGAATATTAGCGTGAATAAAGATTTAAGGTAATCAGTCTGTACATTAATGATATTGGGAGGGATGTGGACATAAGAAACAGATGGAAAATATACTTTGAGGGACTTTTGAATGAGGAAAATGCAAGGACTCACAGAGGAGATGGGCAGCCTGCTGAGGGGATAGTGCAGAACATCAGTAGAATGGAAGTGATGGAGGCCATGAAGAGGATGAGGAATGGAAAAGCGGTGGGCCCCGACAGAATTCCAGTGGAGGCATGGAAGGCACTGGGGGAAGAGGGAATTGACCTGCTGTGGGACCTGTTCATGAAAGTTTGCCAACAGGAAAATATACCCGAGGAATGGAGGGAGAGTACTCTTGTTCCCATCTACAAGGGTAAAGGGGATGCACAAGACTGTAAAAATTACAGAGGAATAAAGTTGATGTACCACACAATGAAGATCCTAGAAAAGGTTCTTGATGGTAGATTGAGGGAGGAGGTGGAGATTGCAAAGGAACAATTTGGCTTCATGCCTGGTAGATCAACAACAGATGCTATCTTTGGGTTACGACAGATGATGGAAAAATATCGAGAGAAACAAAGGGAGCTACATCTGGTATTTATTGATCTGGAGAAAGCATACGATAGAGTGCCAAGGCAAGAAGTCTGGAGGTGTCTGAGGGAGAAGAAGGTGCCGGAGAAATATGTCAGGTTGGTGCGGGAAATGTACAGAAATGTGAAGACAAGTGTTCGGACCTGTTTGGGACAGACAGAAAGTTTTCAAGTAACAGTTGACTTGCATCAAGGGTCAGCATTAAGTCCGTTTCTGTTTAATATTGTGATGGAGGTGGTAACAGAGGAGGTGAGAGAAGATGCACCTTGGACAATGTTGTATGCAGATGACATCTTGCTGTGTGTAGATTCAAGAGAAGAAGCAGAAACTAAACTGGAAAGACGGAGAAAAGTACTGGAAGAGAGAGGTATGAGACTGAGCAGAAGTAAGACAGAGTATATGTGTTGCGCAGTGGGCGGTGGCCAGGAGACAGATCTGGAGCTGGAAGGAAATGTCATCAGGAAGGTGAGAGACTTTAGATACTTAGGTTCAACAGTGGAAGAAGATGGAGGAGCTGAGAAGGAAGTGGGATGCAGGATACAAGCAGGTTGGAGGAACTGGAGGGAGATGGCTGGAGTGTTATGCGATAAGAGGGTGCCGATCAATCTGAAAGGCAAAATTTATAGGACCGTAGTGAGGCCAGCTATGACATATGCTATAGAAACTGTGGCCCTCAGGAAAAATAACATCAGCAGGATGGAAGTAGCAGAGATGAGAATGCTTAGGTGGATGTGCGGTGTGACCAGAAAGGATCATCTGAGAAATGACTATGTCAGGGGAACAGTGAAAGTTACGAACTTAGGAGCGAAAATACAGGAGGCAAGGTTGAGATGGTTTGGTCATGTGATGAGGAGGGAGGACGAATATGTGGGAAAAAGGGTCATGCAGATGGATGTGCAAGGAAGGCGGAAGCATGGGCGGCCAAAGAAGAGATGGAGGGAGCTGGTAGAAGAGGACTTGAAGATGAAGAACTTGGATGTGGTGACAGCCCAAGACAGGAAGGTGTGGAGGAGACTCATAACAAACAGTGACCCCACTTAAGTGGGAGAAGCTGTAGAAGAAGAGAGGAGAGTCTGTACATTAATGATATTGGGAGGGATTTGACAAGCAACATACTGCTATGAGCTGATGATGCAAAGATGGGTAGGGTAATCAGAAATGCTGCTGATATGCAGCATTTCTGGTTATGCAGTACTTGCAGAATGATTTGAATCAGCTGGAATTGTGGGCATGGGAAAATTGATGTCAATTCAATGTCAGTAAATGTAAAGTCATGCACTTTGGCATGATTAGATATCCAAATGGGATTATGCTAAAAGAAACTGATCAGGCTAGGGATCTTGGAGTGTTGGTATGTAGGAAGTTGAAGTGCAGGCAACCATGTAGCCAAGATTGCAAATACTACTCAAAAGATAACTGCAATGCGGAAACAAACTTTGATGTAAAGATAAGGATGTCATTTTACCTCTTTACAAGGCCTTGATAAAACCTCACTTGGACTATTGTGCATAGATCTGGTCTCTTGGTTTCCATTTGGATTCTGATACGGTGGAGAAAGTGCAAAGGTGTGTTAAAAATGATAACAGGGTTGTAGAATACTGATTATGAAGATAGATTGAGAATTTGTAGACTGCAAGCAGGAGAAAGAGGGGTGACATGATTGAGATTTAGAAACTTCTGAAAGGTTCATATAGGATTTCAGTTAATGGAATTTTTTATTGTATGGAGGGTGAGGAAAGGACAAGAGGGCATCCATGGAAGCTGAGAATGAATGGCACTAAGAAGGGAGTGAGATTTAAATTTTTTTCTCATAGAGTGATGTGTGATTGATTGGAATGGATTGCCATGAGATCTTATGTGTGCAAGCAGCGTGAATGAATTCAAGAACAACTATGTGGCCTCCCTTGATGAGTCTCTCTTAATAATAATAATAATAATAATAATAATAATAATAAAATATAGACTGTATTGTTCTATTTAAAATTTAATTTATCCCACATGATTATAATTTTGAAGTTTGCGCAGTTAGCCTAATGGCTGTGCACTTCACAACCATATAACTTGGGAAGGAGTGCCCCAGGTTCGATTCCCATCGAAGACGTGAGAAATTTGAGGACATTCCTCAGCCATAGCCAAGTTAGCCAGTCTTGTTGCAGGCATTTTTTCCACCAGTTTATCTGGCGTTTTTCATCCCACAAGCAGGCAAACCGGCCCCGTGAACACACATGGATCTACAGCCATAAATACTTAACCTCCCCCCATGAGGGGGCTCAACTCACCCCAATAGGGACAGGGGAGAAAAGGGAGGGAACTCCATACGAATAAATAAATAGTATTTTGAAAAGCTTTTCTCTTTTTATATATCTATAAAACTTAAATGCAGATCTGTGTTTTATTCCCATGGTTTCTCAACTGTCTTAAAGTGGAAATCTGATCCTGACTTCCTCTATTTGGCCTGAACCTGACTTGTTCTTTTGCAAGTTTCTCTTCAATGATTTTTCTTAGTCTCTTTTCAAATATGCTTGCCTGAAACACTCATTAAGGAAATTTCTTTTTAATTCTCATATTTTGTTTTATTTCTCTTTTTACAGATGAGAGCTCTACTCCAATCTAGTATTTAATCTTCTGACCATATCTTCGGAATTATGCAGTGCAGCCACTATAAAACTTTTATAATTGAGTATTTCTGGTTAATTATCATCTGCTCCAGTTACCTTTCCACATTTCAAAATTTTTATGGCTGTGTTCACCTCAAGTATTGACATATGTATTCCTGATTTCATTCTTCTTGAATATTTTCTGTCCCTGTTATCTGCTGGTTTTATTTAACAATCTTTCAAAGTAGTCATTCCACTCATCCAGAATATCTTTAATTTTTATAGCACCTTTATCATCTCTGATTCCTTTTACATTACTCTGAGCTTTTTAACTTTTTGTTTCAAAAGCTTCCAAAACATTTTGCTACCTTTGTAATGTTTATCTTCTGTATTTTTATCAATGTTTTTCCAACTTTTACAGTGTATATGAATATATATCTATATGTTTTCCTTTTATATATTATATATGTATATTTTTATCTTCACATATATAAGAATATATTTAAAGATTTTTTTATATATATTTTTTAATTGTGACAGGTGAAACTTCAAGACATGTTTGTTCAAAATGGCCTAGTGATGTTAACAGGTATGTGAGAAAGTTTTGCATTTGGTATATACTATATATTATAATGTTATATTTGCTTGCTTTGATTCATTTTCCATTTTTACTTTTTATAACTTCATTTACAATTTATTTAATCACAGTTATCATATTTATTATATGTTAAATCTTTTATTGTTCAGCAATATATTTCCCATAAATTTATAGTGGTTAACTGACAGGATGCTTCTTTAGAATATTTCATTTGGAGATGACCAATCTGTTTCTGAATGTTTTTAACTTGGATTAATGGTTATCATTGTTACATATATGTAATTCTGCATATTTAGTGTAATGTATTGGGTTGGCAAATAAGTTTGTTCGGTTTTTCAGAGTGGAATGAAACACATTTTATTTAATATATATAATACATACTAGTCAGTTATATATTGACCCTCTTTATCAATGACCTCTTGCCATCTGTCCACCAACTTCATTATGCCGTTCATAAAACTCCTCAGGTTTACGAAAACCTGATCCAGGTGTCTTTTGACAGCCTCCTCATTAGCGAAGGTTTTCCCGTTCAGAGAATTCTGCAATGATCGGAATAAGTGTTAATCGGAAGGTGCCAGGTTCGGTGAATTTGGAGGATGCGGCAAAACCTCCTGGCCAAGACGTAACAATTTACTCTGGGTTGTTAACAATGTGTGGGGGTCTGGCATTGTCGTGGTGAAAGACAACTTTTTTCCGATTTGCCAATTCAGGATGTTTTATGCTAATTGCACAGGCCAGTCGTGTTAACTGTGAGCAATAGACAGTTGAATCAATCATTCTGTCTGACAATAACACCTCGTAGTGGACAACACCTTTATAATCCCCACACACACAGAGCATGATCTTCTTTGGGTACAATCCCGCTTTCGAGGTTGTTTGCGGCGGTTCGCTTTTGTGCCCCCATGATCTTTTATGTACTATGTTATCATACATGACCATTTTTCATCTCCTGTAATCATCCGCTTGAAAAATGGATCGCTTCTTGACGACGTTGCAGCGAATCACAGATGGATATGTGAGCAGTCATATTGGCCTCAGTCAATTCATGCAGCACCCAAACATTGAGTTTTGAAAACATATCCCAGCTTGTGCAAATGGTTTTCGATGCTTGTATGGGATATGTTCAGTACTGCAGCAATCACCCGCACTGTTTATGACGGATTTTTGTCGACGATATCCTTCACAACGCTCGAATCGACCTCAGTCGGGCGCGAGGCACATTACCGACGTTGAAATTTCAGAACAGAATTTGGCAAACACTTTTGGCATATGCGTTCTGTTAAGGCACCATCCCCATATATGCAGCATATTTTTTATGGGCTTCCGCAGCTCGATTGCCTTTTTTTGAAATAAAAAAAGCAAAATATGCCAGTAATGTATGTTATTTCCTTCCATTTCTAAAAATATGTTACACACACGCAACTGAAGTAGGCCTAACGAAAATTTACTGAAAGGTTATGTGAGATGTCGCCTTTCAACTACGCAATAGCGTTGCTCAGTAGCGCAACAATAGTGACAGGCGAAGCAGCTTAAACTTGTACCACCGCATAAATGGAATGAACTTATTTGCCATCCCAATAGGTATCTTTTTAAAACATTTATAACAGTGTTCTCAAACTACACCCCAGATTGTTACATTAGCAAGTGTTGCATTTTCACCAGATGCTAAATTAAGAAGGTGCTGATTTGCGAAAAAATCAGCATATTGTCTTGAAAATGCTCCCTGAGAATTGTACAGTGTTGACTTAATGTGACACAGTTATCAGATTAGCCTATGCCTTTTTACTGGAAAGAGATGGGTTTGAATTATGTAATTATGTTCAGAACATGAGTAAAATTTAAAGTTATATAATTCTGCTAGCCAGGGGGGGAAGAGTCCCCTAGTATATATATATATATATATATATTTGTTAAATTTTAATGAATAAATGCCAAGGAATTTAAATTCAGAACCTTAATAGAATACGACTAGTTTTGTCAGAAAGCTGACTTCGTCAGGTGTCTTCTCTTCTATCGAAGATGGGTTGAGTCTTCTCTTGAGCAGGATCTTCCAGTCTTCTCTATTCCTTGCTGTTGGAAAAAGTTCCTTATATGTTCTGCATCCCAAGATGTTCTTTACTGATTTCAGCCAGGTAATTCTTGATCTTCCGGGTCTTCTTTTTTTCAGTTGGAAAAGTACTGATTGGAACGTTAGGAAGTCTGTATGCGTACAGTGTGGCCAAACCATCTCAGTTGTTGTTTTCTAATTTTTTCTGTTATTGTCTTTTTATACAATAATTCTTGTCTGACTGTGCTGTTTGTTTTCTTTTCTATCCAACTTTGAAATTTCATTTCAAATGCCAGCAGTTTTTTCTCCTCTCTTTTCTTAACTGTCCACACTTCTGCTCCATAGATGAATGCTGGTATAATTATTGATTCATATAATTTGATTTTGGCTTGCTTAGATATCTTGTTTATTTTTCAAATTTTCTGTAATTTTCCCATGGTAGTCCATCCTATTGCTATTGTGTTTGATTGTTTTGAGTTCATGTATTGTTTCTATTAATTTTGATCCAAGATATATGAAGTTGTCTACTTGTTCTATTTGTTCTCCATTTAGGGTGGCTGAGATAATAGTTCTGTTCCTCCCTATTTTCATCACTTTTGTCTTTTGTATATTTATTGTCATGTCATATGTTTTACAGGTTTTGTTTAGCTTGTTTATCAACCTTTGTAGTTTATTTGGGGTTCTTGCCATAAGGACAAGATCATCTGCATATTTGATATTATTTATGTTTAAACCATTGACAATGATTCCAGGCTCATTGTCTGTTGCCTTCTTTACAACTTCATCTAGATGTATGTTGAATAGGCATGGGGTTAATGGGCATCCTTGCATTACTCCTTTTTGGAAATCTATAAGTTCTGTTGTGAGTGTGTCCTTTTTAAACATTTGTCTTAGAGTAATATTTTATCAGAAACTGTATTATATATTTGTCTATTGCTTTTTCTAGTAGAACTTTAAGAAGGATTTCTCTGTTGATGCTATCGAAAGCTTGTTTAAAGTCCACCAAACAACAATATAGTTCTTTATGGTCTTCCCAGCTGAGCTCTGCTAGTTGGTGCAATGTGAAAATTTGGTCTATTGTTGAATAGTTTCCTCAGAAACCAGCTTGTTCTATGCCTATCATTTCTTCGTAGGTGTTTTTTAATCTATTTTGTATGATTCTTACGAATATTTTATAGGTGTGGGAGAGCAAATTGATTGGCAAATTAATTTCTGCAGTCTCTTTTGTCTCCTTTCTTGTATATTGGGATGATCTTTCCAGTTCTCCAGTCATCTGGGATCACTCCTGTTTGTACTATTTTATTGAATAGGGTTGTTAAATATTCTATTGATGTGCTGCCTCCATTATGACCACAGTTCAGTAGGGATAGTATCAACGCCTGGTGCTTTATTGTTTTTCATCTGTTTTATTGCATATCTAACTTGTAAAATTTTTGGGTGGCCGTTATTTTCTTCTATTGTTGGCATTGTAGTTTTGTTTCCTTGGTGAAAGATAGTCTTAAAATGGTTTGACCAGATTTTTCTTATATCGTCAATATTCCCGGTTTCACTCATCTTGTTGTTTATCATTGTTACTGCTTTTGCTGAGAATTCCTTTGTTATTTCTCTTATAGTGTCATGGAAGACTTTTAGGTTGTTTTGTTGGTATGCTTCCTCTAACCATTTTTCTTTGGCTTTTTTGCATAGGTTATCAACTTTATTTTTAGTGCTCTCTATTTTTCTCTATTCTCTTCATTGTTTTGTTGGTTTACAAGTATCTTGAACTCTCTTTTCTCTTCTATTGTAGCTGCGATTTCTTGGGTTATCCACTGTTTGTTTATTTTGGGTTTGGAACCTAGAGTGTCTTTTGCAATTGATAACACTGTTTCTTTTCCTTCTTCCCAGTATTTTCCACTGTTCTGGAAGATGAAGGGTTTTAATTTCAAGCACATCTGTTCTAAAAATAGACTTCTGCTTAAGTTATCTTTTAGTTTTGATAGGTTGATGTTTTCTTCTTTTCAGATATTGTTTTTCCTGTTGAATTTTTTCTTCACTTTGGCAGTTAATATTTCGTGGTCAGTGTCGAAATCAAAGCTTCTTATTGTTCATACATTATTTACTAATCTTTTCCATTGTTTGTTTATGATGATATGGTCTATGCAGTTCTTATATTACCATCTTGGGATGCCCATGTATATTTATTATTAGGGCGTTGATAGAACAATGCGTTTGCAATCATTAGATCGTTTGCTTTACAGAAGTGGAGTAATTGTTCTCCTCTGTCGTTAAGCTCTCTGTATCCAAATTTCCCCAACATATCTTTTTTGTCTACTGTGAACTGTCCTATTTTAGCGTTAAAATCTTCCATCACTATCATGAGTTCTCTATTTTTGGAATTATCTATTTCCTGTTGTAGTTCTTCATAGAAAGTTTCTATTTCTTCCTCTGAATGGTTACTGTCTGGTGCATATATTTGGATAATTTTAATTGTTTGACCTTTTGCTTGTAGTTTGGCTGTGATTATTCTAGGAGACACTGGTTTTATTTCAATTACTGAGTGTGTAAATTTCTTCTCAATTAATAATGATATTAATAATAAATCGTCAGGTGTAACAGCATAAAAATATGTAAAATGGAAAGACCATAAAAGCATTGCATTTTCAATATAACTAAGCATGACAATTAACTGTAATAAAAGTTTAACTGGGAGATTGAGTTGAAACGTCACACACATGTGTGCGTGTGTGCCAGTATTGAATGGCAGAACTATGCGAGTCTGCCAAACTGTAACTTAGGTTGTTATTCATGTGGGAGGCATCAAGAACTATTTCTTTCGATTCCACTATTCATCTCTCGAGTTCGTTGTAACATTTGGGAATGTTATTTGTTAGATTCCAGTCTATTGGATGTTGGAGGCCTTCAACATCATTGGTGTTAACAGAAAACAATAAATGGCTGGATAAGGCACTGGCCCGAATTCCGTTGTAAGAAATATCTTACAACGTGTTCTTCTGGTGTTCTTCTAAGTGGAAAAGGATTGATTTTTCAGTCTGACCATAATATATATGGTTTACTGCAATCACAAACAATTTTGTAGACACCAGGAAACTGAAGATTGTTGTGTTTCTCTTTTGGACAGCTTAAAATAGACTGGAGCTTGGGAAAAGTAGTGAAAAAAGTCTTGATATTGTATTTCTTTAAGATTTTTGCCAGTTTTGGGGAGAGAGAACTAATATAAGGTAAGGAGATGTATGCTTTGAAATTAGTTGTATCCTCATTTGGTGGTTGATGGTGACAATGAAAAAGAAGTCTGTTTATATTTTTCTCAGAGTGTCCATTTTGTTTGAAGGTACTTTGGAGGTGCTTTAGTTCATTTTTAAGCTTTTGTTCTTCTAATAACAAGGATCTGGCCCTATGGGCAAGAGTAGAGATGATGCAAAATTTCTGTCGGAGATAGTGGTGAGAGTCCGCATGTAGTACCTATCGGTATGTGTAGGTTTTCCAAAGATGGCAAATTCAATTTTTTTCGATGCCCTTGTTAATTTAATATCTAAAAAAGGAAGGGAACTGTCCACTTCTAACTCTGAGGTGAATTTGATATTTGGATGTATAGCGTGTAGGTGATTAAGGAATATTTGAAGGTTATCTTGGCCATGTTCCCAGATCAAGAAAACATCGTCTATATAACGTAGCCATATCTTTGCTTTCAACGAAGCAGAAGAAATAGCCTTTTCTTCGAAATCTTCCAAAAAATCTGTTCGCCAGCACGGAGACAATGGGCTACCCATAGCTAATCTGGTATTTTGTTTGTAAATGAAGTTTTCAAATTTAAAATAGCCCAAATTAACACAGTGAGATACTAATGTGAAGATCTTTTTTGAAATCTTGTTTTTTAACAGAGTGAGAACATCCTGGGTGGGTACATTAGTAAAGAGAGAGACAACATCGAAACTGGTGTCATAATATTGGAGTTGTGAGTTTGACACCTTTCATCTTAGATATAAATTCTGCTGAATTTTTAATGAAAGAAGATTTACCTGTGATGCATTTCAATGAAGAAGCAAGATACTTCGACAAATTGTATGTAGGAGAGTCGATACCTTTGTCTATAGGTCTTAAAGGAGTATCTTCGGAAGACCATACAGTCGGGGAATAAGTGGATGAAGTGAGTGGAGAGAAAGGTGGATATTTCTTGGTAATTCTGTAGTAGTTCTCAGAAGATTATTAGTGCAGTTGTGAAGCACCCCAGTAGGGTCTCTATCTAGCTGAGAGTAAGTGTCCGAGTCTAATAACTCCAAGATTTTGTGCTGGTAGTCCATTTTATTAAGAATAACTAGCATTTCCTTTGTCAGCTGGGAGGATTATGATGTCTTGATTGTTTTTAAGTTGTTTTAGGGTTTGTCTTTCACAAGGGAGAATGTTGTCTGCAGGAGGTTTTGCACTATTAATTGCAAAAATGGATTCCATGCAAAGTAAATTCGCATCTTGGGTTGGAATAGAGAGGTGGCCTTTTTGATTTTCATGAGGAAGAATTCTTTACACACACACACACACACACATGTGTGTGTGTGTGTGTAAAGAATTCTTCCTCATGAAAATCAAAAAGGCCACCTCTCTATTCCAACCCAAGATGTGAATTTACTTTGCGCACACACACACACACACACACACGTGTGTGTGTACTCCAGATAATGACCTTATTATTACTATTACATAACATCTCCAGATAGTTTAAGACTCATCGAGGGAGGGTACCTACTCTACAACTCTCCATCTCCACCACTTCACCAACCGCAACTACCTTCATCATCTACACTAATGCTATCTACTGCTGACCACCACCACTAGTATTTTCACAGACAAACATCCATGCCCACGGCAGGATTCGAACCCCCAGCCTTTTGGCTGGAGAGTGGATACGTTAACCACTTGGCTAAACTGGCTGGCATTTTGGAGGTCAAAACGTTGGGAAATTAAAGTAATTATTCCTAACATGGTTATAGTCTCCATAATTTTACTGAAATGAATGCTGATCGCTGTGTAACACTAAAGGAAGGGATTCACTTAGTATGACCAGAGAAAATAAAGAGCAGCTATAGTATTTAACACTCAACATGAAAATAATGTTCTTATATCACAAATATTATCATATAATGTGATGTGAGTAGACATTAAAATGGGGAAATTGAACAATTTCCCATCTTTGATTTTTTCCTACAGACTGGCAGAAGGTTCTACTAAGGAAGAAGTTCAAAAATTTTTTTCAGTCATTAGAGAAGGCAGCTAACATAAAGGAAGAGGAGAGGCAAAACTGCTCCTGTTGGAGAACTAAATAGCAGTCATAAATAAATATCAGACAATAGAGAAACCTTTCAGGAAAATTTGGAGAAAATATTGCAGAGAAAAGAAAATAATAATAATAATGGAAAATACCTGCAGAATTTCAGTTCAGGACATGAGCTGGTCATTACCAATACCATGTTCCATCATAAAGATGTGCACAAATTCACATGGAGATTAAGACACAAAAAGTTAGTTATTGAGCAGAATCAAAATGAATTTTATGTTGAAAAGTATGTACAAAAGTTTTGAAAAGAATCAAAGTCAAGCAGATATCAGAGGTAAGCTCTAGGCTAATATATAAATATTATTCGAGAAAAAATGGAGTATGAAAACAAGAACCAAACCTTGGATATTCATTGGTAGACTAAAGTAAAATTGATTGCTGCAGGCAAGAGAGGCTTGGGGTGAAGTGGTCTGTAAGGATAGAAAAATCATAACTCAGTGGTGGACTTATAGTCTTGTAGCCTGCATTTAGTAGGCTAGCTATAAGCTATAGTTCACCCACCGTTTGTAGGTCTCTGCTTGGCGTTTTGCCAAGAATAGTCGATTCATGCTGAAGGGGAGAAAGAAATGAAGGATGTACGGATTGGTCGCAAACATGCGAAATCGCGTGCTTTCTTGTCTGTTGCTGTACTCATAGCAGCTTGATTTTTGTTGTCGCTTTTTTGCATTATTTTTTTATTATTAATTTGTATGATGGATCCAGTACAGTCAACAAGTTCTGTTGTTAAACGTTTCAGTAGCTCTTGCAAAAAATATTGAATAATGTGCTGACATTCTGCAAAAAAGAATCGTTAAAAGGCAGTCTCCTTGTTCCCCTTTCTCAAGTCATAAAACGTGTAAGTGTAATTGCGGGTGTATCAGGGTCGACTGTTAAAAGAATTCATAGGGAATCAAAAGGTGAAGGTAAGTAAGCCAAAATTTAAATCTCCTAAAAAAACACCAAAGAAAGAAAACCATCGAAACCGTAGCTTTGAATGATTTTGATGTAGATGTTAGAAGAACTATTCACGAATTTTACATGGTTGAGAAAAGAGTGCCAATTGGTCCGAAATTGATTCTTGTGCTTAAAGAAAAAATTAATTTTCCTTGGAAAAGAGAAACTTTAAGGAAAATACTTCATGAATTCAGATTTTGTTTTAATGCTATTGAGTAGTTTTAATGTTGCTATGTTAATGCTATTGAGTATGTTTGGGCAGAAGTGAAAAGTTTCATTTGCCATCGCAACATAACTGAGGATATCGACATGTTCAAAACTTTTTAAGCTTTCAGAACAGGCGATTGAAAGTATTACAGTTCAAAACTGGGGAAAATATTGCTCTCATGTCACCTCATTGGAAAATATATATTGGGACAGAGATGGAATTATCAAAGAATTATGCGAACCTTTGGTGATCAGTTTAAGTGAAAGTGATGGCGATTCGGACACCGATTCAGATGACTGTGAAGATTAAAAGGATTTGAAAATGGTATTTTTTTCCAACCTTTTTTTTGCATGGGTTTGTTAAAAGAGTCACAACAAGTCATAAATAATTAATCGGTTTAGGACATTAAAGTGTCTCAGTTCTCTCAACTGTAAGTTTAGAATATCTAAGTTCATTTGGAAAAAATTTTTGTTTTTCTGTATAATTATTTTTATATTATAGAAAACTTTCTTAAAAATAAATTTCGTTAAATTTTTGTTTTATGCTATTCCTTTTTTTTTATTTTGTTAATACTCTACATACATTTTTCCAGCTGTTATATAAGCGAAATAGTTACACTTTAAAAACTACAATGTTCATAAAAGAAAAGGTAAATTTTCCGACCTGTAATAATAAACAAACTCATCCCAGAAGACGGATTGATTACCCTATTATCGGAATGGATTCTCCTTTTTTGGGACATGTGCAGAAGTGTCAAAGGGTCTCTGATCGGTGGGTGAACTATAATGCCTTTTAGGTGAGCCCTTTTAACCCAGGCTTAGAAAAAGTTCCTTCAGTCGACTACTGGACTTCAGTCTGTCTTTGAGTGGCCTAGTGCAGACAGTGTAAGAATCACTTCCACTGAGCTACAAAGACATTTAGTAGGCTAATTCCATTAATGCTACTGCAGCCATTTTTATTTCCTTTTTTTAATAAACTGGAATAATCAATCCTTTTTTTTTTTCTCCAAGAATTAAGAAGTTTTTCACTTTATTTATTGTAGTTTTTAGTTCAGAGTTTAATATTTTCTCTTTGCTCATCCTTTCTTTTATATAATTTTATTTCTTTATTATCATTAGTCCAGAGATTTTGATACTAGCTTACTTAGGCTTGTATTTTTACATTTTGCTTTATTTTTTTTATTAATTAATATTTTATTATATATTTTCTGTTATGGCTTTTATATATCCTTCTCTAGTTCTATTACAGAATTCTTCTCCCTTTCTCTGTTTCTTTCTTTCTTCTTTTTTTGATATAGCAATTTTATTTGGCACTCTATTTCTCTTTCTTGTCCTGGAATTTAGCAATTTCTAGTAACTTTTTTTTTATTTTTATTATGGATGCAATGAACATTTGGTTTTGCTTCAGGATTCTGCTGATTTGCTGTGTTTTTCAGATATTCAGCTAGCCAAAGCAGAAAAAGTCCAGTTATATGCATTATAACAAATGCAACCTCTTAGGAAAATCCTTTCCTTTACGACAGTTCAAATAGAAGTGTTTCAAAGGAAGGAAATGAGTAAAATTATTGTGCAGAAAAATTTCTCAGAAAATTTCTTTAGGAACTAGCTACTAGCTTATTTCTGTAATGAGTTTTTTTTTTTTTTCAGAAGTTGGACATACTTATGAAAAAAAGAGATTTATGCTACTCCAAAAAATGCTGAAAAATTCATTTTCCTACATCATAATTTATTGCAAACTCATTTTGATTATTAAATCCATAATTATTCTTTGTATTTCACAATTTAAAATGAGTGTTGTTAATATTTTTGTTTGAAGAAATAAGTGCAATATTTTATTTTTATGCCATATTGTTTTTTAAATACAATGTTCTCTATAAAATTAAATGATGATTTTATTGTATCAAAATGAAGACATAATGGATCCATCTATAATTTATAGCCAAATGTAGAAAGAAAGTGAAGTTTTAAAAATTTACCAGTGAGCTTATGAGAACAAGACCAGAATCAGAGTTACCTTGGGTGCACTATTTAAACAACACGGACTCTTCTTACAACCTGTATATTTGCCTTTTATTAATGCACTGAATTGGTCTCACTACCCCGAAACATCGGGATTCACATTGACCAAGTTCAAAAAAAAAATTAAAAGCAGAAGTGAAAATAAAAGCTCATTCAGTGCTGTAACTTAGCTATGTCAGAAAGTTTAATTCATCATAAGTGATCTCTTGATAGGCGCATAATAAAATATTAACTACACTTTAGGGCTGAGAAGCTTATATTTGTCTGGCATAAATAGTGTAATAGACATTATTACAGATTCATCTGTATTTTATAGTTAAATGTGGAATGAAGCAAAAGAGAAAGCTTATAACAAAGTTATTATATTCTTATAAATTCTCTTGTAAATTTTTGAAACTTTTAAGTTTCTTTCTAAATTTAGCTATAAAATATGGATGCGTCCATAATATCTTCCATTACGATACATCATTATTTCAAATTGAAACATCTCAGCTCTATACTTAAAAGTTTGACAATTATATTTAGGGAAAGCAAAATTTTATTTTCTCTTTTTATCAAAGAAGATCCTAAATATCTTCATTTTGGCAATGTGAAATAAACAGAGATATTAAAGATACATGCTTATTTCGTAGCTGAATATATAAGGAATGTACACGTGGAAACCCACTGAAAATCGCTAAAATATCTGAATGTTTAATCTGTGATGAAAATTCTCACAGTTCTTGTTACTAGCCAGACATGCTGTATACACCACACATATATATCATTAGTTATTTTATGTAATATTAGGTCTTTTAAATTTTAAAGCAAGGTTTCTTATTTATTTTAGGTTACATCTTAGTGGTGGTGCCCATCACAGTTCTTGTATTTCTAGTGCAGTGAAAAACATTATCTCTCAGCATTCAGGTTCGCCACCCCTTAATGGGCTTAAACAACCACCTTTGCTACCAGTGATTTCCACTTCTGGTGTGACAATGCCTGCTGCAATGTTTACATACTCCCACTCAGAACCTATTCCTGTGCCCTCTCAAAAGGAAGCATATGCACATATTCAACGTAGTGTACCAGATACAGGATCATCAACATCTGGCAAGTCCACTGGAAGTAGAGGACAGTCTTCTCCAGCTTCTTCTCCTTTATCATCCAAGGCAAGTTACTTTAACTAAATCATAAATTTCATAAGACAATCCAAAAATCAATTCCACATGAATTTGGATGAAAAGGGTTCTGAAAATAATTCTTGCGCATTCACATATGGAGTGTGAGTGGCTGAAACAGGTCTGGTCTTATTCTTTCATCAAATCTACAGTTCAGTATACAGTGATATATGATTGAAATTGCATTTGTCATGAATGCACAATTGATGAGTCCTATTAGTTTGTCAAAGCACGTAAAAAGCATGTAATAAATGCATTTTTTTACACTCAGAAATGTATTATTGAAATTACTGCTAGTTGATGTACTTTGTCATTCAGTACAAAAAGAAAAAGAAACAGTGATTGCAAAATTTATATTAATGTTTGGTTACAAAATAGGTAGCTAAAATTTACAATTGATGATCTCCATGAACAGAAAGCTGAGCAGTCAGTTAAAGTCATTGAATAAGTCAGACATCACTAAAGCTGATATAGAAATTGACTAGTGAAACAGACAAGGCTAAACGTTTGTCACTGATTGCTTCAGTATTACAAAAGTGAAAACATTATATTATTTTGCAAAATGGTGATTGCGACAAAAGTTGGATCTATCATTATGATTCCAAAATAAAAATTGGAGAAATAATAATTCACTTAATACTTATTCTGTGTGCTAAAAAAAATTACATAATCTATAACACGTTGTTTTTTTTCTCTAATTATGGCTTACATTCCCATTTGTAATGTAAAATGAAAATTCAGTTTATGGATTATCACCACCCTATCTCACAGTTCCAAAAAGTTCAGAGCTCAATTCTGTGCCTGAAAATGCACACTGACTTTTAGGTGTTATTTTCCAGGCCTGTATAGAAAAGAGACAGCAGTAAATTTACATGGCTGTGTGAATACCTTGAGAAAGTTTAAGAAGGAATTTAATACAATTAACGGCTATTTTAGCATGTTTTTGTTTAGGAGTGTCCCTTATATTTAATACATTGGCTAACATAACTCAAAAGGGGTATATATATATATATATATATAATTTAGGACATTACGGGCGAGTGTAGAAGGCAATTATGACAGAATAAAAATGTTGAAAAATTATGTACATACCTTGATTTTGGTTTAAAGATGCCTTCTAAATCCAAGCTCTTGTGAAAGGGGGGAGGGGAAAGAGAGGGAAAGAACATGGGGATGTACTGGGGACACGGGAAATAAGTTTGGGAACCCGGGTTACTATTAATAATATATATATAAATATATATATATTATTTTGTTGTGGGGAGAGGGGGGGGAAGAAGGGGAAGGGTGTCCTTATGTGGAAACTGGGGCAAGGGTTTACGGGGTGTGGACCGTTTTGGTCATCGTCTGACCATCGTCGGAACTTTGTGGGAATGACTGTAGGGCTATGTCAAGGCTGCAAGATGTGTCTGCCAAATTTGGGCATTTGTTGTCGCTAAATGGCCGGAGGCGTGGCTTAATTTGTAAGTTTTGGATCGTCCAACATTCGGAAATTAGGTAGGGGCGGTGGACGTTGATAGAATTACCATCACATTTTATGGCAATAGTTTCGGATATTCTAAGCATCGTTTCGTTTTCTTGTTTGTCAATGATTATGGCTTTGTCAATTTGGGGAATGTGTTTTAGTTCAAGGGCGTGAGCTGCAATTTCAGTCTTCCCTGTATTCTGTGTTTTTTTTTTTTTTTTTGATGTTGCGATGTTTTTTCGTGTTCAGATATTCTGGAATGGGAATATTGCAATCCCTGAAGTGCTCTTGTAGTCTAGTCCATAACGACCTAATTGTAGAGCCCGTGTAGGTGACGTCACAGTCTTTTTGACAAGGGAATTTGTAGACTACGTTGTGGTGTTCGAATAATTCTTTATGAGTGAGAGATTTAGTAGGTTTTAGGAGAGTTCCTAGTTTATGGTTTGTGGTGAATACTAGCTTATAGTTCGTGTTTTTGAAAATGTATTTGTAAGCCTTGTATGTGTTTTGGATGTATGGCAATTTGATGACCATGCTTGTCGGGAAGTCTGCTTTTGTTGTATTATTGTTAAGACGGCATTTTGCCGTAAAGTTCGCGTAATTTATTAGATGCGTGGGGTAGTTTCGATCTCCGAGTTTCGATGGAATATTTTCGGTCTCCCAATGGGCCAAAACATCAGTGGACAATTAGCGGAGTTATTCCTGGCGCACATTGAATCACTTCTACTCCCCCCCCCGGCATCACCTTCTATGGCAGATACGTAGATGATATTCTATGCATTGGCAATCCCTCACACAGATATCTCCGCCTTACAAACATCCCTCAACGATTTTAGCAACAGACTACAATTCACCATGGAAACAGAACTGAACAAATCCATCAATTTCTTAAATCTTACATTAATCAGAAGCCATAACAGAATTGCCACGAAGATATTTCACAAGCCCACGCATGTCAGAAACTACCTCCATTTCAATTCATACCACCCATATTCCGTTAAAAAAATCAGTCATCCTATCACAATTTATCAATGCTTACAAATTCTCCACCAACAGCAATTTTCTTAACACTGAACTCAAGTATTTAACACAGGTTTTCAAAAATCGAAACTACCCCACGCATCTAATAAATTATACGAACTTTATGGCAAAATGCCGTCTTAACAATAATACAACAAAAGCAGACTTCCCGACACGCATGGTCATCAAATTGCCATACATCCAAAACACATACAAGGCTTACAAATACATTTTCAAAAACACGAACTATAAGCTAGTATTCACCACAAACCATAAACTAGGAACTCTCCTAAAACCTACTAAATCTCTCACTCATAAAGAATTATTCGAACACCACAACGTAGTCTACAAATTCCCTTGTCAAAAAGACTGTGACGTCACCTACACGGGCTCTACAATTAGGTCGTTATGGACTAGACTACAAGAGCACTTCAGGGATTGCAATATTCCCATTCCAGAATATCTGAACACAAAAAAACATCGCAACATCAAAAAGAAAAACAAACCACAGAATACAGGGAAGACTGAAATTGCAGCTCACGCCCTTGAACTAAAACACATTCCCCAAATTGACAAAGCCATAATCATTGACAAACAAGAAAACGAAACGATGCTTAGAATATCCGAAACTATTGCCATAAAATGTGATGGTAATTCTATCCACGTCCACCGCCCCTACCTAATTTCCGAATGTTGGACGATCCAAAACTTACAAATTAAGCCACGCCTCCGGCCATTTAGCGACAACAAATGCCCAAATTTGGCAAACACATCTTGCAGCCTTGACATAGCCCTACAGTCATTCCCACAAAGTTCCGACGATGGTCAGACGATGACCGAAACGGTCCACACCCCGTAAACCCTTGCCCCAGTTTCCACATAAGGACACCCTTCCCCTTCTTTCCCCCCCTTCTCCCCACAACAAAATAATATATATATATATATTTATATATATATTATTAATAGTAACCCGGGTTCCCAAACTTATTTCCCGTGTCCCCAGTACATCCCCATGTTCTTTCCCTCTCTTCTCCCCCCCCCTCCACAAGAGCTTGGATTTAGAAGGCATCTTTAAACCAAAATCAAGGTATGTACATAATTTTTCAACATTTTTATTCTGTCATAATTGCCTTCTACACTCGCCCGTAATGTCCTAAATTATATATATATATATATACCCCTTTTGAGTTATGTTCCCAAACACGGGAAATAAGTTTGGGTTCCCAAACTTATTTCCCGTGTCCCCATGTTCTTTCCCTCTCTTTCTCCCCCCTTCCACAAAAGCTTGGATTTAGAAGGCATCTTTAAACCAAAATCAAGGTATGTACATAATTTTTCAACATTTTTATTCTGTCATAATTGCCTTCTACACTCACCCGTAATGTCCTAAATTATATATATATATATACCCCTTTTGAGTTATGTTAGCCAATGTATTAAATATAAGGGACACTCCTAAACAAAAACGGGCTAAAATAGCCGTTAATTATATTAATAGTGTTTTAGAGGAGTAGCATGGGAATTTCCCAGAAATTATACTTAAAGGAATTTAATGTTTGTACTAATGAACAGTAACCACTGCTTTTGCAATATTTCCAAGTATGCCACATATGAGCATGTTCTTTAAGACAACTATTGAAGAGATCAGATTTAAGGTTGTGGAATATCCTTCTTACAGTGTAGTGTAGGCATCAGTATATGTATACAGATGTTCTGCAGTATTTTAATTTAATTAAAATCTAGACTTAAATATGCTTTTGCTGTTACTACTGAATCCTTTTGTCAGTGATATTGCAGGATAAAAGGACAAAGTTAACTGATTTTATATATATATATATATATTTAAGTTTCAGTTAAAGACATAACTATTCTGCTTCTGGTTGGTGACAGTGATCATGCATTACTCACTTAGGAAGTGACTAAGTTTATGAATGTTCCATTCAAAAAAAAGGTTACATGCTGAACTACAAAGCAGGAAATTATGACCACCTGAGGAGTATGCTGGGTTCTGTACCATAGTATCAGTTGTTGGATGGGAAAGATATCAACAGTGTATGGGAAGTGTTTAAAAAATACTTAAATAATGTGATATTAGCTTGTTCTCCCTAGAGATCAAAGAATAAATAGAGTAGGAGTGAAATGGATGTGTAATCTAATTAAGCAAGAAATTTTTAAGAAAAAGATGATGTGGTAGGAATGCATGTGTATAAAGCATGCTGTCAGTTATGATAATTATAAGCAGCATGCCAGAAGAGTTGCAACTGTTCTACAGATTGCCAAATCTGAATATGAAAAGAAACTGGCTCTATAAGCTAAAGACAAGCTCAAAGAATTCTGTAGTTATGCTGCAAGTAAAAGAAATAATGAATATGAAAGAATAACTCTACTGAATGCAGATGGTATGAGGGTGATAGATGCAGAAGAGGTTCAACTAACAACATGAGTGCCCATGTTGTTAAAAGCTTTCAACCTGGTGTATGCAACATTGAGCTCACTGCTACCTCTTCACTGGATGAAGAAACTCAGGTGTATGAGGAATGAGGTATTAGAGCTGTTGCACAAACTGAATAAGAATTCAGCAATAAGAACTGATACATATCAGCATGTGTGCTAAAAGAGTGTTCAGCTGAACTGGATATTCCTTTGACCAGGCTGTTTAATATGAGTATTAGAACAGGGAAGATTCTGTCGGAATGGAAAGAATGTATGGTAATTTCATTGTACAAGAGTTGCACAAAAACCAGTATATCCAACTATTAACCATTTAGTATCTCAGGAGTGGTGTTAAAGATTTTGGGAAAATTGGTTAGGACTCGCATTCAGAAATGGGTTTAGAGTGAATCTCTACTTTGCAATGAGCAACTTGGGTTTACTAAGGGAAAGTCATGTTTTAGCAACTCGCTCACATTCTATTACGATGTTATCATTGAACTAGACAAGGGGAATGGATACACCATGATACTTTGTGTGTTTTGCTATGGCTTTTGACAGAATACATCATGGCAGACTGTTGCATAAATTTGGAGAATATGGGTTTGGATTATAGAATATTAGCATGGATAAAAGGATGGCTGGCTGACAGATATCAAAAAGTGGTATATGGGGAATGCAAGTCTGCAAGATTTAAGGTAACCAGTGGTGCAGCACAAGGATCAGTGCTTGGTCCACTGTTATTCAATTTGTACATTAATAATTTTGGGAAGGATTTGACAAACGACATACAGCTATTTGCTGATGATGCAAAGATAGGTAGGATAATCAGGAATGCTGCTGATATTCAGTACTTGCAGAATGATTTGAATCAGCTGGAATTGTGGGCATGGGAAAATGGATGTCAGTAAATGTAAAGTCATTCACTTCAGCGTGATTAGATATCCAATGTCGTATTATATTGGTGGGATTATGCTAGAAGAAACTGATCAGGCTAGGGATCTTGGAATGTTTGTAGATAGGAAGTTGAAGTTCAGGGGCCATGTTAACAAGAATTACAAAAACAACTAAAAAAAGATAATTGCAATGTGGAAACGAATGTTCACTTGTAAAATAAGGATGTAATTTTGCCTCTTTACAAGGCCTTGATAAGACCTCACTTGGACTATTGTGTGCATGTCTAGTCTCCTGATTTCCATTGTGATTCTATTATAGTGGAGAGTGTTAAAAATGATATCAGGAATGTGAAATACTGATTATGAAGACAGATCGAGAATTTGTTGACTGAAGACATTAGCAAACAGGAGAAAGAGGGGGTAATAGGATTGAGACTTACAGACTTCTGAAAGGGTCATACAGGATTTCAGTTGATAGAATTTTTCAATTTATGGAGAGTGGGGAAAAGACAAGAGGGCATCCCTGGAAGCTGAGAATGAATTCTGCTAAGAAGGGGATGAAGGCTTTGATTTTTCTCTCATAAGGTGGTGCATGATTGGAATGGATTGCTGTTGGATGTTGTGAGTGCAAGCAGTGTGAATGAATTCAAGAAGTATGATAGCTAGTGCAGTAGTATGTGGCCTCCCTCAATGAGTCCCTCACTCCCTGGAGGTCTCTCTTAATAATAATATATTTTGGGAAAAGAAAAATTGCATGGCATGCCTCCCTAAAGACAAAACGATGCATGTCCTCTCCTCTTATTGGTATTTCATTATAAAAGTGGCATGCTCCAATAGGCATGTGTAAGGTAAAAATACAAAAAAAAAACTATATATGACACAAGACATGCCATGGATTTCTGTATTATGCAAGTGAAACTACTGTATATTATCGCGTATAATGCAAAAAATTTATGGTAAAAAATACTACTTAAAGTTAGAGGTTCGCATTATATGCGGATCCTAAAAAATATAACATCTTATTAGACTTGCACACACAATAGATACTACCTAATGCCTATTCAACCAAATCTACTTGACCCACTCTTATTCAGCGACCGAGCGCGCATCGTATCTGCGCATGCATTCTCCATCGCCGAATGATAGAGCACAGTGAGATAGATAGAGCACAGTTAGGTATATCGGTTTAACCACAGTTCATTTTAAATATTATTCGTTAAACAAACCTATCTTGAAAATGAGCCATCAGAAACGTATAAACGTTCATTTTTTGAAGCAGGATTTAAATTGCGTGTCATGCAGTTTGCAGAAGAACATAATAACAGTGTTGCTATGAGAGAATTTGGTGTAGCAGAGAGTAATATTAGACTTTGGCATAAGCAAAAAGTCTTGAAAAAATCCCCAAAACGAAACGTGCCTGTCGTGGAGATGTAGCATCCTTTCCAGAACTCGAAGAAGAGCTAAATGAATGGATTTTGATCCAACGACAAGATGGCATTATAGTAACAAGAAATGCAATTCGTTTTCGAGCTCTACAACTCAAGAATGGTAAATTCAAGGACACACCAGGTCCTTCAATTTATCTTTTCTTGCTTCGCCTGGGTGGTGCAACAGATTTATGGAACACAAAGCATTAACATTACGACACCGAACAAAAATTGCGCAGAAGTTACCAAAGCAGCTTGAAGAAAAAGTGCAGTCCTTCCATAAATTTATCATAAAATTACGGAAGTGTCATGGATATGAACTTTCCCAAATTGGCAATATGGATGAGACGCCCATGTACTTTGATATGCCTGGGAATCGAACAGTAAACTCAGTTGGTGAAAAGGGTGTCTTCATAAAAACAACGGGACATGAATAAACGCATTTTACTGTTGTTCTAGCATACATGGCAGACAGAACCAAATTAAAGCCAACAGTGATATTTAAAAGGAAGAAAATTCCAAAGCATATGAAATTTCCACCAGGTGTAATTGTTCGTGCCAATCAGAAAGGTTGGATGGATGAAGAAGGTGTACAATTGTGGCTGGATCAAGTATGGAACATACGTCCAGGTAGCTTGTTACGGCAACAAAGCATGCTAGTCTGGGATATGTTCCGGGCACATTTAACAGAGGCAAGCAAAGAGAAAGCACGTGAGCTACATACAGACCTAGCAGTCATACCAGGTGGTCTAACTTCCATTTTGCAGCCGCTTGAATAAGCCATTTAAAGATCACTTACATGAAAAATGAAGAGAATGGATGTCATCTGGTTTGGTGAAGATGACATAGGGTGGGAATTTTCAGAAGTCTGAGATCACCCTAGTCACCAGCTGGGTTAAAGAAGCATGGGATTCGATACCATCTGAAATCAACGCTCATTTCTTAAATGTGGAATAAGTGATTCAATGGATGGATCCGAAGATCATGTCATATACAAAAGCAAGGATGATGCACAACAAATTGGAGAGCATGAAGACAACGATGACAACTGCTACACTGATGACGCAATCCCTACAGATGAATTTATAAATGAAATGTTTGACGACTCAAAAGATGAAGAAGAATTTAAAGGATTTTGGCATTTTGTTTTAAAAGAAATATTTCTTTCGTTAATTCGTATTGTATTTTGACATTTTGTTTTAAAATAAATATTTCTTTCGTTAATTCATCTTGTATTTTGACATTTTGTTTTTAAATAAATATTTCTTTCGTTAATTCGTATTGTATTATTTATAATGTTATGGAACAAGCTTAACAGATCGCATTATACATGGACATGGCATTTTAGGGCTAGTTTTCAAACAAAATTTCTAGTTCGCATTATACGTGGATCGCATTATACGGGATAATATACGGTAATCATTCAACTGCAGCAATGTATATACTTCACCTGCCTCTCCATATTATGTATGTCTGATGCTTTTTCTATCTAATAATCTTTCAAAGCAATTACTCTAGACATGAAGAATACCTTTATTTTCAGTTTTGTCAGCATTGTCTTTTTTGTTCTTGCAATGTAAATTTTACTTGCCAAAGATATTCTTGTTAAATCCTTTACCTGAGTGTAAACAAATAAAGTTTGCATGTGAAGTACTTCACTAGTAGGCTTCTTGCATAAAGAACTCTTTACTTTACATCAATCACCTCATTATCTCATAATACAAAGCACTCTCGTTTGGATGTATATATTGCTATTCATTATGGGGTCTGTCACTACTCAAATAGGTTTTGACCCTTGTTTAGGTCTCATCAGTGGGTGCCAGATCCAGAAAGATACCAATTTGAATTAATGCACAATATATTTTCCATATAAGTAGTAGGATAATGAACAACAATTCTGGCAAGATGTATTCAATCTTTGCTTCTGGTTTCTGAATGAAGCAATGTAAATTAGAATTGTTTAGTGAGCACTTGGTTTGCCCATTGTGGGCTGATTAGCAGCGTATTTAATGCTTAACTGCACAGTGTGGTTTTGGGGTATTTATGTCTTGAAAATGTGCTCTTCATAGTCCACTGTATGGAGGATTAATGGGTTAGAGTGTAGCTGCATTAGCAAAAATGTTTGCAGCCATTTCACATAGGAAGTTTGTGATATCTAGGATACAGCTTCTTGGTGATACTGTGTATTCCTCATGACCCATGGAGTGTTGAATGCCATGCAAATAGATGCACTTGTTTCGTATGATTTGTATTTTTTTATTTAAAAATTTTTTTTTTAATATGTTCGAGTTAGCTGTTTGTCCCCAGCTTGGCGATTCCCACATCAGTATAGTTCTGATCATCATTTTATATAGGAGCAGCTTGTCTTCTTTGCCTACCTGACTACATTGGTTCAGCAACTGGTAAAAGTTTGCTTTTGAGCTGCTGTACTCTTCATGAGATGCAAGCAGAGTCCTTTGTCTAACTGTATCCCAATGTATTTGGTGACTTCCTGCAGAGAATGAGTGTCAAACATGATAACCTTACTTTTGGAGTGTTCCCATTTCCTTGTAAAGATGTTGAAGCTCTATCTCCTAAATTAATGCTCTAATTTTGAGGTAGCAGTTTGCAGTTTTTTGGTTACCAATTTCGGCCTTAGGGATTGGACACCATTATTGCATTGTCATCTGCATATAGTCACTGTTATGGTGGCTGTAGAGATGGCGAGGAGTAAAGGTGACAGTAGGGAGGCACTGGGAGCTTCTGCATTTGGATTATCTGATTCATACAAAGCTTCTGATCCTCAAGATAAGAACTGATAAAGCTGGCCAGGCCTAATAGGAGTTTGACATTGATTAGTTTATGGAGTAGCCTTCTATGCTAGACCTTGTTGAATGCCTTTGCAACATCAAGAAAGATGGTAGCAGTGTGCCATCTCCAGTTGTATCCCACACTTATTTTTCCATAACTGACGATTTGTTGTACAGTGGAGTAATTTTTACATAAACCAAACTGCTCGTCAGATATGAGGTTTTTTTACCTTGTGATTTTTTGTCATCTTGTCAGTATCATTCATTTGGCAATCTTTCCTTGGCAGGAGAGCAGGCACATTGGGCAGTAGTTCTGAGGGAACTGCATTGCTTTCTCTGGTTTCAGGATTAACATTATGCCAGCTTGGCAGAAAATAGTGAAATCTTAGCTTACATCAATGATTGCTACAAAGTGCATAATGGCTTTGTGGGGTAGTTGTTTGATGACCTTGTTGGAAATCCCTTGTGCCCAGTGCTTTCATGTTCTTTAGCTTCTAGATTATCTCATATTTCAGTGGATGACTTTGGTTGGTTGATATTTGTGCATATGCTGGCATGAACTTTTCTGATGAAATCTAGATCTACATCCATGTAGTTAGGGCTGCATTGTGTTTCTAAACTGTTAGTGGAAGCTTCTGCTTTCTTGGCATCATGATAGATCAAACTTGTTTCACCCATGGATTGGTATGTTGTGAGGGGGGGGGTTTGCAGTCTGTTCTGAGAGCCGTTGTTATCTTCCATAACGAGTGTACTCAGTGTTTAGGGGCAGCTGTTTCGTTCCCCCACTACTGGTTCTGATGGTCCCTCAGGGGCCAGCATCTTCTGATACTGGTGCTTGATTCTGTTCTTTTCATGGATGAGATTTGTGATTTCTTGTGGGAGGCTGTTGTTTGAGCATGGCATTGTGAAGATAGCAGCTTGGAGTGCTGATTTTCTAGGGTGTGTATTGAAGTGTTAATCATATCTTTAGATTTGATAGTTGTGAATGGGCCTAATGAACTTGAGGAGTGTATTAGGTGGCTTTCCCCAGTTGAATAGTAATAGCTGGTCAGGAGTATTTTCCTCTGTAAGCCTAAGTGAAGTATTACTGGGTTGTGAACAGAACATTCAGCCTGTATTGATGAGTGATGTTTCAGAATATGGCAGCGTCTAAAATGTTGTGATATCCTGTCGTGCTATAGTGTGTGGGTTTTATAGGTCCCACAACTCTGCAATATTCCTTGTGATGACGAAATTGTTGAGGATTTTGCCATTCCGATTAATGGCCCTGCTTTTCCAAGCTAGGTGTTTGGTGTTTAAGTCACCTGCTACTAACACTGCTTGGTTAGTGTCTAGTAGCTCTGCTAAGTCAGTTTCAAGTAGTCGTTTGCTGGTTGAGTCGTACACGAAGTAGATTTCTAGGCTGCCTGCACTGGCTGTCTGGATTTCCACTCTTGTGGAAATCCAGACAGCCAGTGCAAGCAGCCTAGAAATCCACAAACAAGTTAACAGTTCATGGTTTTTTGATTTTACTGCACTAATTGCTGCATTTGATAAAGATACCTGCCACTTCTCCTGGCAATGGTCCTGTCATGACAATATAAAGCATAGCTTCAGAGCCTTGGATTGTCGACTGGCTGGAGATACATTTCGTTTATCAGCATTAGGTCAGTGTCATGCCATGTCGTGAATTCTTGAAGCTCATGTAGTTTGTTTCCTATGCTGTTGGCATGCCAGAAAACAATCTGAATATTCTCACACTAATCAACCATCATTGATTAGTGTGAGAATTGCTTGCATTTATCCCACAAACAAGTCTGTGGCTTCTTGACACTGGGATTGGATTTGTAATGTCCAATAAGCATCTGCCAGAAGAGGGGTTTTATTGGACCCTTGAGTTGCTGAGGTTCAGGTTTTTTTTTTTTTTTAGATGCCATTACTTCCATGTATTGAGTGTGTTCATGTGCAGGTTTTTGTGTCTTTGGATTTTTCAGGATTGAATGCAATAGATTTATTCTCTGTCTTGTCAAGCTGAGCTTGGGTTGGTTTTGCCAGTTTATTTGAAATCAGGTATTCTCTGCAGTCCTTGTAGTTTGTAGGGTGCGGTCCACCACAATTAGCGCATTTTGCTGGCTCTGTTCTTGATTTTTTGCATGTAGTTGTTGGTAATTTTCCCTACTTGATGCAATGAAACTCTGCTTTACAGCAGTGCTGTTAATGGCCCAATTTTTGGCAGCGGTGGCATTGGATGACCATTGGCATAGAGATTCTGGTTTGATGAACAAGTCGTAGACCATCATTAAATCAAAGATCTTTTTTGGTGCTCTTTATTGATTGTGACCAGCACAAGCAGCATTGACTGTTTGTCTTCTCCCAGCATGCAGCTTACGTCCAAAGGGCTGTAGTCCTGAATGTGGATATGAGCAGCTTTTTATATATACTTTTCAATGCGAAAGTATGGTATGGGACTCATTTTTTGCCCATGAATTTGATGATTGAGTGGTAGTACACAACTGTCTGTGGTTGAATGCAGATGAATTCATCGGTGTTCTTATCCCTACTGAAGTCTATTTTGTGGATTTTTTTTAGAGCTGAGGCTAGTGCAGTTCACTGTACCCTGTCTTACAGTATAACCACCAGTATTCTTTTCCTTTTATTAGTCTCTACATCCATGGGCGTTTTTGTGTTTTCATTAGTTGTTTCCTTATAACTTTTTTTTTCCCAGCTGACTTGCTGGTAACCATCTAGGTCTGTGCTAGGTTTTTGTGACCTGCTCCTGTTATGCTTGCCTGTAGATGACTTAGGCATAATGGGAGATGGATTAGATTCTGTGTTTGGGTAATGATGCAGCCAATTCTTCTGCAGAACCATCTTAGTTCATGCATCTTGAATGCCTTTTCATAGTCCAGGCACTCCCAGTTCAGATCTATCATTTGTTCCTGCTCTGTTGGGAATGTACATATATCTGAAGGCTGGGGAGTTTATGGAATGTTGAGTCACAATTCCCATAAACATCCAAGAAAGACTGCGATTTGAAGTGAATAACCAGTGATGGTCATGCAAGTTTCAAAAAGGTGTATCATCTTATCATTAAAATACTTTGGGTCATAGTTGTAGAAAGGTTGTTTTTTTTTTTTTTTTTCACATAGTTACAAAGTGAATTATATTAGCCAAGACAGAATATTTGAATAATAAGGTGATAGAAATCCAGTAGATATTTATCATTATTAGATTTGCTCTTTTCTTCAATTTTTTTCTAAACTTCGTATATGTATGTTGATTAAATACTGGATTTAATATTCATTTAGTGTTATGTGAAATCATCTTTTATGCCAACTATTTTTTGTGGAGTCTTGTGCTTGTACCATGGTTTTCATGTATGCTGTATGCTGTTTTGCATTTTCTGGTATTATTCTAGTTTGTGTAGAGTCCAGTATTGTTACATTTCATTGCATTTTTGTATTCTCATAATAGCATTTGTCAGTCTGGTTAGAAGAGGTAACAGAATATGGACAACTTTCTCTTCCCCTCCCCCCACCACTTTCTTTCTTAATCAGTTGGTTGATAAAATTTGATTTGCAGTGAAGCTTGAAGTATCGCTATGGTTATTTCCTGTTGTTTACTTTTACAGCTAATCAGCTAACGCCTTTTTATTCCCGTAAACGGGAGTAGGCGAGGCCATTTAGCCCTATCTAACTTTTGGGGACTGAGTGGGCAGTTCAATCTCTACTGGTACCCAATCAGAGACAGATGGCCCAAGGCTATCACTAATTAAGCGGTACGTAGTGAAGAGAGACGGCTCAAATGTGCCGCCATCTCGTGGTCCCTGACCCTAACACAATATATTTAATGTCTGAAATAATGTGGGTTCTACGGTCGATTTTCTTGAGTTTACAGGACAAAAAACCCGAGTTTCCGGGAGGAAAAACCTGCTTGCCCGTGCCAGAGATCGACTAACTCGGGAACCGGTCGAAAAAAGGCTTAGAAAAATTTCCTCTAGTCGCCGACTAGACTCGAAACCAACCCTTCCTTCGTGCGGCCAAGCGCGGTGGTGTGCAAACGCCACATCCACTGAGCTACACAGGCTCTTTTTGTTTACTTTTACATATATGCTTTATATTTTTAACTTTGAATTAATATTATTTGTAGTCGAAACTATCAAAAGCCTTTCCAAACTCATTCGATACACATAAGTCTAGTCTTGGTTTATTGCCCTTTACGATGTCACTTTGAGGAGAGAGGATAAAAATATAGAGAGAAGGGGAGTGTATGGACCACCTTGTTCTCTCTCTCTTTGTTAACCACTTTTTCTATTTTAGTTGGTTTAGTGATTAAATTTCTGATTGGCAGCAAGGCTGGAACATCCTTATGGTGTTAAATTAGTACTCGCAGTTTGAATTATTGTCTGTAGTTTAATGTATCAAAAGAAGTGTTTCCGAAATCATTTAATACCAAGGCTAGAGGATATTTTTATGCTGAAGTTTCTTTATGATGTGACTTCTTAAATCTCTTTTTTGTTGTCTTAATATGAATACTGTTAATGTTGCAGAAATTTTTTGGTAGTTTGTCTTTACATAGAAAATCATTATATAATTCAAGCAAAAAAGGAGTTGATGATTATCATTAGATGTATCTTGATGAAAGTCTATTCTGAAATATCATTTCATTCCAGGTGTTTTATTTTATTTTGTTTTATAACTTGCTTAATTTCTTCTGGAGAAAATGGAATATTCTCATTCACCTGGTTCATGTTTCGAGTGTCTATAAGCCAAGACTTTTTTTTTTGTGAAGGTTGGTGTTGTGATGTCAGTTGTCTGATATTAGTACTTATAGTAAGAAGGAAATCAATATGCATGTTGTCATTAATAATTTCTTGCTATTTAATGCTTCTCAGTTACTTTACTGTTCAGTGAATATACTGAACTTTTAATAGTCACTTTGGTAGTACATCTCCCTTTTCATGCTATACACTTCTGTAATGGAGTAGATGTATTCTGTGTTAACATGTGTTAAATTTAACATACAATTTACAAACTCACCATTCTGTCAGAGTCTTTGACATCGTGTCTCTTTTTACAAATGTACCTACAGATGAAGTTCTGACTATTCTTAAGGACAAGGTTTCTAAGAAAATGTTTGCTCTACTAACGCACTGCATTAATTCCGGCTATTTCTACTATGAAGAAAAAATATATAAACAAACAAGCAGGTTAGCTATGGGCAGCCCTCTATCCCCAGTTTTAGCTAACATCTTTTTACAAGATTTTGAAGAGAGAGAGAGAGCTATTTCTATCGCTACATTAAAAACCTAAACCGTGGTTACGTTACGTAGATGCGTCTTCCTTATCTGGGAACATGGTTTAGAGGAACTAGAAAACTTCCTAAACCATTTAAATAATCAACATCAGAACATTAAATTTATCAGAACTAGAGAGTAACGGCGTTCTACCCTTCTTGGGTCTAAAGATCAGTAGATTACCTGACTGTCTTAAATTTTCAATTTTTCGACAAACCACCCACACTGATAGATATTTGCATGCCTCTTCTCATCACTTCCCTCCTCAAAAACTGGCATCATCTCCACCCTTGTCCATCATGCAAGACGTCTTACTTTCACAGAAGAAGACCTTCAAACAGAACTTAACTTCCTGAAAAACACCTTCTTAAATAATGGATATTCATCTCGTAACATCATTAAACGTTTGAGACCATGTCAACAACCTCGAGAAGAAGATGAATCCAACCCTATCACTCACATCCAGTTACCATTTATTAGCTCTCTTACCCCAAAACTATCTAGGATTATGAAGAAATTCAACATTAAGACCGACTATACAATTCTGGTTCTTTTCTGAGTCGACCAAAACACAACCAACAGCATTTTCCTGGTGTTTATAAAGTTATGTGCGACTGGGGTTGACCAAATTTTGGTCAGACAGATAAATCTATTTCACTACATCTTGAGGAACATCATCATCATCATGAAATTCCTGCCATGTACCCTCAAGGGGTGTACAGGATATGATAGTACTACATGATAAATTTACATGATTACTAACTTCCTATCTACAATTTTCCTCCAAATCAGTCTGTTACTTGTCAAGACTCCAACATTATCATATATTATATTTCTATCGTCTAAGGCACTTTGTACCATATCAATCCACCTATATCTTGGTCTTCCTCTGGGTCGTTTTCCTGCCAACCTGGCAGAGAACACTTGTTTTGCTAATCTTTTCCTTGCCCATTCTGTTTAAGTGACCATATCACCTGAGATTAGCTCTGCTAACGCATTCCTGGATGCTGACAATGTCAAGTTCTTTCCTAATATCCTCATTTTTAATATGATATTGCCATTGATGCCATCTGTTCATGCCTCTAATCTTTCTCAGGACTCTCATACCTGTGGTCTCTAGTCTTTGGTCAAGTGTTTTACTTCTGACGCAGCTCTCAGATCCATAAGTTAAAACTGGTTTGAACACTGTCTTGTATACAGCTAATTGAGTGTTTCGACTAATTTCTCTCTTATTCCATATGAATTTATTCAATTGACTTCCTGCCATACCAACTTTGTTAATTCTGTTGTCTATTTCTATATTTAATTTACCATCTTCACTAAAAATCGTGCCTAAGTAGCTGAAATGTTTTACTTATTCCACAGGTTACCAATTCAAAACACAGTTGACATTTTCAACGATTCTACCTATTTTCATTGTATTTGTCTTTATATTGCTGACCTTTATAACATATCTATTACAACAGTTATTCAATTTAGTCAGGGAATCTTGCAAACTTGTAGCGGATTTATTTAGAAGTATAACATCGTCCTCATAAAGCAAAGAGCTGACATTAACATCTCCAATTTGGATATCATGTTTAATACCACTTTCCTTCATAATGTGATCCATACAGATAATGAATAACAGAAGGGATAATGTACATCCTTGTCTCACACCAGATTTAACATTAAACCATCTTCCTGTATTTCCTTCAATTCTAACTGCTGACTTACAACTCAAATAAAGACTAAGTATTGCTTGATATAATGCCCCGTCGACACCATATAACTGTAGCGTATCGAATAGCCTCTGTTTTAGGCACCTTGTCATATGCCTTTTCCAGATTGACAAAACATAAGTATAGATCTTTGTTATATTCCCATGCTTTCTCAACTATTTGTTGTAACGTGAAGATCTGATCCTGACAGCCTCTATTTGACCTGAATCCAGCTTATTCTTCACCAAGCTTTTCTTCCACAATTCTTCTCAACCGTTTCTCAAGTATACGTGCATATATCTTACCAGGAGCACTCAGTAGGGAATTTCCTCTGTAATTCTCACATTCAATTTTATTTCCCTTTTTATATCTCCTACAGTAGAACACGTGCGAGCGCCCTTTCCAGTCATGTTCTTTTCTCCGCCAACTCTAACCTAAAAGAACATCAACAAGCTTATTGGGACCACACGACCAATTTATATATATGCAATGATGAATTTGAAAGACGAATTGTAGAATCCAAAGAAATAGTTCTGGATCCTTCACACATGAACAACAATCTGAGCTGCAGTTTGCTTGATTCCCATAGCACAGTAATCCAGTACTGCCACTCTAAAATTAGCTGTCACTCACATTCAACTCATGCTAACGATAGTACGCAGTCACCAATTCAAATATGACTGTTACTATTCTTCTTCTTTTTATTAAGCTGGAAAGTCCATGTTTTTTTACCTTGTTAGTTTTATAAGTTTTGCGTTATTTCTTACTCACCTGAAGAAGTTGGGACACCGATGAAACTAGTCGTGATTCATTAAAGTTTTTTGTGTTATACTTTCTCAGGTTCTAGTCAGTTAAATATTAATTTTATAAATGTATACATCCCGAGTCAATCCTAATAACAATATATATATAAAGTATACATCCCGAGTCAATCCTAATAACAATATATATATAAATGTATACATCCTGAGTCAATCCTAATAACAATATATATATAAATGTATACATCCCGAGTTAATCCTAATAACAACATATATACACTGTTCAATTTGCATATAAGCATTGACACAACAAAATTTCAAGTCCTAGATAATTACGAGTAATTCTATATGAGATCTCTTACAATTCTAAGCATAACTTATGGTATTCTTACTTATTACCCACAAATATTGCCAAGCATATGCTTGATTAACAATAACTTACAATTACTGTATACAGAATTAAACTTACTGTTAGAATAGGTACTTATTCATATACATCGATAATATTTATGCTAATACAATTGACTGCAGACCAAAACAGTATGTCATTTGTCTGGAAGTACTTGCAGATCTCTCCTTGTACTTATGATGGATTACGTATAATATAGTTCTTTCATTCACTATAGTACTTGATTTCTTTGTCTATATGATCTTTCTTTCTTCGGGCTGTATGTCAGTTCCTTATTTCTTGCCTTTTCTTTTTCTTCTGCCGTCAATAATCTTTAACCTTTGAAGTCTATTAACTAGCGATGTGGTAGCATCATCTACTTGATATGTGCTATCTCTGTGGCTCTGGCAATGGACAGTTGAACTTCACATGGCAGTGGACCCAGGGAAGGAACAGCTGAAACTTTGAGAAGGCTTATTTAAATAAATTAATACTGGAATAAACTCAAGTAAATTATTTTTGCCTAAGTATCGAAGGTATCTTCAGTACCAGAATGAAAAAAGCTAATTGAACATTAAATGACAATTCCAAAAGGCGCCACCTAAGTAGCTAATGTAAGATAACTAAAAAAAAATCATTAAATTTCCTAACTTATTAAAAAAAATTATACAGTTAAATAAATAAAGTTAGGAAAGTGAAGTAAAGTTTCACATGTTTCTTATAAAGCCATTCCATGCGGAACCAACTTTTGTGAAGGACTCTTGTCTTGTTCCAGTGAAATCTGTCTAGTGTTGATAGCATGCTCCACAAGTAGAGACTATTCAGGCTCAAGGTGTTGAATATAAAACTTGTGTTCTTCTAGCCAAATAAAAGCAGATCTTCCTGTTTGTCTGAAATAAGATAACCCACAAGAGCAAGAAATCTTTTAGATACCTGGATAATTGAGATAGGGAAGCTTGTCCTTAGGAGAAGCAAGAAAGGTAGAGATTTTTCTGATGGGGTGAAAGGCAACAAAAATATTCAGTGTTTTAAAATTTTTGCTATGCGTTCACTAATTTTGTACATAAGGGATAAGAATATGAGTTATTTCTTCTGTATTTGAAGAGGTGGAGATACCAAAACTGTTCAAAGCTCTTTTCTTCATTGCTTCTCCTATGGACAAACTTCCACATCTCAATTATCCAGGTGTCTACTGGATGTCTTGCTCTTGTGGGTTATTTTATTTTGGACAAACAGGAAGATCTGCTTTTATTTGGCTAGGAGAACACAAGTCTTATAATCAACACCTTGACCCTGAACAGTGTTGGACTTGTGGAGCATGCTATCAACACTAGACAATAGAGTTCATTGGAACAAGAGAAGAGTTCTTCACAAAAGTCGGTTCCTTGTGGAATGGCTTTTTAAAGAAACATGTGAAACTTTACTTTGCTCTCCTAACTTAAAAGATCTGACTTAAACATTAGCTACTTAGGTGGCACCTTTTGGAATTGTCAGTTATTGTTTGTTTAGCTTTTTACATTCTTGTACTGAAGATGCCTTTGATACTTAAGTGAAAATTATACTAATAAAAAACAATTTACGTGAGTTTATTCCAGTATTATAATTTATTTAAATATGCCTACTCATGGTATTTCCTATTGAAACAAATATCTTGAGAAGGTTAAGCCCTGAGGCCAGGAAAAAAATCTGAAACACATCTCTTTCTGACTACCGACAGTGGACTTCATGTGGTGGTAGACCCAGGGAGAACAAAGTAAAAACCCTAAAACTTAAGATGCTTCTCTTTCAATGACAGACAGTGGACTTCATGTGGCGGTTGACCAAGATAAGAGAAGGCAAAAAAACATTAAGACATAAGATGCTTTTCTTTCAATGACTGACAGTGTGAGCTTCACGTGGCATTGGACTCGGGTAAGAGAAGGCAGAAAACCCTAAAACGATTTCCTTCGAGACTTCGATACTCTCTAGACTCTGTGCACATGTGATGCTCAATATTACCATATATAGGAATGTGCTAAACATTGAGACACGATGATGTCAAACTTTGTACACCATGGTTAAATTAAAATTTTGTGCTCTATATGATACATGAAAATTTAGAATGGTATCAAGAGCTGATGAGAGGTTATAACCATTGGCATGTATTGCTTTAGTATTGCACTATGTAAGGCTTTTTGGAGATCACATTTTTTTTAAGGTATATGAAACCTGAATTTTGTCGTCACTTTTTCACAAAGCATAAAACATCCATATGAAATTATATTAGACCCTAGAAAACAATTACTAGGATAAAATTTTAGAGAAATACATTCCAATATTAAAATTCCTAATGGAATTATTAATGAATTATTTAAGATCAGAAAATTTATAAGTAAATATCATTTGTTTAATTCTCCTTTATATCATAGTTCAGTTTGATGAATAAAGATTCAGTATTATTAAAGTTCTCAAAATGGCTGGCTGCTTAAAATTTTGCTTCTTTTAAATTAATGGTTGGTTAGAGTTTCAACAAAATTTATAAATATCTTTTTTGTAGGCTCCCCTTCTTCAGTGTAATTCATCTGGAGCATGTATTAACAGCTCACACTCTTCTGATTCTGGTCAACTAAATTCTGGTTTTACAACACTATTACCCCCCACAGGTGAGCTTTTGTTTGGTTGATTTTAGTCATTTTTTTTTCATTAATCTGAAAATTTTTATATGCAAATATGTAAATTTTATCTTCTAAATATACTAAATGTGCGCGTGCGCACACACACACACATAAATATACATGTGTGCATTGTGTACACACATATTTGTGTGTGTACACTCATTTCTTCAGTTTATTCTGATTTCAAATTTTATATTTCTCATAACATAAATTTTTCCTGGCATCCTCCTTAGATAAATCATATTGATAATGATGTAAGCAGAACTTATATAATTACTACTACTACTACTACTACCACCTTCAGTTACCTTCATTTCCTATGCAGACAGACATTGGCTTTTGATGTGTATATGTGATCAGAGGTTGATTGATTTTTATAGAGTTAAATTTTGTAATTGAGATTCATTTACCCAATCCAGTATTTCATTAGTTGAACTTATATAGATACGTCCAAATATTCTGGTAATGTAGTGAGATACCTTAGTAATAGCATTCCCATTTTAGGTAAATGTATTAGTTAACCTTTTCTCTGTGATAAATTCTTTAAGTGCATGTCTCTTACACTTGCATGTTTTTTCTGATTCACTAAACTTGAAATAGTTTTGGAGGCTGCCTCTCTGCAATCCGCTTCCAAGCAGAATAACTCGATTACCAAAAACAGACAATCCACACTGAATTATTTTCATTGACTAACTTAATCAACCAAAAGCATATTTCTTTCTGTTTGCTGATGTGTGCTTTGGTGTAAATGCAAGAACTGATTAATACTTGCACTAAAGAAGATACTCCTGTGGTTGTAACTTATTCAGCTCTTTTTCATCACTCCAGTGTTAAAATAAAAATATATAGTAAGTGTCTAAATATGGGAAATAAAACAGTTGACCAGAGTTTGAGAATAAGGAGAGTGAACAGATGGCATCAGTGGCAAAATCATATTAAATAAAAGATATTAGGAAGGAACTTGACATTGTTAGTATTCAGGAATGTGTCAGCAGAGCTTTCGATGGATAAAAAAAAAGGAAAGAAAGGAACAAAGATGAAGATCTAGACAGATCTGTCATGATATCCACATTTTGAGAATACATATCTGGAAAATTGATGATGATATTTAACATAACAAGCATTGCACATAAGGAGAAGTTTTTCTCTGAGTGCTTTTGAATGCATGGTCAAGTGTAATTAATGCTAAATAATGGAATTTTTTTTTTCTTTTAATAAGAGGATTTCGCTATAAGAAATACCTTCTGTTGGTTTCATTTCTTCTGGGATTGAATAGATAGGACATCTGCCAGCATAGTGTATAATGGCACTGGTCATTTGTCATGAATTGCTGTGTGGAGGGTTGATTAAAATAAATATAAAATGACCAGAGAACTTACTATATCACAAAATTTATATTTGAAAATGCTTTAGGCAGTAAGTTTTGTTTTTGCATAACTTGGTTTGTTGTTGTTATCATTATACACAAAAACTAAAATAATGTAGCCAAGTTTCACTATGTTAATATGTAGTAGCTTTGTCCAGTTACTGATTAACATAAATTACAAAGAAGATGACTGAATACAAAAATTTGTTAAAAATTGTTTACAATATAAACTATGAAAAATTTGTCTCATGTTGCTTTCTAGTAATTGTCAGAATAATTCAGTTTTGAAGTATTTCAAAATTGGATGAGTGACTCAAAAATACATAATGTGAAATCCATCCAAAATTCCTGTTAAAGATTCCAAGTGACTGAAAAATTTCACTAGATTCTTTAAAATGGGACAATAAAAAATTTTCCTCGAAGTAGGGCACTGAACTGTATTCCACTCCATGATGTGGTTTGTAGATGAGACATATACATACAGGTAAGTCTGACTTCTCGTTTCTGTTATGAGCAATACTACTATGATGTTCATCTTTCCTAATCCAATAATTTTTGAATAGTTTGTAATCAATGTAAGATATATATATATATATTTTTTTTTTTGGGGGGGATCACCAAACCTTATAGACTGCTCCCTGGATATTTCTGGAAAAGGTTGCTACCTTTTGGTAATCTCAACAGGCTGCATAGTTTTTGCTTATAGCTGCACAGCTTATAAGCCACCCTAATCAGAAGTACTCAACAGTGGTCTTCATATGTGGAACTATAAACCTATTGATTATGACAATCTCAGAAACAGCTTGCAGCTATATCATGGAATGAGAAATTGGAAAAGTGTCAGTGCTGCTCACACCCTACTTAGAGACTATCTGGTGGAGGCAAGGTCCAAATGTATTCCAAAGTCTAAAGATTTAATATGGTAATTGTGAAATGGATGAATACAAGTGAAGCATGCAATCTGGAAGAAGAAGAAGGCAGTATGTAGGTAACACAAGATGAGTGGTAAGAATCGGTTGCACAAGGATTAAAGAGTGAGTGAGAAAGGTTACTCACTTTGTAAAAGTGCGGTATGAGCAGCAGTTACCTAATGAGGCCTAAAATATCCCAGTGAGTTTTTTTTAATTGCATGGCCAGTAGAAGAAAGAATAATCATCGAAGGATGATATTGATTGATGAAGATGGTAAAATGATAACCACTGCAGAGGATGTAATTGGGATATTAAATGAGCAATTGATAAAGGAATTTCATCATTATGAATGTAGCATCATTCACAACTTGAATGCATTGGGAAGGTTGGGGGGTGGAGAAGAGTTTGGCAAGTGAGCAGGGAGTATATCAGGAATTAAGTAAACTTGGGTAAATTTATCACCACATTTTGAGAGAATGTTTTGGGGAGTTTATAACAGCATTAACCTTCCTTTTTAACTTGAGCTTTAAATTGGGTCAAGTTCAAAGGAGGGAAAGAAGGCAAAATTGTGTTCCTTTTCATAAGGGTGGAAATAAGATTGTCTTTGATAAGATTAATTCTGTTGTTATCAATCAAGATTAAGAACTAGGTTGATAAGCAGCATTCCTTTTGATTGACAGCATGGGTTTGCTAAAGGAAGATTTGTTTTATCAACCTACGTATTATAACAAATAACAACTGCATTGACAAGGAGATGCATACATAGTGGTGTATTTAGATTTTTTAAAGGCTTTGATAAATTTTCACCTGACAAGCTGGTAAATAAACTGAAGAGGATGAGGTCAGATACATTAGTGTGCTGGATTGCAGAATTAGTCGTCTGATAGTGTAAAAAATGTGGTTATACGTTCAGTATTCTTTGGCTGCATGTTTTGTTACACTACGTACTCCCACTACTCTGCCTTGTCTTTAATTTCTCTTTACTTAATTATCATTAATGGTCAGCTGTTTTAACCCTTAACTGCCACCATATATTTCTACTATATCTTATATCCCACACTCTATAGTCTAACAAATTTATTTGTTTAATGACTGCACCAGTTAGATTATATATTGAGTGCAAGATCTTAAACCAAAGAAAAAGCAGATATCATTTATATTCCATGCTTAATATTACTCTTACTTTATACTAGTCGTGGCTTAATATAAATCATAATAACTTCTACCTTATGCAGGCTTAAATTTTTTTGGATAGTGACATTGACAAAATCAGTCCTATGTGTTGTTTATAAACCATTTAATTAAGTCTAAAAGAATATTTACAGAATGATACAGTATATACACAAGCATAACATTACTCGTTATTAAATTACTTAAGGAATTGAACAACGTAGCTACGAATATAAATTAAATCATACTTTAATAAATATATCCGATATTTCGGCAACGTCACATTGCCATCTTCCAAAGGAACTTACAAAAAAAGGCACATGCACGTAGGCAATACAACACAGTAACTGAGAATGAAGAGATCAAGCTATTGTTCTCCTCAAGGTCCTGATGGTGCCCTCTAGCAGGCTAAGTAGGTGTTCTTGGCTGAAGGTCTGCTGATGTAAGCCTCCCAAATTTGGGGCAGTCACATACAACCAAATTTGTTGAGGTTTGGAGAGTTTCTTAGGGCTGAGGCTGATTCCATAAATAGTCTTTCGAATTTGTATTTGCTACGGTGTATTACTGTTACTTTCTTCCACTGTATTCTGTGGCGTGTATCCAGAGCATGGTCTGCAAGACCAGAATGGCTGTACTTGTGAAAACGGATGTAGTCCTTGTGTTCAGAAATTCTGATATTTGCTGTCCTGCCTGTTTGGCCAAAGTAAGACAGTTTACAACTGCAAGGGACCTGGTATACACCAGGTAGGTCTAGGGGAAGTGGTTGATCTTTAGTGGAGCAGATAAGGGATGCCAATTTTCTGTAAGGCCTGTAACAGGAGGTTAGGTCATGTTTTTTTTAAGATTTTGGTAATTTTTTTCGAGGTGCCTCGGATGTAGGGAATGGTGATGGATTTAGAGTAATCCTTGTTGTGGAGGGGGGGGGGGCTGTAGTTTGTAGGTTTTAATATTTTTTGGGTTTTTTTGGGGGATGGGGTAGCTGTTGGCTGAGAAAGTGTTGAGGATGTGATTTAGTTCAGTGTTTAGAGCCATGTCGTTAGAACAGGTTAGTTTAGCCCTGTTGTGTAGTGTTTTCACCACTCCATATTGTTGTGAGGGGGGGGGGAAGGAATGTTGGTGAATGTATCTGCCTGTATGGGTGGGTTTTCTATAAACTGAGAAAACCAAGGTTCCATCAGGCTGGCGAGTGTCTAGGAAAGGGAGGCTGTTGTTTTCCCTCTTTTTCCAGGGTGAACTTGATTGTTTAAGTGTGTTAAGAAGGAGAGGAGTGTTTCAGAACCATGTGGCCAAATAGCGAACACATCATCAATGTAGCGAAGCCATATGGTTGGTTTTTGTGAGACAGAGGCTAAGGCTTTTTCTTCAAAGGTCTCCATAAAGAAATTGGCCAAGAGTGGGAAGAGTGGTGAACCCATGGCTGTCCCCTCTATTTGTTTGTAGAATTTTCCCTGCCAAACAAAATAGCCTGAGTTCATTGTGAACTGAAATAGGGCTGAGATATCGGGAGAAAATTTAGCTTGGATTAGCTCTAAAGTTTCCTTGAGTGGGACATATGTGAATAAGGAGGAGACGTCAAAGCTGACCATTATGTCACTATGTTGGAGTGTAAGGTTTTCTATGCTGGCTTTGAAGTGGGCTGAGTTTTTTATGTGTGATGGTTGTGTTGCCAGTGTAGTGTGTGAGTTCTTTGGCCAAATGTTTAGCTAATTTGTATGTGGGGGAATCAATGCCATCCACTATGGGACGTAATGGCACATTTTCTTTATGTATTTTTAGGAGTCCGTAAATACGGGGGGGGGGGTATAGAGTTAAACGGCTTTAATCTGTTGGTAACTTCTATAGGCCAAGAAGTGGCTTTCTTAAGGAGCCTGTGAAGTTTTCTAATTTGTGAGTTGGTGGGATTGTATTCGATAGGGAGGTAAGTAGCCCGATCTGATAGAAGAGCATTAAGCTTACCTGTGTAGTCTTTTGGTTAAGTACTACAGTTGCATTTCCCTTATCTGCTTTGGTGATAACTAATTCTTTATTATTCCTCATTTCCTGTAGAACTTTATATTCCTTGCTGGTTATGTTGGTTTTTGGTGGTCTTGCTTTGGAGAGGACACAAGCTACAATCCAGTCTTACACTGTTGGCAATTTGATGTGGAAGGTGGCAGATTCCGCTATTCGTTGCCTTCGAAGATGAGCTTTCCTGCACTTTAAATCAAGAATTTTGGGTCAATTTTACATGACGTCTCGTGTTTCGCTGCAGACTAAAAAATTTGAAAAATTGAAAAAAGAACTCTACCGTCAATCCAAAACTTGCTACCAACACCGTAATCTGTCTTTCTTCAGTCACCCTGAAGCCTGAAGCACTCAACGTGCTTTCACGTGGCCACAACTTCGCTCATTGCTCCCAGAAAAATACCTATGAGGATATTATGATCCAGATCGAACACACTATCACACATAAAAAAACTCAGCCCCACTTCAAAGCCAGCATAGAAAACCTTACACTCCAACATACTGACATAATGGTCAGCTTTGATGTCTCCTCCTTATTCACATATATCCCACTCAAGGAAACTTTAGAGCTAATCCAAGCTAAATTTTCTCCCGATATCTCAGCCCTATTTCAGTTCATAATGAACTCGGGCTATTTCAATTTGGCAGGGAAAATTCTACAAACAAATAGAGGGGACAGCCATGGTTTCACCACTCTTCTCACCCTTGGCCAATTTTCTTTATGGAGACCTTTGAAGAAAAAGCCTTAGCCTCTGCCCCACAAAAACCAACCATATGGCTTCGCTACGTTGATGATGTGTTCGCTATTTGGCCACATGGCTCTGAAACACTCCTCGTCCTTTTTAACACACTTAAACAACCAACACCCTGGAAAAAGAGGAAAACAACAGCCTCCCGTTCCTAGACACACTAGTCACCCACCAGCCTGATGGAACCTTGGTTTTCTCAGTTTATAGAAAACCCACCCATACAGGCAGATACATTCACCAACAATCCCAGCACCCCCCCCCCCTCACAACAATATGGAGTGTTGAAAACACTATACAACAGGGCTAAACTAATCTGGTCTAACGACATGGCCCTAAACACTGAACTAAATCACATCCTCAACACTTTCTCAGCCAATGGCTACCCCCATAATCCAAAAAATATTAAAACTTACAAACCACACTCCCCCCCCGCCCCCTACAACAACAAGAATTACTCTAAATCCATCACCATTCCCTACATCCGAGGCACCTCGGAAAAAATTACCAAAATCTTAAAAAAATATGAACCTGACCTCCTGTTCAGGCCTTACAGAAAATTGGCATCCCTTATCCGCTCCACTAAAGACCAACCACTTCCCCTAGACCTACCTGGTGTATACCAGGTCCCTTGCAGTTGTAAACTGTCTTACTTTGGCCAAACAGGCAGGACAGCACATATCAGAATTTATGAATACAAGGATTACATCCGTTTTCACAAGAACAGCCATTCTGGTCTTGCAGACCATGCTCTGGATACATGCCACAGAATACGGTGGAAGAAAGCTACAGTAATACACCGTAGCAAATACAAATTCGAAAGACTATTTATGGAATCAGCCTCAACCCTAAGAAATTCTCCAAACCTCAACAAATTTGGTTGTATGCGACTGTCCCAAATTTGGGAGGCTTACATCAGCAGACCTTCAGCCAAGAACACCTACTTAGCCCACTAGAGGGCACCATCAGGACTTTTAGGAGAACAATAGCTTCATCTCTTCATTCTCAGTTACTTTGTTGTATTGCCAGTGCACGTGCCTTTTTTTGTAAGTTGCTTTTGAAGATGGCAAAATTTTGAAGTTGCCGAAATATTCGAAATATTTATTAAAGTATGATTTAATTTATATTCGTAGCTACGTTTTTCATTTTCATAAGTAATTTAATAATAACATTACTCGATTATAAGACATGTATTGGTTAAGCTTATTTTACCATTACTACAATATTTTACAAACATAGACACTTGACATACAATCTTGCTCAGTATTACAGCTACTTACAATATTCTTTCTTTTAAGCTTACACGGTGATCCGAATGCATTTTTGAAAATTATAGAGACACCTACCATGTTTGAATAAAAACTTTACTGTAATATAACTAAAATCTACATTCGATGTTTCGACCTTTATGTCAAGATCATCTTCTGGAGCATACAACTATACACAGAAAACAATCTACACTACAATCAAACTGGTTTGTTAAAGATACTGACCAACCGCTGCAACAATTGTTGGCCTGACCTCTAGTGAAAAAAAAAAAAAAAATACATCAACACTAGGGTCCTATTATTAGTGTTATCTGTTGGTTGCAGAAATACATTGGGCGTAACAACAAGTATCTATCTATATACTTATATTAACATCATGATTATACTTGTACATTCCAGCCAGTTGGTATGGAATGGGTTCTAATACTAGTTGAAGATTGGCTAGAGTCCTGACATATGCTGGATCTTATATATTAGGTAGGCTGAATGTGTTTGAAAATTCCAACAACAAAGATGGAATTTTCATGCCATCTTTGTGATATTTGGGTGGTTTATCAGGATTTCGCAGGCTTCCTTAAATTTCCTTTCATACCAGGTTTTAGTGTGGTGTAAAGAGCAGGTGCTTTTCCAGTTGATTTGGTGTAAGGTGTTGAGCGCATGGTCTGAGAGGCCTGCTTCACCATAATGGTTATATTTAATGTGTCTAATGTATTCTTTTTTGCGTATAGCGATTGTCCATCCTGTTTCACCAACGTACAGTAAGTTACAGGTGCAGCAGATGCAATAGACTCCAGGATGTGCTAATGGGAGGAGAGGATCCTTAGAGGAGTTGAATATGGTTTTAAGTTTAGTGGGTGGTTTAAAAGTGGCATTGAGGTTATAATGTTGTAGGATTCTGTTGATTTTTTGAATGGCTATGGTTTTACTGTAATCTAGATTCGTTTTTGTTGTTGTTTTATGGAGTATTTTATTAATAGTATTTTTGTTATAGCAATTATTGATGAATGTGTCGCTGATGATTTTTAGTTCTTGTTTCAGGGCTGGCTGGTTAGAGCAAATTGTTGTAGCTCTGTTTTTAAAGCTGTTAATGACTCCATATTTTTGTGATGGGTGGTGGTATGAATTAGCATGTATGTATTGGCCAGTGTGTGTCGGTTTTTGGTACTGTGAAGGATAAACTGCTTGAAACAAGATGTGTGACTAGTTGTCTAGGAATGGGAGCGAATTTTGATTTTTGATTTCGATGGTGAATTGTATCCGTTCGTGTTGTTTGTTCAGGTGGCTAAGGAATGTGTTTAGTGTTTGTCACCTGTGTGGCCAGATCGCGAACACGTCGTCAACGTATCTAAGCCAGACGGTCGGTCTTTGCAGGTGGAATCAAGAGCCCTTTGCTCAAAGGTTTCCTTGTAGAAGTTAGCGATTGGGGGCAGGGGTAGTAGTGAGCCCATGGCTGTACCTTCTTTCTGCAGGTAAAATTTGTTTTGCCACACAAAGTAACCGGACTGTAGTACGTGGGCAAAGAAGGCCATAAAGTGTTGTGTGTTTTTTATGTAGGAGGGGGAATGACCTCCAACTCCTTGAGTGTTGCCACTAATTTCTTGGTTAAGTGGTAATTGGGACTGTCTATTCCTTCTACGATTGGTCAAAGGGACACATTTTGTTTGTGTATTTTCGGGACCCCATATATTCTGGGGGAGGGGGAATAGTGGGGTTTGAGTTTTTTAACCGTATCTGGTGGCCAAGAAGCGACGGACTTGAGTAGTTTCTCTGTTTTATCCTTTATCCTTTTTGTTGGGTTATAATTTACAGCTTATATGTGTTGTTATTGGCTACTAGTTGATTCATTTGAAGTACGTATGTTGATTTGTCAAGGACGACACTGGCATTGCCTTTATCCAATTTCGTTATTATTATGTTTTGTTTGGCTTTTAATGACTTACTTGCTGCTAGTTCTGTTTTTGTGAGATTGTTCTGTATGGTTTTCTTAGTGTTCAGGATATTATTAGTTTCTAGTTGTATTTTATCTGCTATATTGTTAAGTAGGGACTTTGTTGCAGCGGTTGGTCAGTATCTTTAACAAACCAGTTTGATTGTAGTGGCGCTTATTTTCTGTGTATAGTTGTATGCTCCAGAAGATGACCTTGACATAAAGGTCGAAACGTCGAATGTAGATTTTAGTTATATTAAAGTAAAGTTTTTATTCAAACATGGTAGTTATCTCCATAATTTTCAAAAATGCATTCAGATCACCATGTAAGCTTAAAAGAAAGATTCAGATCATCCATGGAAATGATACTCACAAGTGCTGCAGTCGCTATGGTAAGTTAAAGATTCGTATTTCCCTCTTGATCAATCGGCTGGCCTTTTTAAAGAGATGCAGAGACAATAACCTTATTCCTATCTGCATTTGGCTAAAAAAGAAATTTACGTCCACTGAGCCACTCCTTATTTATGACTGCACAGAAAAAGCAATGCTCAGTGAATAGATCCAAACAGCCCACCGAAACCTAGCAACAACACAAAATCTAGTTTCAAGATTGCAATCCGAACTATCGAACTATATTAATCCAGACATTCTACAAGTACTTGAAAGAATTACTGACAATTCGGCCAAATATACCCTGGAAAAGAATAAAGAAAAACTCGAGACCAAATTCCACAGTTTGAAACAACGGAAAAATATGAGAGCCAATCACAGGCATCCATTCAATCAGAAGACCTCCTCCCCCGATAAACACCAACAGTGAACAACAAAAAGGGAGACAAGGAGCGACCAACAACCGGCAAGCAAGAACCACGTGATCAACCTATCAAGCCACACCCTGAACAACAGCGAACTTTATACGCTACTGAATAAAGGACTTAACTACATAATAGCACCTAAAAAGGTAAACAAATTGGATTTTATCTACCACATAGAAAGAGGCATAAGGTCCCTAGCTAACATTGTAGCAGATAAAATACGACTAGAAACTAGTAATGTCCTCAACACTAAGAAAACCATACAGAACAATCTCACAAAAACAGAACTAGCAGCAATTAAGTCATTAAAAGCCAAACGAAACATAATAATAATGAAATCGGATAAAGGCAATGCCACTGTTGTCCTTGACAGATCAACATACGTACTTCAAATGAATCAACTAGTAGCTGATAACAACACATATAAGCTGGTAAATTATAACCCAACAAAAAGGATAAAGGATAAAACAGAGAAACAACTCAAGTCCGTCACTTCTTGGCCACCAGACACGGTTAAAAATCTCAAACCCCACTACGTCCCCCCCCCCCCCCAGAATATATGGGGGTCTCGAAAATACACAAACAAAATGTGCCCCTTCGACCAATTGTAGAAGGAATAGACAGTCCCAATTACCACTTAGCCAAGAAATTAGTGGCAACACTCAAGGAGTTGGTATGTCATTCCCCCTCCTACATAAAAAACACAACTAAAAACATAACACTCAACAAAGACAACCTATTAGTCAGTTTCGACATTTCTGCCCTTTTCACTAATGTCCCCATCAATGACACAATTCTCCTACTACAGAACAAATTTCCGCCCGACATTACAGTCCTCTTTGCCCATGTACTACAGTCCGGTTACTTTGTGTGGCAAAACAAATTTTACCTACAGAAAGAAGGTACAGCCATGGGCTCACCACTACCCCCAATCGCTAACTTCTACATGGAAACCTTTGAGCAAAGGGCTCTTGATTTTGCCATGCTGAGACCGACCGTCTGGCTTAGATACGTTGATGACGTGTTTGCGATCTGGCCGCTTGGGTGACAAACGCTAAACACAATCCTTAGCCGCCTGAACAAACAACACGAACGCATACAATTCACCATCGAAATCAAAAATCAAAATTCGCTCCTGTTCCTAGACACACTAGTCACACATCTTCCTTCAGGCAGTCTATCCTTCACGGTCTACCAAAAACCGACACACACTGGCCAATACATACATGCTAATTCATACCACCACCCATCACAAAAATATGGAGTCATTAATACCCTTAAAAACAGAGCTACAACAATTTGCTCTAACCAGCAAGCCCTGAAACAAGAACTAAAAATCATCAGCGACACATTCATCAATAATGGCTATAACAAAAATACTATTAATAAAATACTCCATAAAACAACAACAAAAACGAATCTAGATTACAGTAAAGCCATAGCCATCCCATACATTAAAGGGTTATCAGAAAAAATCAACAGAATCCAACAACATTATAACCTCAGTGCCACTTTTAAACCACCCACTAAACTTAAAACCATATTCAACTTCTCTAAGGATCCTCTCCTCCCATTAGCACATCCTGGAGTCTGTTGCATCCGCTGCACCTGTAACTTACCGTACATTAGTGAAACAGGACGGACAATCCCTATACGCAAGAAAGAACACATTAGACACATTAAATATAACCATTGTGGTGAAGCAGGCCACTCAGACCACGTGCTCAACACCTTACACCAAATCAACTGGAAAAGCACCTGCTCTTTACACCACACAAAATCCTGGTATGAAAGGAAATTTAAGGAAGCCTCTGAAATCCTGATAAACCACCCAAATATCAACAACAAAGATGGCATGAAAATTCCAAGGATCTGGATGGCACACATCTAGCCTACCTAATATATAAGATCCAGCATATGTCAGGACTCTAGTCAATCTTTAACTAGTATTAGAAACCATTCCATACCAACTGGCTAGAATGTACAAGTATAATCATGATGTTAATATATGTGTATAGATATATACTTGTTGTTACGCCCAATGTATTTCTACAACCAACAGATAATACTAATAATAGGACCCTAGCGTTGATGTATAATTTTTTTTTTTTTTTTTTCACTAGAGGTCAGGCCAACAATTGTTGCAGTGGTTGGTCAGTATCTTTAACAAACCAGTTTGATTGTAGTGTAGCTTGTTTTCTGTGTATATGCTTCCGAAGATGACCTTGACATAAAGGTCGAAATGTCGAATGTAGATTTTAGTTATATTAAACTAAAGTTTTTATTCAAACATGGTAGTTGTCTCCATAATTTTCATGCTACTTACAATATTCATTCAGCAGACAGTTTTTCACATTAATCCTTCACTCATATGTGAGTCCTCTTCTTGTCTTTCCTTCTGTTTACTAACTCATTCCTCATCATCATCATCATCATCAAATTCCTGCCATGTACCCTCAAGGGGTGTACAGGATATGACAGTACTACATGAAAAATTACATCATTACTAACTTCCTATCTACAATTTTCCTCCAAATCAGTCTGTTACTTGTCAAAACTCCAACATTATCAGATCTTATATTTCTATCGTCTAAGGCACTTTGTACCGTATCAATCCACCTATATCTTGGTCTTCCTCTGGGTCGTTTTCCTGCCAACCTGGCAGAGAACACTTGTTTTGCTAATCTTTCCTCTCCAATTCTATTTAAGTGACCATACCATCTGAGATTAGCTCTGCTAACGCATTCCTGGATGCTGACAATGTTAAGTTCTTTCCTAATATCCTCATTTTTAATATGATATTGCCATTGATGCCATCTGTTCATGCCTCTAATCTTTCTCAGGACTCTCATATCTGCGGTCTCTAGTCTTTAGTCAAGTGTTTTACTTCTGACCCAGCTCTCAGATCCATAAGTTAAAATTGGTTTGAACACTGTCTTGTATACAGCTAATTTAGTGTTCCGACTAATTTCTTTCTTATTTCATATGAATTTATTCAATTGACTTCCCGCCATACCAGCTTTGCTGATTCTGTTGTCTATTTCTATATTTAGTTTACCATCTTCAGTAAAAATTGTGCCTAATAGCTGAAATGTTTTACTTGTTCCACAGGTTCTCCATTCACAACACAGTTGACATTTTCAATGATTCTGCCTATTTTCATTGTCTTTGTCTTTTTGAAAATAGGCAGAATCATTGAAAATGTCAACTGTGTTGTGAATGGAGAACCTGTGGAACAAGTAAAACATTTCAGCTACTTAGGCACAATTCCTGTGCCTAAGTAGCTGAAATTCCTGTTTCAAAGACAGGAATGACAACTCATTCCTGTCTTCCCTAAATTTCTTCCTTGTTTGAGTAGTCAACTATACTTTTCCTGATTGGACCTTTGACATGGGAGTGAAGCGCAGCTCCTGCCTTTTACGACGACTCGGCATAAATCTCTCATGTGGTGGTGAACCAGGCAGATGACTTTGGAACTCACAATGCTTCTCAGCATGATGGGGGGGTCTCAGGTAAGAGGAAGCTTAGAAAACCCTACAAACCAAATTCTTTCTTGACAGATTGTCTTATATGTAGGCCCTGACTTCCGTCGTGCTCATGTGTGCGTCTCTCGAAATTGATCAACTGTTTACCTATCTATAGTTCAGTTGAATATTTAATGGTGATTGATGAGATAATCATTGTAAATATAAATCACGATAACAACACTGCACAATATTTAGACCCCCTATCTGTGTATAACCTGATACCATCAATAACTTCATACAATACAGAAGAAACAGTAGGAAATACTATCACAGCTTCTTGTATAGACCATATAAATATACAGGTGTGAGCATTTGCTACACAGGAGCAGCAGCAGTCATAAAAGGCAAGCTTGCAGATCAGTTTCCGTTATATTCATCAAGATTGCTGTGAAATGATAAGTTTAAATTTTAAAGTTGTGTGTGGCATTAGTGATAATTTTTTATTTAAATATTGTGTATCACAGTGGTGATTGATCAGTGTTCAGTGTAGTTAAAGTTCTATAATTATTGAGTTTCTTTGTTTCTTGCATAGCTTTCATTGTGACTAAAATGGCTGCGAGATATAATTCATGCCATTTTATCACCAAATCGAAAATGGTTAGGTGCTGTGAATGTAACATGTATGCTTGGAGAGAGATTAATAGAAAAGATGATAGAGTTTGGATGTGCAAGAAGTGTAGCATGCTTATGGATTATGAGATCTTGAATGTGAGTGGTAACAAGCGAAAGATCATGGATGTAGCTATGGGAGTAAGAAGAGTTGACAATAAAGTTGAATGCTTGAATGGTAGCGGTAAGACAGTGGATGAAAGTGGTGGTGAGCAGTAAAACAGTGGACATGCAAGGTAGTGAAAATGCGACTGACGTAAATTGCAGTGAGAAAGTAATTGAAGAGTTGAAAGTGGAGTTGGTAAAGATGAGGAATGAACTGAGGAAAATTATAGATTTGCATGGGAGAATGGGATGAAAGTTTTGATAGAAGCATTGTATTGGGGATTCGATGATTAGAGGTGTGGTAAGTGAAAAGGTGCACAAAGTCTGTTTTTGGTAGAATGAGCAGGGTAGTTGGCACAAATGGTTTGTATAGCAACAATGAGAATGTAAGTTTGGATGTCAGGAGACTTAAGGGGAGTGGTAGGTAAGGTAGTCAGCATGTTGCTCACATATGATAATGACGAGTTGAGGAGGTGAGCGAATGGTATACTAGCACAGTTGTGTGAGGAGAAAGAAGTTTATTTTGTGAATGTATGGGATGAATTTGAGGGGTGGATAGAGCTGTATAAAAGAGAAGGCTATATTTAAATGGATTTGGTGTGAGTCAATTGGAAAAACTGTTGCTGCAAGGGAAAATAACTGAAGTGAATGTAAGACCTGAGGGAGCAAGAAGTGTTGTGGACGAGCAGAAGAGTAAGGTAGGGAAGTTTGCAAATGGAGAAGTGAACAGTGCATGAGATGTGCAGACGATGGTTTCAGGAGTAGATGTGTGAATGCATAAGAAAGGATTAAGGTAGTCGAGAATGTGAGAATGCCAGTTCAGTATTGTCATTTTCTAAGCTCTTCATTTTGGATTGAAGAAATCATAAATGGTGCATAGTGAACAGGAAGTTAAAATTCAGCAGTTACATTTCTTAAGTGATAAAGAATTACTGCAATGTTGTGAATGTTCTTAACTTACAAGGAGATATTATTCCTGTTTATAACACCTTGATACTAAAAGATTCTTGGCTGTAGAGATATGTGGATAACTACAAGTTAATCTCAACTGTGTTTAAATTATTATTATGTGACACCTCCAGGGAGTCTCGAGACTTATCGAGGGAGGGCAACTACTCCACAACTCTGTCTCCACCACTCATTCCACCAACTACAAAGAACCACAACTACCTTCATCTACACTAACGCCATCTACTGCCATTATTGTGGTATCCCATATAGTGTATGGGATACTAAGGCAAGTGATGACCTCACATCACATGCCTTAGTATCCCATAATGCAAAGCACATCTCCTTGCGGACATGTCATAGCTTCCTTATACGAGTTACCCCAGTTCTGAAAATACTTCAGGTGCAAATTTAGTTTGCTTACACTTGGATAAAGGATTAAACCAAGTACAGACAGCCCTCGATTTACGATGGTTCACAATAATGCCAGATGCCTGTGCATGCTTTCTGACTGAGAAATGATGCTAGCAGGCACTCTAGTGTTTGAGTGTTTGCCGAGCTACTACGACGTGTATGTATCAAACCTAGTTTTACTGTTGAATCTACCTAATTGTTCTATTTAATTTTTCCACATTTTTTATTCTGCCATAATTGCCTTCTATACTCGCCCATAATGCCCTAAAATATATATATACCCCTTTTGAGTTATGTTAGCCACTGTATTAAATATAAGGGACACTCCTAAAGAAAAACAGGCTAAAATAGCCGTTAATTATATTAATTAATTTTATGAAAAAAATTTAATTTATTACATTAATTTTTGTTACTAGAATGGCCTTTTATATTATGCATATTCTTCTGCATGTTTTTCTTTAAGAAGTTTTTATTAAATAAACATATTTGATTTTGTCCAGTCTACAGCAACCTGTGAGCTGACAAAATCTATTCTCAACATCTGTGGCTGAACATATTTGTCAAGCCCTGATTATTATTACACTGTCATCTCCATGCAGGTGGACGACTCATTGTGGAAGGCCCACACTAACCATTATTGACACAATCTTCACTGACAAAGCACCCATGATCATCTCAGGCAACCTATTCCATTAATTAAACACTCTCCATGCAATAAATCTAGACCTTACATGCTTGCTAACAACACTCTCTTACATTGCTGTCGGGGGGGGAAGATCACTTGTTTTCCACAAACCAGTCACTCACCTCTGTATGCTCCCCACTAATTCCACAATCCATGAAACCTAGGCAACCAGATCTGTAAATTGTAATTGCATGGTTGTTTAGATGGGGGTGTATAAAAACCTCATAAAGAGAATAACTTCCTTTTTTTCCATACTTGTCATTTGTTTCTTAACATCCAACCGATCTCCTGAGGTATTTTCCCCCCTTTTCAAACATGGCCTCTGAAAACTTCAACTCTTTGTTATCATTAGTTTCTTGCAGTCCATTTCCATTTTTGTAACACATAGTGTGTATTATTTTTCATCCCAAAGTGCAATAGTTTCAACTGAAATTTTCTGTTGAACTGACAACCTAATTTACCCAAATTACCAGTCTGTTATGATCATTCTGCAGGATCTCTACATCATGTTTATTGACTGCAATTGATTCACTATGGCACATACTGCTACAACACACTTCCACAAATAACTGAAAAATTCTGAGCAAAATACCATTGTAAAGTGTTCTGAGACAAATTTATTACAGCAAGCTATCTACTATAACAGCCTATTCTTGTAGTCCTTATAGAGGGTCAACTGTATTGCTCTTAAAGTTAAATGTTAAAACATAACAGAGTTTGAAACTCCATGTTTTAGATAACAAAACTAACATTACAGACCTATTTGTAAAATTCTGAAGAAAATTGATTTAGACAAACAAAAACAAGTGTTGAAGTTATCTTTAAGGATTGAAAAATCAGAATTACTTAATGGGCTTGCAAAGTTAGAGGTAGTTATGTACAAGAAGAAATTATTCTAAACTTCTTGTCAATTAAATCCTTGTGTAAAAGTTGTAATATAACCTGAGTAAGTAGGTGGCACTATAATTGCTGATGAAATGTGTTTTTACATTAATCAGGATTTAATTGTATTTTAAAATACTTTAAAGTGTATTCAAAAATGTATTTTACTTAAAAAGCATACGTTGTTGAAATTAGTTAAATAAAATTCTGCTATTGCCTTTTATTCTCCATAGGGAGTAGGTGAGGCCATTTTTTAGCCCTATCTGAATTTTAGAGACTGCAGGGCAGTCAGTCTTTCTTGTAACCAATCAGAGATAGCTGGTCTGAGACTATCACTAATTTAAAAATGGCATCCAGTGATGACAGTCAAAAAACTGTCCATTTCCCATGACCATTAACCCCAATGCAATATGTTATTGTCTGAGATAGTGTAGATTCTATGGTCATTATTCTTGAGTCAGTGACTAGAATCAAACTTAGAACACTCTTTCTTTGGGCAGCCTAATGCTATATGCAAATTCTATTTTCACAGGGATACACAGGGTTATCAAAATTAGTTAATACAATAAATTAGTTACTTAGTGTGTAGGCAGTAAATCCTTTGTTCAGCTTTGACCTAAGCAGTGTATTTGTTGTACATGAGCAGTTTGCAATAGAAAGGGAGTTGGTGGAGTGAGAATTTTAAAAATGTGTTTTGATTAAGCGGATAGAAGAATGGGAGTTATTGTATACTAGAAAATTTTTGAATGAAGGAACAATAAGTAAATATTGCAGGTTGTATCGCAGAGCAGATATGTTAACCACTTGACCAACAAGGCAGGTAGTTAACTAAACAAACTTTTGTTTTCCCATGCTTGGATAAAATAATATATCTCAAAAGTTGAGTATCATACATATGCTCAAAAACAGAGCTACTCGCATCATAATAGAAGAGGAAACTCTCAAGGATGAATTAACTCACATATCAGAAACCCTGAAAGACAATGACTATCCAAAAAAATTTAATTCAAAAGATACTTTTCTCCAACCCCTCCCAACAGCAACCCAAAGAAACTCAATACAAATCTTCTATTGCCATTCCTTATGCTGGGATAGTTTCACAGAAGATTGCAACATTTCTTAAACCATATGAAATAAGAGTAACTTTCAAACCAATTAAGACAGTCTGCAATTTGTTAAGATCACCAAAGAATAACAATGCTTTCTTCAAACATCCTCGCCTTTACAACATCCCTTGTTCATGTGGCTTAACCCTCCAGAGCTTGCAGCTGATACGTGCAAAATGTTTAATATAAATATTCTTACACAATTCAGTGTATAGCTTGGAGGTCATGAGTAGCTGTGCATTCATATGTTACAAGTGATATTCCGCACTGTTTTTTGCTGTCAGTTTGGTTTAACAAATGTTATATTAAGGTTTGTGATATTTGACAGCAAATTGTATCTGAGAGATACCCCGACCTCCGATGTCAGTATACAGTAGTATGGTTCAGTTTTGTTTATTGTTTGTAATTTTATTATTGAATTAAATGAAATGTCTCATTGCTGGACACATCATGAGGTACCATATAGATTGCATGATACAGAAGGTAATGGAAGTGGTTATGGAACCGAGGGGACATAGTAGACCCCATTTAACATAGATGTCCCTTAAAAAAAAAAAAACCTCCAAACTGCTCAGTTACACATTGCCGACCTAGGACAAAATATCCAATCCTGGAAATTATGGACTAGAGGATCCAATCCCAAGTGAAATGAGATAATGGTAAGGACAAAGAAGATGACATTTCTCACTGCTCATGGTGAATTTATCCTGTATTATTCACTAGAAAGGTCAATAGAAACCTTATTCAAGTTTTGTTGAACTAGATTGTTTTTGGTTTTTTATAGTATTAATGAGATAGCAAAAACTTAATTTTTTTTTTCATTTACCACATTACTTCAATGTCATTACAGAATATGTATAATATTATGAACCTTCACAGCTGAATTAACAAATGCTTTACTATGTCTCCCCCCCTGCCCAACTAGTTCAGTTTTCGATTGGTACACCCCATTCCCTTAGAAGGAGAAGAAGCTACAGCGGTGGAACTCCGACTGTTTCTCCACACAGGAGGTCGGGTAAGTATTTTATTATTTTATTTATTTTATATTTTTTTCATTTCATCAGGGAGCAGAGTTGTGTTAAAAGAACACTGAATGTCCATGTTAGTGTCAATAAATCATATTAGCCTAGCATAGTATGATTATTTCATTTATTGCACACACATCCATCTCACAAGTTCTAAATATGATGTAACACTAGGGGTTCCATGAAAATTCATCGAAAAAACAGTTAATTGAAAGACAATTCATCGAAAAAAACAATTTTAAATGATATTAGCAATTCAGCTTTGGCTGGATCAATTTAATGAAATTTTAGTTCATTAAATTGATCCAGCCAAAGTGGAATTGCTAATATCATTTTGAAACTTTTATGATAAAAGTGATCCATTTAGAATAAAAACTGAACTGTGCAGACAGCTTCTTGTACTGACAACTTCTACTAATTCAGAGAGTTATTGTAATACATAATTTGGACACATTATTTCTTTGTTGCCTCGAATATAGCTGAACTGAAAACTGGACGGTTCAACATTTTCTTGTAAAAGTTTCAAGTAGCGAATCTGATTCAGATTCTCTATTTGAAACTTTTATTCATCCCATAATAATTCTACTTGAATTATTGTGGGATGAATTTTATTCAATAATTGGTGTATTGAAGTCGCATATTACTACTAGTAACAATAATAATAATGGAGCTTGCGTAGTTTCTGGGCTTTTCTTCCCAGAAACAGGCAAATCAGTCCCATGAACAGATATGAAACAATTATCGGACAAGAAAGAAACCATATTGTTCTATAATTATTCCCTATTAAAGTAGCATTGCTTTCTCACTCTGCACGGTTCAGTATTGGTTCTAAATGGTTCACTTTTATCATAACATTTTTGAAAAGTTAAAATTTTCGGCGAATTGGTTTTTCTATGAATTGCATTTTTGATGAATTGCTCATGCGATGAATTGTCTTTCAATTAATTGCCTTTTCGATGAACTCTCCGGATACCACTATTTTAACATAGCATAGTATAATTATTTCATTTATTGCACTCACATCCATCTCACACGTTCTAAATGATGTAACACTAGCTAGGCTTATAAAATAAAATAGAGCTCCAACAGTAGGCTACATATTAATTCTTAGTTTGCAAATTAAATTATTATAAATTAAAATTTTGAGTGTATTACAAACAGTATAAATTTCAACATATCTTGGCAGTAGGGATGTTTTCTATATAGTGCTAGTTAAAATTGAGCTGAAAATTAATTAAGATTGGGAAAAAATTTGGAAGATAAAGACCGGTACGTGTGTGCATGGAATTATGAATTGACAGAAGTGAAACATAAATGAAGAGAATTTTAAAGTAAAAGCATTAAAATATGAATTATGAAAAAGTAAGAAATAAAAAACTAAATCAAGGAAGGTATATTATAAGCAGCAGCGTGAATGATAGTGTGCTGATTGCAAGATAAAAGCTGTTCAAAAACACTACAATTTTATATTGTGTATATTGGACATTGTACCATGCAATACATACAGTTTATATTTAAGTTATAAGTCAGCAGATAACAATTGAAGGGGTGGGAGGCACAGGAAGATGGTTTGATGTAAAACTTAGTGTGAAACAAGGATTCACATTATCTTCTCTGTTCTTCTTCATGTATATGCATGGATCACATTCTGAATGAAAGTGGTATTAAACATGTTATTAAAATTGGAAACATTAATTTTGTATACTCTTAAGAGTATACCAGATGATGGCACACTCTTAAGTCCAGTACATCGGCAGGATTCACTAACTCAGTTGTATAACTTCTGTAATAAATCATCATCATTAAATTTCTGACATGTACAGGATATGGTAGTACTACATGAAAAATTTACATCATTACTAACTTCCTATCTACAATTTTCCTCCAAATCAGTCTGTTACTTGTCAAGACTCCAACATTGTCAGATATTATATTTCTATCATCTAAGGCACTTTGTACCATATCAATCCACCTATATCTTGGTCTTCCTCTGGGTCGTTTTCCATGCAACCTGGCAGAGAACACTTGTTTTGCTAATCTTCCTCGCCCATTCTGTTTAAGTGACCATACCACCTAAGATTAGCTCTGCTAATGCATTCCTTGATGCTGACAATGTCAAATTCTTTCCAAAATATCTTCGTTTTTATTATGATATTGCCATTGATGCTATCTGTTCACGCCTCTAATCTTTCTCAGGACTCTCATACCTGTGGTCTCTAGTCTTTGGTCAAGTGTTTTACTTCTGACGCAGCTCTCAGATCCATAAGTTAAAACTGGTTTGAACACTGTCTTGTATACAGCTAATTGAGTGTTTCGACTAATTTCTCTCTTATTCCATATGAATTTAGTCAATTGACTTCCTACCATACCAGCTTTGTTGATTCTGTTGTCTATTTCTATATTTAATTTACCATCTTCACTAAAAATCGTGCCTAAGTAGCTGAAATGTTTTACTTATTCCACAGGTTACCAATTCAAAACCCAGTTGACATTTTCAACGATTCTACCTATTTTCATTGTATTTGTCTTTTTATTGCTGACCTTTATAACATATCTATTATAACAGTTATTCAATTTAGTCAGGGAATCTTGCAAACTTGTAGCAGATTTATTTAGAAGTATAACATTGTCCAGATAAAGCAAAGAGCTGACATTAACATCTCCAATTTTGATATCATGTTTAATACCACTTTCCTTCATAATGTGATCCATATAGATAACGAATAACAGAGAGGATAATGTACATCCTTGTCTCACACCAGATTTAACATTAAACCATCTTCCTGTACATCCTTCAATTCTAACTGCCGACTTACAACTCAAATACAGAGTAAGTATTGCTTAATATAATGCCCCATTGATACCATATAACTGTAGCGTATTGAATAGCTTCTCTCTTGGCACCTTGTCATATGCCTTTTCCAGATCGACAAAACTTAAATAGAGATCTTTGTTATATTCCCATGTTTCCTCAACTATTTGTTGTAAAGTGAAGATCTGATCCTAAGAGCCTCTATTTTTCCTGAATCCAGCTTATTCTTCACCAAGTTTTTCTTCCACAATTCTTCTCAACAGTTTCTCAAGTATACTTGCATAGATCTTGCTAGGAACACTCAGTAGGGAAATATCTCTGTAATTCTCACATTCATTTTTATGTCCCTTTTTATATATGGATACTATTAGAGCTCTACTCCAATCATCTGGAATTCATCCCTCTGTCCAGGCTTTCTGAACTATGCAGTGTAACCACTGTCAGACTTTTATTCCACCATGCTTCAGCATTTCTGGTCAAATATCATCTACTCCTGCTGCCTTTCCACATTTCAAGCCTTTGATGGCTTTTTCTACTTCAAGTATGGATTCTTGACTATATGCCTGTTGAGTGTTTTTTACCACTGTGCTATCACTGCTTGTTTCATTTAGCAATTTGCCAAAGTCCTCGCGTGACTTTTGTTTAGCTAGTTTTACACAGTGTTTTGCTTTCTTACATTTGTTTCTATATTCTCTAAGAGCAAAAGCTGACTTATTTCCCAGGAACTTCTGATATGCTTCTTTTTTTCCTTCACTGCCTCTTTAACTTCCTGTATCCAATGGAGTTCTGATTTTTCTATCCTTGCAGAGTACCTCACTACATCCCTCTCTGGCTGAATCATTCAGGGTTTTCTCCAAGGTTTGGTTACTGTTCTCAAACTCTTTCAGTTTTTCTTCAATAATCTTTGTGTATTTTAGTCTTCAGTTCACATCTGAGAGCTGCTCAACTTTTATTCGTTTTAAAACTTTCTTACCTATTATTCTTTTCAGTATGAAATTCAATTTTATCCTGCTCAAGACTAAATAGTGATCACTTCCAATTTCAAATCCTCTTTACACTCTGGTGTCCTGCACCATGGAGAAAACATCACTATCAACAATAACATAGTCAATGAGACTTTTGTTATACCTTGCTTCTTCTCTCCATGTGAATTTGTGCAAATTTTTGTGTTGGAACGTGGTGTTTGTAATAACCAGTCCATGTCCTGAGCAGAAATCCAACAGGTATTTGCCATTGTTATTAGCTTTGCTCTTTTCTCCAAATTTTCCCAAAATATTTTTGTATGTCTCACAATCATTTCCTACTCTGCTATTTAGATCCCCAACAAGGACCAAGTTTTCCTTTTTCGTTGTGTCAGTTGCTTTCTTTAAAGCCTGAAAAAATTCCTCCAATTCTACCTTAGTAGAACCTTCTGTGGGACCATAGGCACAAATAAGTCTCATTGTCCAATTCCCCATTCTGATATTTGCCCACATCAATCTAGTTGAGACTGCTTGCCATTCAAGAAGATTAACCTCGTATTTTGTGTTGAATAACTATGCTACTCCTTCTTTTCCTTGATTGTCATTTCCTGAATATAACATTTTGTATTTATTGCTAAGAAAGATATCACCAGTTTTTGTCTTTTTTGTTTCAGTCACCCCTGTTATGTCGATCTGGTACTTTTCTAATTCCTCAGCTAGCTCCATTTCTTTGCCATTCAGGCTTCTTATGTTGATAGTACCGATCTTTAACTCTGGTGATGTTGAGTTGGGGTGTGCTTTCAGATTTGTTCCAGTAGCTGTCTTTTCTTGTCTTCCCTGGTTCCCTGGCGAAAACAACGGGGCCTTGTGTAACTGGGCGACGCCCCAGCTGGCATGAAATTTTGTCATGTTGTACCATCATTTTGTATATTGGTTTAAGCCAATAAGAATACAGTTTGGTTGGCTAAATCCCAAATTGCAGCTATCCAGGTAGATACCGAACAGGGTGCGCCACGAGAAGGTGAGGATTGGACATTAGATCAGAAGCCCTGGTCGGTTCTCCACATTCCTTTAAAGGCTATGTGGAGGTCTCCTCTCAGTTGTACAGCTTTGACCCAATCAGTAATAAAAAGCACCAAAACTATGAAAATAAGCAGGATCATAAAAAACTTCAACTGCATTCTGAATGGAGAACCTGTGGAAAAAATAAAACATTTCAGCTATTTAGGCATAATCTTTAGTTAAGATGCAAACTAAATATGGAAACAGACAACAGAATTAGCAAAGCTAGTATGGTAGGAAGTTAACTGTATAATTTTTTATTAATCTTTGTACTGTTGCTCGGAGTTTGCCTGGTGTTGCACTACCTTACCTCAGTCGTGAAGATATTTTCAGCCGCAAACTTTGTTTGCTTACACTTGGATAAAGGATTAAACTAAATTTATTATAATCTTTGTACTGGTTATGGGCAATACTACCCTTACATCTCGTCCAGACTTGATATAGGCCTACGCCTTTACAAGTGCTTCACCATATGCCTGTCCTAGTTATCATTGTAGTCATTCTCTGGTGGCAGTGCCATGCAATCAGTGAGCTCTAGCTCTCATTGAAAGAACTTTTATATCCTTCTGCTTAAGCCCAAGCTGTTTTAAGTCCTTATAGCATATCTGTGCTCCATATGCCATGTAAAGAGATTGTAGTGCTGGTAAACCTTGGAGTTGCCCCATGTTCCTCCCGTATCTTACTAATTACATCTTGGTTATTCTTATAATAGTTAACCTTATTATTATGGCTATAGTGTGCCCTGTTCCCACCACCCGAGCATCAACCACTTAAACGTCACCATCTTTTTTAATCACTGTCTGGCTTACGCAATCCCACGGAGGTCCTATGATGTGGTTCCACCACAGTCTCCCAGCATTTGTTCTTAAAGTTGTTGTTCAGAATGGAGACCACAGCATCATGCCTCCACACGTGGACCCCATGGGGATGGAAGCAACACTGGGTTGTATGAGACAATGTCTCACTGTAGTGGCAGCCAGCCCTACAGATTGAGTCATCACTACCTCCTCGAGCTGTGCAGGCTCGAGCGGGCAGGGCATTGATCCTTGTCCTGATAAGGTCAATATACTCGAACCCAGGGAGGAGTCTGGTGCCATCCCTTACCCAATCATGCTGGGGAGATATCACTCTTTTAAAGGAGCACTATCTACAGAACGGTGCAGTAGAGATGCCCATCTCTTTTGTTCTGTGGGTGCTGACTCAATTAAGGTACCTTGATAATGGGCTATAGAAAGCCTCTCTGCAGTTAGGGGAAGAAGATAATTCTAAATTTTGCGATTCTGGACAGCCACAGGCATGCAATCAGCCCCTCGCCCGCTGTCTTCACCCTCGCGTGGAAATATGCAGTAGGAGTGTCAGGTGGCAGTCCGAGCCATGATATCACAGCTAAATGGAAAGCCCTGTCCATTCGGGACAGTACCGAGATATGTCCTACCAAGCACCGACTTGTGGTAAAAGCAAGGTAGGAGAAACAATCTTTGCTAGGGCTTGAGAGGAGCTTTCCTCAAAGAAGCAATCCCAGCTTCTAGGATAGAAGGGACAGAAGATCTTCTCTTTGGGGTGAACATGATACCGAGGTATCTCCACTCTTCCAGGGTGGTCAAAGCATGCAACTGCCTCCCGTCTCAATCTTAAGCTTCTTGTCACAACCAGAGGGGACAAGAGCTAAAGAGCAGGACTTCTCTACATTAATAGAAAGGCTTCGAATAGAGAAAAAGTCAACTGCCCAGTCAAGGAATTCCTGCAAGCCTACCTTAGTAGAAGCTATAAAAATAAGATTGTTCGCAAAGGCTATAGCATTAAAGGAAGAAGTGCCTAGAGAGTAGCCTGTATGATTAGGAAGAGAGTGAAGAAACTCATCAGTGATGCAGTTAAAGAAAAGGGGAGATAGAGGATCACTCTGGCAAACACCCCTCACTGCAGGAATAGAAGTCGCACGGGACCCTGTAGTGATAGTGATGGAGCTACCCAAGTATAGCTCCATACCATTGGAAAGAAAGGGTTTTGGACATGCAATAAACAGTGCTCGAAGGAGAGCAGGAAGGGAGATGCTATCAAAGGCCTTTTGGAGGTACAGTGATGCCATGTATAGAGGCTTAAGGCAGTGGCAAAATCAGAGAGAAGAGAAGAAAGAAGATGTATATTCTCAGCACAGCTGTCTGAAGGAACAAAAGCTCTCTGTCTATAATCATGCTGTATATGTTGCTGAAGTCATTTAACTAAGATTTTATGATAGTCTAAGTATCACAGGAGAGATGGTAATAGGTCTGATGCATGGTTTGAAGTTTCTTTCTTTGGAATGAAGATAGTTCTTGAAGCACTTATGTATGGTGGTATTGCTTTACTGGGAAGGAGAATGTCAAATAAGTCTTGAAGAATCTTCAATGACACCTTTTCAAGCCTAGCCACAGGAAAGCCATCAGGTCTGGAAGTGGAGAAATTGGATGGAAGAGCTGCTTTTATCTCCTGGATGGAGACAGGCTGGTATATTTGAAGGACAGGAATGGACCTCAATATCGTAGGTTGGTCATCATCAGGGAAGTGTGGAGGTGGAGCAGAAAAGACTGTACTCCAGAATTTAACACAATCATCATGTAAGTCTGCTAGAGGTGAAGGAAAGCACCATCAAGGATGGTCTTGGCACATTGCCCTCTATTCTTTTTATAGAGGGCCTGCATAGCTGCATAGGCCCTCTTCCTCTGCTTCTTATTTGACAAAATCATTGTAGAATGAGACGTAGGCTGATGTTGACGAGGCATCAAGTGTTCGGAGAATTCAGCATGGAGGTAGTCATTTAACTTATCTGTGATATCCATTCCCAGAAGGTGAATCTGGATGAGATTTAAGAATTTGATGGTTATATTCCAGAAGAGGAGAATCATCTAGAGATGATGTCAGTCTGAGAATCAAAGCCTCTTCTTTGACAGCATATAATAAATTTAGTTTAATCCTTTATCCAAGTGTGAGCAAACAAAGTTTGCGCCTGAAAGTATCTTCAGGACTGGGGTAAGGTGGTACAACACTAGGGCAACTCGTTGCAAAGGTGGAGCAAGCTATCAACACTCCTATCTCAGTATCTCCTATAATGCAAAACACATCTCCTTGCAGATATGTCTAATGTTATGCATTAAGGGAAGGGCCACTACCCAGACTAGTTTCGACCTTTATTGAGGTCTCTTCAGTGGGAGCCAGGCCCCAGTGGAGATACCAGGCAGAAGCATTAGCAGGTCATCTCTACCTATAGGAATTGCCAAATGGTGTGCCACCCTTTTTTAATAAATTACTCTGGATTTAGAGAAAGATGTTGAAAGTTTATTATCTGGCAAATAATCAATTTGGCAAAAATTTGGGAGACTGTCATCCTAAGAGAAACTCCTGCATAGCTTTTTTTTTTTTTCGTTAGAGGGCGCCAAAAATAGGAATTTAGATCTTTTGTCCTTTGCAGTTATATTGTTTCACTCACTCACTGTCGCGTGTACAAGTGTGTTGTGCTCTGATGATGCTGAGTTGAAAATGAACGAAATATAAGTTAATAAAACATCTCTTTGATAAAATTGTGTGGTGTTGTTAATACCATGAAAAATAAGTCATGAATGTAGGAAAAGTATCGCTACTTCAAAACTACCACAGTGATTAGGGGAAACCAAGAAAGTTGAAGTGCAAAAACCTACGGATTACTTTATAGAAATTATGCATTACATGATATGATTCTCTATAAAGTAAAAGTGTGAACCTTGGTGCAATCTGTGAACCAACCTTCAGCTAAGATTATGAATAAAAAATAAAGAAAACTTAATTTCAACAGATGAACGCTGTATTTATTTTAAGATTCAGATTTTCGTGAATTTATAAAATAATTATTGTGAATCAAGTTCTGGGAGAATAAAATGTATTGGTGATTAAAATAATTAGCAAAAAAAAATTGATAGTGACATTGATCTTCCAAAGCAATACAATATGAAGTGAAGAAAGTATGAAAAGATTTCTTATTTTGCACTGGCATTAAAAACTATAATTATACGATAAAACAAGAAGTAAAAATGAATATAACTTATAGGTGTTTGGTCTAATATAACTTAGATTCCAGTTACTGAGCAAATGGCAAGCAACTGCATTTCTTGCTATAGGCAATGAATGAACATAGCTGCTTACCCAGGTAATCTACTTAAGTGTTCTTTTCAGCGTTAAGGATTATCGTACCTTCTAATGGACATGGTGGTTAAATTACACTTCTTATCCATGTTCTTTCAACAGGTGGACAGAATCTTATCCAGGTTTTGCTGAATGTGTATACATCCAACAAAGAAATGGTACACTCGCGTACATGAATTTTATACAATACAGCAATTCCTGTTAGTTTTATATTCTAAGGAAAGGACAATGTATTTCAAATGGAGGCAGGAGGCCTCATAAATTTTTCAGCAGCCTCTAGTTTTTATATTATGAATTTAATATTTAAAAATAAGTATTTTATTTTGCAACTATGAGTAGGCTATTTTTTATATTGTTGTTTATGAGGAGTAAAGTTTTAAAATGTGGATCTCATAGAGAGAGAGAGAGAGAGGCCCATGCTTGGGCCTCATGATAGCCTTATGGTAAAAGCGACCCTGTTCATGTCAGAAGTGAGATTTGTGTCATCATCATGAACCATGGGCTCTCTGCTCGTTGGTGTCCAATGCCTCTTTCACTATCTTCTTCCACCTTTCTTTGTCCAGTGCACAGTGTCACAGTTTCTGTACACCCATTCCACACCAGTCCTTTATGCCATCCTATCCATTCTCTATATGGTCTATCTCTTCTGTTTACACCGTCCATGATACCAAACATGAATGTCTTTATCTTCCAGTCCTCACTCATTCTGCAGATGTGTCCAAATAATTGGAACTTCCGTTTTATAATCTTCTGTATTAGATTCTCCTTTGGTTGTATCTTCTGATAGAGCTTTCCTTTGTGACTTTCTGTACCCATCCTATTCTTAGAATCTTGCTGTAACAAGTTCTTTCAAATGCATTCAGGATTCATGTGGTCACCAGCTACTCCAGAAGAGTACTGCTATGCACTCACCACTACCATCATCAGCATCACATGGAAATAGACAAATAAGCAAAGCTGGTGTAGGGAGTCCAATTGAATAAATTAATATTCATCAGAGAAATGAGTCACACTAAACCAAGTGTTTCTGGCACTTATTCTGAAGAAATTTACACGACACTCATAGTACTAAAATGAAAAGTTTGCATTATTATTAACTTTCTGTTAACAAATTTCCTCCATATTAGTCTGTTATCTGTTGGGACTCCAGTATTTTATATTTCACTCTTTTGAAGCTCTACAAATAGCATGAATTCACATAGACTTAGTCTTCCACTGGGTGTTTTTCTTACCATCCTGGCACCAGGCACTTGTTTTATTAACATTTCCTCTCACATTCTGTTTAAGTGATTCCTCCTATTATCTTCATTTTTAACATGAATCTGCCATCGATGCCGTTTCACTCACCTCATTTTTCTCAGAACTCTTGTATCTCTCGTTATCTTTAATCAACTGTTTTATCGATAATCCTACACTTATATCCAATAGTTAAAATTGGCTTAAACAGTCTTGTTTACACCTGATTTAGTGTTTGACTCATTTCTTTGTCGTTTCATATAAATTTATTCAGTTGAATTCCTATCATACCAGCTTTCCTTATTTTGTTGTCTATTTTATATTTAATTTTTCATCTTAACTAAAAATTCTGCCTAAATAGTTGAAATTTTTACTTGTTCTATAGGTTCTCCATCCAGGATGCAGCTACATTTTCAGTGTTCCTACCTGTTTTCATTGCCTATATTTTTATTTCTGATTTTTATACCCAGTTTTTTACAGTAGTAATTTAGTTTCCATTAAAGAATCCTGAGGACTTGTACTGGATTTATTGGCATCTCCAATTTTTATCTCAAGCTTAATGCTGCTTTCATTCATGTGATCCATATAGATGATGAATAACAGTAGGAGATAGCATGCAAGCATGCACTCTTGTTTTACACGAGACTTGTATAGTGTAAAACAAGAGTGCATGCTATCTCCTACTGTTATTCATCATCTATATGGATCACATGAACGAAAGCAGCATTAAGCCAGTGACTGCTCTAGTTCTGATATGGTTAAAAGAACTAGAGCAGCCATTGGCCAACACTCAAACACTCCAAACTAACTTCTCATCAGTGTAGGAATGGTAGCAGCCAATTCATCTAACAATGCTCATGAAAGTACCTATAGAACAAGCATAGCACTGAAACAGTGTCTATGAAAAAGTGAGTGAAGGGAGTCTGTGAGAGAATGATTGTCTATTAAGCAGGTTGCACTCTTTTAAATATCATCAAGAATTCTTAGAGAAGTCTTGGATGGTCCACCCAAATATGGGAACTGTAAAGTTGGAGGGGGTCTGAGACTTATAATAAAGTGTTAGGAGTTGAGAGGAAGAGAAGTAATGTTTAGAATGGAAAAGAATACCAAGCTTTATAGAGGCTAAGGAGGCTATCTAAGTATGTTTGTGCCAAGATGAACTGGATGTGACAGTCAACCCAAGAAGAGAAAGTTGATCTTGAAAGGAAACTGGAACATTATCAGAAATGAGAGGGGGGGGATGGGGTAGGATTTTTCTTGTGGATAAATAAGGTAGGCTTGAGGTTTTGTTAGCATTAAAATTCACTAAGTTGTCTTCATCCCATTTCAGGATGTTGAGGAGTCAGTGTTTAAATCATTGGTTATTGAAGATCTTGCAGCATCTAATATTAGGATGCTGCAGGGTTTATCGAATGATGAAGAGGAATGAAGAGTACTGTCATCAGTGAAGTTGTAAATAGGATTTGAAGTCAGAGAAAGGAGGTCATTGATGTAAAGGAGGAAGAGTGTGAGTGAGAGCACAGAACCCTGATTTTGGCTTCAGAAATTGTTAATGCATCCAGTATTGGAGAGGGACTTTATAGAATAAATCCAGACTTAGTTATCTGAAAAGTAGGTTATATCTTACTTGAATGAATTCTGATCTGTATAAAGTTTTCAACCTTTTTTGAGGTCTCATCAGTGAGTAGCTAGACCTGGATGATATCAAAGTTTAAGTGAAGAGAATTTGCATACCTTCACTATACGAATGCCAGAAAGGTATGCCCATATATTATATTATATTATAACTAAGATGAAAAGCCAAATGGCTATTTTTAAATAGCCATTTAAAATTTTAAATTTTTAAATCTCTTTAAATCCATAGTATGGGAGTCAATGTCTTTAATCACTCAGCAACATATAGTTAATGTACTTTTTTCAACCATTGTAAATTTCTTATCCTGACAAAACTAACCATAGAGTTACGGAAATTAGTGGTTCTGTTTATTACTAAACTCCTATGAAGATTATGGTTAATTTTTTATTTAAAGGAGTGTGAGAAAAGCCAGTTATCCAAATGCATTTTTGTCAGTTCTGTCTTTGCTGATAGATTTTTGTTTCAATTAACTTTAAATAAAAATGTTCTTTTTTGTTTGATTAATATTTTTATAGGACTCTGCAGACCTCTAGGGTATTGTTTTTTGTCAAACAAATCTCCATTTATGGGATCTCCTAGTCGAAATCTTAGTAGAGTAAACTCACAAGGTATTAAATGCCATGTTGATGCACAGAAGGAATTAGAGCCATATAGAAATATCAATACTATGTCATGTCCTCTGAGAATGACATTTGGGGCACGTACCTTAACCCTTCCTGACATGACATCCAAAGAGTTCTGGAATGGTAAAAATCTTATGCTTTTATATTATAGCATGTATTGAGAATATACCTTACATGATATACAGTAAAATTTCACTGTAGCAAACTTATAGAAACAAAAGGGATATGTAATTATAGCTGTCGGCTTACTATAGGAAATTTCCTTTGGCATTTGATGCAGTAAGTGTTTACCTAGGATTTTTTAGTTTATTACAGTAAGCATATGAAGTATAACAGTGTGTTTGCTATAGTGAGTTAATTATATAGTTTTTGGTTAAAGTTGCAGTTATTCATTTTCTTCTGAAATAATATTGAAAGAAGATATTAGATATACATTTAACAGTGACACAGTAAAGGTACTGGCTATAGGTGGCAATTTAATTCCAGAAGGAGTTAAATTGCTAAATTGTGTGCATGCATGTAGTTGAGTAACTTCAAACGGGAGATGATTGTAGGAATCAGATAGGTCGATAAGATATTTCATAAACTGTGGTCCTACTAGAATAGCTACGTACAATATTGTGTGTAGTATAGAAAAATCAACAGAAAAACATAATATTACTATTATTACAAGAAACCTTCAGAGACTAATCAGGGGATGCCAGAAAGATGATATCACTTACACCATATGTCATACTCTTGAATTCATTCTCACTACTGGCACTCACAACCTCCAAAGACAAGACATTTTCAGTCATGCTCCACTCTATGAGAGAAAAATTTATCCCTCACCCATTTCTTGACAGCATTCGTTTTCATCTTCCATGGAGTTCCTCTCCCACCCTCCATAAAATGAAAAATTCCATTTACTGGTATCCTATATGATCTTTTTCAGAAGTCTGTAGGTCTCTATCATATCCCCCCCCTCCCTCTGGTTTGCTAGCATCTGCAGTCCACAAATTTGCAATCTCTCCTCATAATCTACATACCATAGTCTTGATATAATCGTTACCACTCTTCATACATTATGAAAATTATGGATACAACTACCATGTTAGAGTAAAACTTTAGTTTAATATAAACCAAAATATACACTCGACATTTCAACCTTCACATTAAGGTCATTTTCTGCAGTATACATATATATATATATATACAAAGAAACAAGCTGCACTACAATCTACATGGCATGCTAAAGTTGCTGATCAACCGTTAAAACTATTTGCCTGACCTCTGGCGCTAAAAAACCCCCCCTCACAACTAGGGTTTCCAAGTGGGAAGGAATTCCCGTCCGTTCTCGGAAATTTTTTTCGTTTTCCCATTCCCAAATCCCGAGAAAATGCAGATCAGCAATCAGCTAACGCCTTTTTATTCCCGTATACGGGAGTAGGCGAGGCCATTTAGCCCTATCTAACTTTTGGAGACTGAGTGGGCAGTTCAATCTCCACTGGTACCCAATCAGAGACAGATGGCCCAAGGCTATCACTAATTAAGCGGTACACAGTGAAGAGAGACGGCTCAGATGTGCCGCCATCTCGTGGTCCCTAACCCTAACACAATATATTTAATGTCTGAAATAATGTGGGTTCTACAGTCGATTTTCTTGAGTTTACAGGACGAAAAACCCGAGTTTCCGGGAGGAAAAACCTGCTTGCCCGTGCCAGAGATCGACTAACTCGGGAACCGGTCGAAAAAAGGCTTAGAAAAATTTCCTCTAGTCGCCGACTAGACTCGAAACCAAGTCTTCCTTCGTGCGGCTAAGCGCGGTGGGATGCAAACGCCACATCCACTGAGCTACACAGGCTCCGAGAAAATTTGGTCGGGAAATCTGGAAAATTTTTAATAAATTATTTTTTATTAAATCATATATTAATATTTTTTAATAGATTGCCATCACAATGAGTAAAGAGTATAAAGAATGTTGGGAACATTTTAGAAAAGATAAAGATAACGAATCAGCTCATTGCCAGGTATGCTCCAAAACTTTGCAATGCAAAGCATCATCAACCAGCAGTCTACATAGGTACCTAGTATACATTCATGGAATGAAAAGGAAAAAACAGTCTGAATTGAATAATGATGAACCAATGCCTTCATCTTCTAAGAGACAAACGACAATTTTTACATTATGTCAAAGAACTGGATTTAGAAGAAACCGTAAGCAAATTAGCAGCCTTGGATGGGATATCAGTCAACACCATCACACAAAGTGAGTTTATTATGGAAAGTTTCACAAGCAAAGGAATGCAGTTGCCAAGACGTCCATCTTCAGTTATGACACTAATACATAATTATTATAGTAAAGTGAAACAACTGTACATCCAGAAATTGAAAGTATTCAAATGTGATAATAAAAAACTGAATATTTCAATAGACGAGTGGACCAGTTGCAAGAATCGCAGATACATGAATGTCCACGTATATGCAATGAGACCTCTATGAACCTTGGTTTAATAAGAATACATGGGAACTGTCCTGCAGAAAAAGTGTTATCCTTGCTTCAGGAAAGATTAGAAAACTTTCAGTTTAAACTTGAAAGTGATGCAGTTGCAATTACAAGTGACGGTGCAGCTGTTATGGAAAAATTCAGAAAATTATCACCGACTATTCAACAGTACTGCTACAACCATGCGATACATCTAGCAGTAACAAAAGTATTTTATGAAAGGTGAAGCATCAGTGACTTGTAGCAGTGATAGTGAATTCAATACAGATTCTGAGTTAGATGGTGTGGCCTGAGCTGATCAGTATGATTTGCGAGATGATCTATCTTTGGTAATTAGCGGCGTACGAAGAATTATGAAAATATGTAAATATTCTCCAGTAAAAAATTCTCTTTTGCAGCAAGAAATAACCAAGAGTGAAAAGAGGGAACTAGAAGTCATTTTGGACTGTAAAACACGTTGGAACACACACACTGGAGAGAATAATAGAGAGATTTTTAAAGATCGTAAATCCGATTAAGACTGTTTTACGAGAGCTGAAACTCGATCACTTATGGGAAGAAGAGTATTATGAAATATTGAGAGGTATGTTGAATTGCTTACAACCTGTAAGATTAAGATTAGCAGTTGAAGCCTTGAGCAATAGAAAAGCTAATATTCTCACAAGCGAAGGAATTTTTAAGTTCCTGTTCAGTAATTTAGAAAAACAGAATTCTCCAATGAGCCAAATGCTTTTAAAGGAAATAAAATTTGAATTGGTTAAATGTAGAAATAGAGATCTTGTGTCTCTCACAAATTACTTGAGCAATGTTAGTTGTTTATGTGAGGTGGAAGAGGATGAATTTTTTGCCTTGTCAAGTAAAAATGAAATTGCACGATTGGCAAAGTCATTAATGAAAAGACTTTTTAAAGGAACATTTACAGCAGAAGAAGTTCCAATAAAAGAAATAAAGGATGTCCTTGCAGAGAGTTCTGACATTAAATCAGATGCACTCTTTTCCACATTTTTTCCACATTAAGTATATTTGTTACAAAGCGTAGATCATGATTGTCTGATCGGACAATTAATGCTCTACGTTTCTTAAAGTTTCATTTTAAAAATGACAAATAAAAATTATTTGAAGTATGTTTTAATTTTCAAACAAATAATATTTGCATTTGTTTTCTATTAATGTTTAATTTAATAATTAAAATATTTAAATGACATTGGGAATGTTAATACATTGTGTGATATATGTAAAAACTTACGGTATACTATAAGGTTTGGTTAAATAAAGTTTCCATTAATTACATTGTTTATATTTTGAGAAAACCTGAAATATAACAGAAACGTAGTCAAAATGATACCGTAATGACCACTGTTTAGCGCTCAGGGCAAGAGATGCACTAGTCATGAAATTCCGGTCGACCTCCATTTAGGAAATTTCATTTACTCATTTTTTGCTTTGACCTTTTACATATAGGAGTGTCTCGAAACCTCTGAAAGACTGCGCCGGGGCCACGAACCCCGGTTGCCCCACCTTCTCTGTCGCTTTTCTGTTTATTAACATTTACTGTTATAGCCATTATTACAGATGATCAACGAAAATTAAATAAAGAAAGATTATTTCGGGAATTCTCGAAAGTTCTTGGGAAATAAGAGTTCCCGTTCTCGATTCCCGAAGGTTCCAAAATGTCGGGAATTTGGAAATACTACTCACAACATCAAAGCTAGAGTCCTGTTATTATTATCAATTAGGTTACAAAGTTAAATTAAGCTGGAGAGTAACATGTTCATACAGAAAATAACAGATAAATAAATAAACAGAAAATAAAATTATGTATATAAGTATACATATAAATTGCAACTGGTATGGATAGTGGCCAATAAAAAAATGAAAAATTGCTTAGAGTCCTAAAGTCAGGGTTTGCTGGAAATTAAGTGGGCTGAATGTGTGCCATCCACACACATTAAACTTCAAACATCTAAACTTTAAAACCTTATGTTGTTTCTATCAGGTGCCTTAGTTAATCATCTGTTCAAAAACTCAAATAATTTAAACACTATTGCCTTCTACAGTCTACGCATACCTCATAATTAAAATACCGATTAGGCTCATCCTCCCTTTTATTTTTACACAACCAGTTTGTCTAAACTTTTTTGCATTTATTGACCCCAACATTCCCAGATGTATAACACCAGCCTTTCTAATTACACTTCATCTTGCAGACCATGCTCTGGATACACGCCACAGAATACGGTGGAAGAAAGCTACAGTAATACACCGTAGCAAATAAGAATTCGAAAGACTGTTTATGGAATCAGCCTCAGCCCTAAGAAACTCTCCAAACCTCAACAAATTTGGTTGTATGCGACTGCCCCAAATTTGGGAGGCATACATCAGCAGACCTTCAACCCAACGGCCAAGAACACCTACTTAGCCTGCTAGAGGGCACCATCAGGACTTCTAGGAGAACGATAGCTTCATATCTTCATTCTCAGTTACAGTGTTGTAATGCCTGCGTGCACGTGCCTTTTTGTAAGTTCCTTTTGAAAATGGCAACGTGGTGTTGCCGAAATATCGGAAATATTTATTAAAGTATAATTTAATTTATATTCGGATCTACGTTGTTCAATTCCCTAAGTGATTTAGAAATGCATAACCAACGTATAAGCCTGTCTATGAGAAAGACTATTATAAACTATTCTGTATTATATCTGTTGGCCTGGTTGCCAAGCGGTTAGCGTATCTGCTCTCCAGCCGAAAGGCTGCATATTCGAATCCCGTGTGGGCATGGATGTTTGAAAATGATAGTGGACAGTAGATGTCATTGGTGTAGATGAGGTTGAGCGATGGAGACGGTGAGTTGTAGAGTAGGTGCCCTCCCTTGATGAGTCTTAGGACTCCCTGGAGGTGTCAAATAATAATAATAATAAATATCAAATATGCAGTTGTTTACATCAGGTTTCTAGTTCTGACTTAAGAAATAGTTATATACTCAACATGCTGCTAGTGTTCTCTCATGCATCTCTCAGAACAAGAGCTGAAAGCCAGTGTCAGGTGGACAGACCCATTTCATTATGTGAATCCTGGTTGTAGCTTTCAGCTCTTGTCCTCAGACAGTTATTTTTGTCATTTATACTAACACCTTCTTGAAAATTGTCTGTCACATAATGGCCGTAAATTTTTGTCAGTTTTCTCTTATATATGCTGGCATAACTTCTAATATCACTTGCCTCACTTTAGGACTACAACAGCTTTTCTCACTCATGGAATGAGCACATTAGTCAATTATTTGTCTTTCTCCATCTTCAAACATTTCTTTGTCACTGCAGTTTCTGAAATACTGAGTAATTCAGAAACTGCATTGTTTCTGAATTACTCAGTTCTGCAAACTACATTGTCCATAATTTGAAATGTGCATAACTAATTATAACACACTGCTTCAGACTTATGCTCCTGAATAACTTTTTTTCTATTCTTAGCATGGTCATTCATGATTCAGTATTCTAAATACTGCAACTTTAATTACAGCTTCTTTGTTTAAAGTGAATGTCATGTATCTGGCTAGTTCTGCGACATGAAAATGCATTTGCTTTTTGATCTAATATACTCCACCATCTTCGATTTACAATGAATGTAATTGACTAATGGTGTCAGTTGTTTGCTGGTATGTTGTGTAAATACAAGGATAATATGACAGGATGATGTATCTGTACTACTAATTCCTTGTCAACTAACAAACTGTGTTGTTACAAAAACATTTGTCCCACTTGTGATATGTAATTTATTATGTTTAAAAGAAGACTTTACCAATGAAGTTCAGTACCAAAAATAACCGGGTTTTTATTGCCCTAGTAGTGTAACATATAAATTATTATTAGTATTGTATGGGCACCTCCAAGGAGTCCAAAGACACACTGCAGGAGACCCAAAATATCCAGACAATCTATCTTACCTCTCCATGAATCCATTAACAGGCACAACTAACTCTGGCAACCAGGTCCATTCATTTAGAGCTCTCCCAGCAAAAAATCTACTCCTCACACCCCTACTAACCACACCTTTATTCAACAAGGATGACCTCTTGTTGTGGCCCCTCTAGCCAAGTGCTGAAACATTTCCCCTGCATTAATCCTATAAAATCCTTTAAGTAACTTAAATGTTTCTATCATATCCCCTCTTTTTCTCCGATCACCCAACTTCTGAAATCCACATGCCTTCAATCTATCCTCATAGGGAACATTCCACAGACCATTTACCATCTTGGTTGCTCATCTCTAAATCTTCTCCACTGCTTACTCATCCCAAGAAACACAGAAGACCATACCTGAATACAGTAATCCAGATGTGGACATATCAAGGTTTTATAAAGAGGAATAACAACTTCCTTATCTCCACTCATTAGTGTGGAGATAAGGAAGTTTGTTCAACAACGTTAGTGTTTTCAACAGCCAAGTAATCTTATGAGCCACCTTAATAATATATACTCCAGGAAACAGATGAAGATAGAGATTTAGGGGTGGTGGTAGACAGGGAGTTAAAGTTTAGAGGAGTACAGTTCCGTCAATGTGGTACACAGCTTGTAATTCATGTATCCCAAAACGCATAACTTTACATTTTTTGACATTAAACTGACACCCATTAACTTTGACCAATACTGACAGCCATTTCAATCATCCTGCAAGCTCTCCACATCACCTTGATTAACTATTACTTTACCTAATTTTGCATCATCAGTAAATAACTGAATATTTCCTTTCAGGTTATTTCCTATATCTTATGTGCAAATTAAACTGTAGTTTTCTTAGCACTAAACCTTGTGCCACACCACTAGTCACCTGCTTTGCCTGGATTCTACTCCTCCATGTACTACTTTTTGATATTTATCCACACTCTCTTATCCACATAAGCAATCATCTTGATTTGTCCTAATTTGCATAACAGAGTTCCATGTGGTATTCTGTCAAATGCCTTTGCAAAATCCGGAAGAATCTTGTAGCCATTTCCTTTTATCTAATTCAGCTGTTACTCTATTATAAAACATTAGTAAATTACTAAGAAATGACTAACCCTTCACAAAGCGATTGCTTCTCATAGAGTATCATCATGTTTTTGATAAACTTTCACGGTATTTTTGTTGCTTCTCCTGAGATACTGATTGGTCTTTAATTTTCTGCTGCAGACTTAGAATCTCCCTTATGCTGGGAATTATTTTGCCATCTTTCCACTCCCTTGGACCTCTACCAGAGTGAGATTTAAATTAAAGAGCCCAGTCAGAGAGTCGTTGCCAGTTCACATTATTTTTAGTTGCAATTTTTAATTGCACATTAACAGTATTTGGTCTCGCTCCAGTCACAAACTGGCAAAATAATAGTTAAAGGGGGGGGGGGGGGTAATTCCATTGCATAAAGGAGTCTCCAAGACTGATATTGCAAATTACCACCTGATCAGCATATCAGGAGTTGCTGTCAAGATAATGGAGAAATTGGTCAAGAGCAAAATACAGGATTAGATACAAGGAAATGGCATACTGTATTGGGGCAACATGGTTTTGTGAAGGGGAGGTCATGCCTCAGTAACTTGCTCGTGTTTTATAATACAGTGACATTTGAGTTGGATAAAGGTAATGAATTTACATTAATACTGTTAGTCTTTAACACATTGAATTCTAATCAATAAACTGCAGGGCATGGGAATGGATATAGGGTTGTTGATGGAGAGATATCAGAGAGTAGTTTATTCAGGAGTAGAGTCTAGAAAAAGACCTGTGACTAGTGAATGCCACAGGGCTCCGTTCTTGGGCTGCTGCTGTTTAATTTGTACATTAATGATATGGGAAAGGATCTGAGAAGAACTGTTCAGTTGTTTGCCAGTAATGAAAATTGAGTAAAGCAATAGTTAATACAGATGTTAAACTTTTGCAGGATGATTTGGATAGACTGGCAGCCTAGGCAAAGGAGAATGGATGTTAGTTTAATGGGGCAAAGTGTAAGGTTGTGCATTTTGAGGTGAAAAGATAACCAGCTGTATACTACATTAATGGAACTGTACTCAAGGAAATTGACTTAACTAGAGATTTGGGAGTATTAGTAGATGGGGAGTTAAAGTTTAGAAATTACTAAATGAAACAAGCAGTGATATCACAGTGGTAAAAAAACACAGGCATACAGTCAGGAATACATATCCATACTTGAAGTAGAAAAAGCCATCAAAGGCTTGAAATGTGGAAAGGCAGCAGGAGTAGATGATATTCGACCAGAAATGCTGAAATATGGTGGTATAAAAGTCTTACCGTGGCTGCACTGCATAGTTCAGAAGGCCTGGACAAAGGGATAAAATTCCTGATGATTGGAGTAGAGCTCTAATAGTACCCATATATAAAAAGGGAAATAAAACAGAATGTGAGAATTACAGAGATATTTCCCTACTGAGTGTTCCAGGCAAGATTTATGCCAGTATACTTGAGAAACGGTTGAAAAGAATTGTGGAAGAAAAGCTTGGTGAAGAATAAGCTGGATTCAGGCCAAATAGAGGCTGTCAGGATCAGATCTTCACTTTACGACAAATAGTTGAGAAAGCATGGGAATATAACAAAGATCTGTATTTAAGTTTTGCCGATCTGGAAAAGGCATATGACAAAGTGGCAAGAGAGAAGTTATTCAATATGCTACAGTTATATGGTGTCAATGGGGCATTATATCAAGCAATATGTAGTCTTTATTTGAGTTGCAAGTCAGCAGTTAGAATTGAAGGAAGTACAGGAAGGTGGTTTAATGTTAAATCTAGTGTGAGACAAGGATGTACATCATCATCAAATTCCTGCCATGTACCCTCAAGGGGTGTACAGGATATAATAGTACTACATGAAAAAATTACATCATTACTAACTTCCTATCTACAATTTTCCTCCAAATCAGTCTGTTACTTGTCAAGACTCCAACATTATCAGATCTTATATTTCTATCGTCTAAGGCACTTTGTACCGTATCAATCCACCTATATCTTGGTCTTCCTCTGGGTCGTTTTCCTACCAACCTGGCAGAGAACACTTGTTTTGCTAATCTTTTCTCTCCCATTCTATTTAAGTGGCCATACCATCTGAGATTAGCTCTGCTAACGCATTCCCGGATGCTGACAATGTCAAGTTCTTTCCTAATATCCTCGTTTTTAATATGATATTGCCATTGATGCCATCTGTTCACACCTCTAATCTTTCTCAGGACTCTCATATCTGTGGTCTCTAGTCTTTGGTTAAGTGTTTTACTTCTGACCCAGCTCTCAGATCCATAAGTTAAAACTGGTTTGAACACTGTGTTGTATACAACTAATTTAGTATTCCGACTAATTTTTCTCTTATTCCATATGAATTTATTCAATTGACTTCCTACCATACCAGCTTTGCTGATTCTGTTGTCTATTTCTATATTTAATTTACCATCTTCAGTAAAAATCGTGCTTAAGTAGCTGAAATGTTTTACTTGTTCCACAGGTTCTCCATTCACAACACAGTTGACATTTTCAATGATTCTACCTATTTTCATTTTCTTTGTATTTTTATTGTTGACCTTCATACCATATCTATTACAACAGCTATTCAATTTAGTCAGAGAATCTTGCAGACTTGTAGCGGATTTTTTTAGAAGTATAACATCATCCGCATAAAGCAAAGAGCTGACTTTAACATCTCCAATTTTGATATCATGTTTAATACCACTTTCCTTCATAATGTGATCCATATAGATAATGAATAACAGAGGGGATAATGTACATCCTTGTCTCACACCAGATTTAACGTTAAACCATCTTCCTGTACTTCCTTCAATTCTAACTGCTGACTTACAACTCAAATAAAGACTAAGTATTGCTTGATATAATGCCCCGTTGACACCATATAACTGCAGCGTATTGAATAGCTTCTCTCTTGGCGCCTTGTCATATGCCTTTTCCAAATCGACAAAACTTAAATACAGATCTTTGTTATATTCCCATGCTTTCTCAACTACTTGTCGTAAAGTGAAGATCTGATCCTGACAGCCTCTATTTGGCCTGAATCCAGCTTGTTCTTCCACAATTCTTCTCAACCGTTTCTCAAGTATACTTGCATAGATCTTGCCAGGAACACTCAGTAGGGAAATACCTCTCTAATGCTCACATTCAGTTTTATTTCCATTTTTATATATGGGTACTATGAGAGCTCTGCTCCAATCATCGGGAATTCGTCCCTCTGTCCAGGCTTTCTGAACTATGCAGTGCAGCCACTGTAAGACTCTTATACCACCATACTTCAGCATTTCTGGTCGAATATCATCTACTCCTGCTGCCTTTCCACATTTCAAGCCTTTGATGGCTTTTTCTACTTCAAGTATGGATATGTATTCTTGACTGTATGTCTGTTGAGTGTTTTTTACCACTGTGCTATCACTGCTTGTTTCATTTAGCAGTTTTTCAAAGTAATTACTCCATACTTCAAGGATATCTTTTTCTCCTGTTTTCATGTCGCCTTTATCTAACTCCTTTTACAGCACTCTTTCCTCCATTCCTAAGTTTCTTCAACAACCTCCAGAATATTTCGCCACTTTCTTGATATTTATTTTCTATATTCTTGTACATTATCCCTTCTGTTATTCATTATCTGTATGGATCACATTATGAAGGAAAGTGGTATTAAACATGATATCAGAATTGGAGATGTTAATGTATGAACTTTGCTTTATGCGGATGATGTTATACGTCTAAATAAATCTGCTACATGTTTGCAAGATTCCCAGACTAAATTGAATAACTGTTGTAATAGATATGGTATGAAGGTCAGCAATAAAAAGACAAAGACAATGAAAACAGGAGAATCGTTGAAAATGTCAACTGTGTTGTAAATGGAGAACCTATGGAACAAGTAAAACATTTCAGCTACTTTGCACGATTTTTAGTGAAGATGGTAAATTAAATACAGAAATAGACAACAGAATCAACAAAGCTGGTATGGTAGGAAGTCAATTGAATAAATTCATATGGAATAAGAGAGAAATTAGTCAGAACACTAAAGTAGCTGTATACAAGACAGTGTTCAAACCAGTTTTAACTTATGGATCTGAGAGCTGGGTCAGAAGTAAAACACTTGACCAAAGACTAGAGACCACAGGTATGAGAGTCCTGAGAAAGATTAGAGACGTGAACAGATGGCATTAATGGCAATATCATATTAAAAACGAGGATATTAGGAAAGAACTAGGCATTGTCAGCATCCAGGAATGCATTAGCAGAGCTAATCTCAGGTGGTATGGTCACTTAAACAGAATGGGCGAGGAAAGATTAGCAAAGCAAGTGTTCTCTGCCAGGTTGGCAGGAAAATGACCCTGAGGAAGACCAAGATATAGGTGGATTGATACGGTACAAAGTGTCTTAGATGATAGAAATATAATATCTGATAATGTTGGAGTCTTGACAAGTAACAGACTGATTTGGAAGAAAATTGTAGATAGGAAGTTAGTAATGATGTAAATTTTTCATGTAGTATTATCATATCCTGTACACCCCTTGAGGGTACATGTCAGGAATGTGATGATGATGAAGTTTAGAGGGTACGTAGCAAAAGTGGCTAAAGCAGCTCATTGGATTACTTGATTACTGAAGAATAGTTTGAGGAGCAGACACAAGCAGGTTATTATTCCTCTTTATTGTGCCTTGATTAGGGTTCTCATAATGTTTTACTAAAATCTCGGACATTCTGACATTTTTACTTAAAAAACCTTGGACATGTTAAAAATTAAGAAAACCAAAAATAAAACTCTTATATATGTTGCACTTTTAATTAAATAAGTTCATAAACATAAATTAACATTAAATCCACTTTAAAAAAAGGATTATTAATCACAAACATTTTTTATCAGATTTATAGACCTGTTCAAGATTTTTTTTTTTTTTTCTTTTGATATTTGATCACAGAACTTAGCACAAGAAAAATTCTTAAAACATGTCTTTACAATGATTAAAGCTTTTACTGTCTCAATTTTAAGTCTGTTTTTTTTTATCTGTCCAGAGCGCATTTATTAATGAAAAAACACGTTCAACAGCTCTATTAATTCCTGGCAGTGCTAAACAAAAACTAACTAGGTATTTAGTACTCCCAGAATTTATACCTGGCTTTGTAAAATGACAAACATTTTACACCATTTATCACTGACACTTTGATCCTTCTGTTTCACTCCACACTTCAAATTTGCTTTCACATTTTTTCACACATACAAACTCATCAAATAAGTCCTCTTCATTCACAGTAAAACTAAGTGACACTGTCTGCATGAATATGTAGCTTTCTTGTATGTTCTTCCAAGTCACAGGATTCTTTCCCTTCAAATTAATCCAATCCATAGACTGAAGAGGTGTGAGAAATGGTGTACACCACTCCTGAATATATTCAATTAGGTGCAGTAGAAATCTACTGCATAGCTTTCAAACTTTTCAACTGTTATGTGTCCTTTTTTTTTTCTAATTCTTGCAACTGTTTTCTCACAGTAGTTGTAAGAAATTTTTCTGCCTTCCTACAATTTAACCTTTCCACCAGTTTGTTTGTTTCATCCTTCACTTCAACTACTGTTATATTTTGCTTTTCAATACATTTAATGGTATCATGAAAGGTTTCTAACTGGCTGGCAAGGAAATGCAGAAGAGTAATTGAAAGTGAATTTTCAAAGAAATTTTTGTGACTGATAGGACATTTGTCAATAGAAAGAAAATATGACTTCAATGAAGGGAACATGTCAATAAAACTCTGAATTGCAGGCAAAAGAGAGCCATCTTTTCTTGCTGCTACCCAAAACAATTTTATACTCTGTGTTTGTGAATTCACAAAATGATTTAAGTTCCTCAACTCATACACGATATATGTGGAAATGTTGGTAAATCTTGTTAATTATTAACTGAAGATAGATAGGTAAGCAATCTGAAGCAGTCTGTATAGCATTATGTATCACATGTGCAGGGCAACCAATTCCAATTAAATTGTTCACAGTGTTTTCTTGCATTTTGAAGCTTAGATTATTCTTTCCCTTTCTCTTCTTTCAACCAAAGTTTGTATTTGTATTATCTGCTAATATGGCAATAACCTTTTTCAGGAGATCTAACTTCTGTAACACTTCCAACACATAAGAAAATAAAAGTTTCACCACCTAAATTAATTAACTCCAACACATTCACCTTCACACCTTTTTCTGGATGATAGTATCTAATGACCAGAGGCGCTAATTTCATGTCAAAGTAGTGTGGTGAAGCGATTAGTACTGATATAAAACGAACTTCTTTTAGCTCTTCTTCAATCTGCTTTGTCGCTAATGGAGCAATAACATTGGTTATTATTGCCTTGCACTTTGTTTGTGAACACCTAAATTTATTGTTCAAAATTTTTTTCACGATGGTTGTTGTGCAGTCCATGGAGTTAAAGCTGTGGTTATGCACTGCTGTGTGATACACAAAGGTTGCTTCCTGCACTACCAGTGATAACCGCTTTTCCCTTTCACTCTTCGTTTTCACAATTAAAAAATTACTTACGCTGCAGTTGGAAGCCTTACTTCGAACAGCAGCTTTGTTTTTTCGTTTTCATGTGGTTGACTACGTCTGACCGACCACCATGCGAAATGCAAAATTTACAGTTGCATAAAGTACAGTCCACATTTTCATCTACACCTTTAATGAAAGGAAATTCTCTTCTAATGTTATCATTAATACTGCACTTACTTTTCGGCATTATAGGGGTAGAAAACGATAAAAATTATAACACGCAAATTATTGATCAAGTAAGATACTGTTATAACAGAAGCATGGGAAAAAAGAATATCACCATTAGTTATTATTAGTTAGTTTTATTTATAATACTAATGATTATTGTTACAAATAATAAATAAATAAAATTTATTATTATCAACATTGTGATAGAAATTGGTACTTAAAACGAGATAAAATCCGTTTATCCATTTTTTTCCTGAAGGATACTTAAAAATGCAGGACTTTTGGAATTAACTCAGGACATTTTTATAAAAAAATGGGACTGTCCTGGGAAAAATGGGATGAATGGGAACCCTGGCCTTGATAAGACTCCGTCTTGACTATTGCAGGCAGATGTGGTGACTTGGGTTTCTTGGCGATGAGGAAGAGGTGGAAAGGATCCAGAGGCAAGTGACCAAGATGGTAGTGGGTCTGTGGAATGAACCTTACAAGAACAGGTTAAAGATTTGTGGGTTACAGAAAAGGGGTAATATGATTGAGACACAAATTGCTGAAGGGGTTTTTATAAGATTAATACAGAGGAAATTTTTCAGATTTTTTGCTGGGAGAATAGTGAATGAGTGGAATAGGTTGCCAGAGTTTGTTGTGGGTGCCATGAGTGTGAATGAGTTCAAAGCAAAGTGTGATAGATACTGCACAAATGTTGGACAGTGCTTGCCATGATGTTTAGGACCTCCCTTGATGAGTCTAAGGACTCCATGGAGTAGTCCCTAATAATGATATTTGCTCAAAAATGGTTGAACAGAATGATTTTTAAAATTGTGTGCACAGGATGTGCTCCCCTTTTCTTTCATTTTAGTCCAGATGGGCTATAATTTTCTGGGTAGCTTAAACATTATAAGGAAGAAGTATGGGTGGAGGGAACTCAAGGTAAGAGAGTATTGGATCTGGTCATAAGATCAGAAGAGCTATCCATAAGCAAGTTGCCACTTATGTGGTCTTGACTTGGGAGGTCGTAAAACATGAGGAATATTCTTGTGAACCTACAAGGCAGGTGGTGATGATGAGCTTAGAAGGAAGCTTGAAGCTGTGCCATGGCATAAAAACTTACAAGGAAAGGATGTTAATAGTGTACAGGAGATATTGTAAGTTTTTCACTTGGTTAAACTGTAAATTATAGATTCCAAGAAATTATACTCTTGGTTTAATCCTTTATCCAAGTGTAAAAGCAGTGTGTTTTGCATTATGGGATACTAAGGCAATTGATGTGAAATCCATAGCGTCTATATACAAGCAGCCCAGTCGTGAAGATACTCCAAGTGCAAACTTTGTTCGCTTATACTTGGTTAAAGGATTAACCCAAGAATATAATTTCTTGGCATCTATAATTTACTATACAAGAGGTAATTGTGAGGTGTCTACAGGAAACAATATCAGACTGTAATTAATAGAAGTTTGATGGATGAGTAGTATCATTAAGCATGAGCTGCACAAAAAGAAAATATTGTGCAGGAAACATAATGAGAAAGGTGATCAGCGTAGTAAGGAAGGCAAAATCAGATTACAAGGAGAAACTAGTCGAACAGGCCAAAGGAAATCCCAAAGAGTTCTTTTGTTATGTGGTAAGTAAAAGGAAGAATGATTTTGAAAGGATAATCTTAATGATTTCTGATGGCTCTGAGATGACAGAAGCAGATAAAACAGTAGTTACTGAGCAATCACTTTGCAAGAGTATAATCATCCAGGTGAGGTTATTGTGGGAACAGAGGTGGATGAATTGGAGGTTCTTTGGGTGTTGCAGAATCTCATTGTAAATACAGCTTGGGTTTTGCAATAAAGTGCAAGGGAACTGGCAATGGATCTGACTAGGCTCTTTAATTTAAGACTCGACTCTGGCAGAGTTCCAAGGGAGTGGAAAGAACTGCAGTAGAAAATTATAGACCAATCGGTATCTCAGAAGTAGCAAAAGTACTGAAAAGTTAATAAAATAAAAAAAACTTCAGGAATGAATGGATTAAAATATGATACTTGATGAGGAGGCAACATGGTTTTGCAATGGATTGGTCATGTCTTAGTAATTTACTAGCTTTTTTATAATTGAGTAACAAACTGAGTTGGATAAAGGGAATGACTACATAATGATAGTGCTGGATTTTGCAAGGTATTTTGACAGAATATTACACTGATTATATGAATATAAGGATGACTCATGGACAGATACCAAAAAGTCCAGGAGAAAGCAGGTCACTAGTGGTGTGCAACAATGGCTTGTGCTAGGACCAATGTTCAATTTGTATAAAGATGATATAGGAAATAATTTGAAGGGTGATTCAAAATTGAGTAGAGTAATAGATAATTGAGGTAATATGGAGAGATTGCAGGTGATTTAAATAGAATGTCAGTATAGGCAAAAGATAATCAGTTTAATGCACCAAAATGCAAAGTTATGCATTTTGAGATAAATAGATCTCAAGCTGAATACCACAATGGTGGAACTATACACCAGTAAATAGATGAAGCTAGGTATTTGGGGATGGTAGTAGATAGAGAGTTGAAGTTCACAGGGCAGATTGCTAAGGTTGTCAAGGTAGCTTATAGGATTACTTGACTGTTAAAGAACACACTAACAGTAGATATAAGGAAGTTATTCCTCTTTGTAAGGCCTTGATACATCCACATCTGGATTGATGTACTCAAGCCTAGTCACCTGGGTTTCTTGGAATGAGTAAGTGGTTGAGAGTATCCAGAGGCAAGTGACCAAGATGGTGAGTGGTCTGTGAATTGCTTTCTATGAGAATAGAATAAGGGTTTGTGGATTGGTTGGTGAAAAAGGAGGATATGATAGAGACATTGAAGTTTCTTAATGGGTTTTATAGGATTAATGCAGGGAAAGTGTTTCAGTACGTTGATAAAAGGGGGAGAACAAGAAGTGATGTTAGGTATTTGATAAGAGTGTGGTTAGTGCAGGTGTGAGGACTAGATATTTTGTGAATGGGCTGCCAAAATTATGATAGATATTGTGGCGATGGTTTGGGCCTCTGACAATGAGTTTTTGGATTGCGTCGAAGTGTCCATATAATTGTACAGTGCTGGTGGCTTTATTGTAGTGTATTTAAAACAATTTTTATGGCTTACATATGTAATAAAAAAATAATAGAGAATTTTATCCAATAACTCCCATATACACTTACCAGCCACTGAAGAGAAACTTTCATTGAATACCGTATTTGGACCTTCTTCAGCTCGAATTATGCATATAGGAAATAATATAGGCTATGCCAAATGAAATATTTCCCATATGCCATTTGGCATAGATTCCACGTTGTTGGATCTTATTTACGTGTACAACATAACAGTCCTTTACTAACCCAGATATGATAGAAGAATACTTTGCTTTATCCATTCTCAGTGAGGTTCAGATCCAGGCTTTGTGGTGGCCAGGGAAGATGGTTGGAGTTGCTTTCATGCTCACAGAACCACTGCTGAATGATTCTTGCATGATGGATAGTAGCATTATTGTCCATGAAATAACTGTCACCTGCTGGATAAAAAGTCAACATTGCAGGACACCTGACCTTCCAGAAATATCAGGGAAACCGTTCATACCAACACAATACAGAACAAGGTGTACAGTTGGGCCATGACTTTTTTCCAGTGTCTGTCAGTGACACCACTGTATAAGAACTTTATAGGCATTTCCATATAGGCATCTGACTTCCAGTACTGAACCTCTTCAATTGCCTGTCCATAATTCAGTGAGATATGGGTTGGAAACAGCTTTCATTAAATGCTTCAGTCAATTGCAACACACAGGAGGTTCTCATTCCTGACAGACTGTCTTAGAACCACAGTTAGATAAGCAATGTGGGTTTTTTTCCCCCCACTGATTGAACACACAGGATATCTCACCTTTTGAGAAACCAGTTAACTTTGCTATTTTCAAAATTGTGGCTCCAGTGAGGTGGTCACCCACTATAAGTCCTTTATCGAACACCGAAAGCTCATTTGTTTTTCCCATTGTGATCAACAATAGTTGCTAGAACAGTGCTTCCCAAACTTATGGATGTAAAGGCCCCCTTTGGAAAAATTAAAATATTTCACGGCCCCCTTCGAAAAAAACACCATAATACAGACATTATAATAATATATTTATTATTTATATTCAAGATTTTGCGTTTCTAAGCTTTTTGTGCTTCTTATCAATACCTTTTGAAATGAAACTTATATGAATAAGCATATATTTACTAATATTCATTAAGCGCCCAAATACGCAGGAAGCAAAATTTGTGAACCAACATCAATGTGTGATTTTTTCCATTAAAATATAAAAAATAACAAAAAAGAAATAATAAAAATTACATACATTTCTTTTAAGATTAAAAAAATCTTAGTCTTAAAACATTTTAAATTTGTTTTCATTATTTCATGGCTCCCCCCTCAACAAACTTATGGCCCACAGTTTGGGAAGCGCTGGTCTAGAACATGTGATGTACATAACCAAGTATTTTGCAAATATGCTGCATAAGTGACATTTATATACATCTGCATATAAATCAGTAACAATAATTCAAACTCACATAATAGAACCTGTTCCAAGTTCTTGGCTATTAGGGGAAAAAAATCTGGTCATCTCTGCTTCAATTTGAAGCTTTTAATGAAAGAATAAGTAAACCCAGAGGTGCTTAAGGGTTAAAGCTGTATAACTGAGAGGAAACTCCCATATAGAGCCTTTAAAGGAATGCAGAGAACCAACTAGAGCTTCTGACCTAGTGTCCAATCTTCAACTTCTCATGGCGCACTCTGTTAAGTATCAACCTGGATACTGAACAAATGAGGATGGGCTGGCAATTTGGGATTTAGCCAGCCAAATTGTATTATTATTGGCTGGCTAAATCCCATCTACTGGAACAAATCCTGAAACACGTCCTAGCTCAACATCACCAGAGTTCAAGATTGGTACTATCGACATTTGCTATTCAGGCAATTTGAAATTTCTTTGCTATTCAGGCAAAGAAATTTCATTTCTTTGCCTGAATAGCAAAGAAATGAAACTAGCAGATCAACATAATAGGAGTGACTGAAACAAAAAAAAAAAGACAAAACCTGGTGAAATCTTTCAAAGCAATAAATGCAAAATGTTATATTCAGGCAATAGCAATCAGGGAAAAGGAGTAGCCCTAGTATTCAAGTAAAGTTCACACTAAATACGAGGCTAATCTTCTTGAATGGCAGGCAATATCAAATAGAGTGATGTGGGCAAATATCAGAATGGGGAAATGCACAATGACACTTATTTGTGTATTTGGTCCCACAGTAGGTTCTAAGGTAGAAGTGGAGGAATTTTTTGAGGCTTCAGAGAAAGCAACTGACACAATGAAAAATAAAAAGTTCATCTTTATCGGAGGTCTAAATGGCAGAGTAGGAAATGATTACCAGTCATACAAAAATATTTTGGGAAAATTTGGAGGAAAGAACAAAGCTAATAAATGGCAAATACCTGTTGTATTTCTGCTCAGGACATGGACTGGTTATTACTAACACAATGCTCCAACATAAAAATGTGCACAAGTTCACATGGAGAGAAGAGGAAAGGAATAAGAATTCTCCTTAACTATGTATATTATTTCTGGGAAAACTCCCATGTTATGTTCAGATGACGACCAAGAATAGTCGAAACGGACTGCACCCCATCAACCCCCTTTTCCCCCTCCCCCTCCCAATATAAAAAATCAAGCCTTTCACCCTTTCCTACCCTATATAATATAATATATATGTTTATATATATATTACTGAAAAAAAAAACAGGTTTTTCTATTTTAATTCTCCCAAATTGACCCCCCCCCCTCCACACACTCAGTAGTTTTTGGACATCGCAGAAAGAAGAAAAGCCGCAACACCCAGAAAAAGGTATGTGTAAGTTTCTCTTCCTTATGCTACATATACTTTTTGGTAAATTTACATCTACAATGCCCTAAGAATCCGTGAGTAAATAGCCAATGACATTTAAACAGGGGCACTCCTAAACTGAAGCAGGCAAAATAGCCATGACTATAATAGTCTCCTTAACTATATTATTATTATTCATAAGAAGTACATGCAAGAAAGTTTTAAAGTGAATAAAAGTTGAGCAGCTATCATATGTCAACTGTAGACTAAAATACACAAACATCATTATTCAAGAAAAAATGAAAGAGTTTGAGAACAGGAACCAAACTTTGGAAATTTGGTGGCAAACCCTGAAGAAAACCTTCATTGGCTCAGCCAGAGAGGCATGTGGTGAGGTTGTCTGCAGGAATAGGAAAATCAGAACTCCATGGCAGACATAAGAAGCTAAACAGGCAGTGAAGGAAAAGAAGAAACATATCGAAAGTTCCTGGAGAATATGTCAGCTTGTGCTCTTAGAGAATACAGAGACAAATGTAAGAAAGCTAAACATTGTATAAAGCTAACTAAACAAAAGTCATGGGAGGACTTTGGTAAGAACTTACCAAAATATTCTGGAGGCTGTTGAAAAAGCTCAGAAATGGAGAAAAGAGTGCTGTGAAAGGAATTAGTGATAATAAAGTGATATGAAAACCTTGATGTATGGAGTAATTACTTTGAAAAATTGCTAAATAAATCGAGCGCTGACAGCACCATGGTAAAAAAAACATCAACAGGAATACATATCCGTACTTGATGTAGAAAAGCCTGAAATGTGGATAGCTAATCTTTTTATAAACAAAGATTACAAAACTGTGTACCACACTGAGTGATCTGTACTCCAGGAAATTGAACCAGGGATCTGGGGGGTAGTAGTAGATAGAGAGTTGAAGTTTAGAGGGCATATTGCTAAATTAGCAAAGGTAGGTCACGGGAATGATGGATTACTTGGTTATTGAAGAACACGCTAACAAGCAGAGATAAGGGAGTTGTCATTCCTCTTTATAAAGCCTTAATACATCTGGATTACTGTGCTTATGTCTGGTCACTTGGGTGTTGGGGATGAAGAAGTGCTGGAGAAAATTTAGAGGTGAGTGGTTTTTGGAATGTTCCCTGTGAGGATAGATTGAGGGCTTGTGGATTGCAAAAGTTGGTTGATACACCTTTAAGTTGCTTAAAGGATTTCATAGATTGATGCAAGGGAAATGTTGCAACTTGGAGAGTTGTGAATGGGTTGCCAGAGTCAGTTGTGAGTGCTTTGTTAATGGGTTCGTGGAGAGGTACAATAGATGTTATGTTGATAGTTTGGGTCCACCATGATGAGTCTTACAACTCCATGGAGGTACCTGTGCAATAATAATAATAATAAAGAGCCATTCTAATAAAAAAAATTACTGTAATAAATTATATTTTCGAAAAAATATCAATATGGTTTTGACTATTCTTATTATTTATTGACTTTTTGTACTGGTTCTCACAGGAAGGAAATGTTTTCCAAACAGCAAGCACTGCCTAATCACTTAGCACTTTATGGAGCTCCCATTGACTTATTGAAGTTATTAAAACAAATTGTGGTTCTTGGATGTTTTTTTGTGTATGTGTATGCCAAGGAGGATTTTGTATCATCTCTTGAAGCCACTCATTTGGCATCCATCCATTGAGATCAGAATCCTCTTCCTCTGATATCAATACTCTTAAGAATATAGAAAGTTCATATCACCCAATTGCTTCACTACCTAGAGACTCACTAGTTACTCAGTGATCCCCAATATGAAGTGCACTATTCTCATTCCACAGGAGATTTTTGGATGCAGGCAATAGAAGATTTTGGAGCAACTCAAGTGGTCATCCTTGATATTTTCAAGTCTGGCATCTTATGCTATTTCTCGTTATCTTTGTAAGTGGATTGTTGTCTTCCTCTTCAGTCATTCATCGCAGATCTTGGTGGATGGTTCCTTTCATCAGATTTTCAGTGCTGTGTTCTCGAAGGCTCTGCTTTCACCTATGCTCTTTCTCTTATTCATCAGTAATCTTCTCTATCTCTGACATCTATTCCTTTTCATGGCTCTGCTGATGACAGTACTCTCCACTCCTTTTTTTTCATTTTCAAAACCTTGTAGTGCTTACATAATTCATTCATCAATATTTTTTTTAACTATTGCCTTAACCATTGATCTCCTTACCATTCTCAATTGGGGGTGAGGATAACCTGCTGAATTTTAATGCTCCCCTAATGCATTCCTGTCCAAAATGCTTCAGACTTTTCTTATATTTTTCCTCAATGATTACAACCCTGAGGTCTTCAAGAAACACATCAACAGATTCCTTTCTTCTCTCTCTAAGCACTTACCCACCCATTGCATTATCTTGTCATAGGTCTTCGGACCTCTTGTGTGTGAGGCCAATATATGAAATATTTTTCAGACAAATTGATTGAGATAAAATATTACCAAACCAGATAAAACAGAGGAGAGAAGAAAATATGCGATTTAAGTTAAAGCAAAAATCGAAAAATTAGAAGTTAAAAGAGAATGAAAATACGGAAAACATCTGAACCTTATCAAGGACAGCATAAAATAGCAGCAGAACAAAAAAAAAAAAAAGGAATTCAAAGTAAAACTATGTGAATTGACAGTAGAGAAAAAGAGAAAATGATAGACGTAATTGACTTAATAATCTACCTGATATTCATGCTACTCAGAGAGAAAGCAACAAGCAAGCCAATAAAACAATCAGACAAAATAAAAAATTATGAATAGGTAAAGAAATCCAGAAACAATTTATAAATAACAAAAGAAAATTCTTATGAAATTAAAAAAACTAAAAAAAAATTAAAAACAGATCCAAATATGAAAACAACAATTAACAGTCACCAGCTACTAGAGATGAAATGAGTACTTTAATCAACATCTTGAAGTCTGATGGACCTGCTGAAACTTTTGCACATAAAACTTACATCTGTCACTTAGAAATATTTAAACCTGTTGGATGACAGGTTTAAATATTTCTAAGTGACAGAAAGTACAAAGAAACAACAAAGTACCAGGTACAGTAGCCAAAAAAAATTTCGTTTTCTCATACTAAATTTAGTATGAGAAAACAAAGAGATACTCTCAGAATAGAAAAGAATCGCTAATCATACCAACATATAAAAAAGGAAACAATGATGAACTTGAAAATTAGAACGCTTTTATTTAATATTATACTAAAAAGAATCTTATAATGATAAATATTGAGCAGGATTCCAAAGGAAGGCCTCTGGGAGTATTAAATGAACTTGGAATATCTCATAAGATAATAAATTTAATCAAAATTTGCACACTCACAATTAAAGCATGCTATTGGCTAATGGAATTAGATCTGAAAATTATTTTTAGCAGGAACATGTTGAAGAAATCCACAAACAACTTATGATAAGTCTTCTTCTTCTCCCATAGTTCCTAAATGGACTGTTGGGTCATAGTCTTGGTTAGCCTCTTCCAGTCATCTCAGTCTCTTGTTCATGATGCAAGTTGAGAAAGGGAGGAATTTGTCCATTTTTTGATATTATCAGTCCATTTTAATCGAGGTTGCCCCCTAACCCTTGGTCCTAGAACGATTCCTTCTAGTGCTTGCTTTGGAATGCCATTAGCCCTCTCCACATGTCCAAACCATTTCATCTGTCTTCTTCTGATGACTGGCAGAATATTTTCTCTTTTTCTCCAGTCTATTGAATCAATCCGTTTTCAGACATTTTCATTGGTTCCGTGAGCGGTATAGGGGATTCTCAAAAGTTTTCTGTAAATTTTCATTTCAAAAGACAGGAGTCTCCTCTCATCTTCTTCAATAAAGTCCAGGCCTCACACCCATACAAGAGGACAGAATTCACCAAGGTGTCAATTAGTCTTAGTCTGGTTGTGAATGCTATTCTGTTATCTCCCCACAATGGTTTTAACTTTTGTAGGGCCACGGTTGCCTTAGCAATTGGTATTTAATGTCGGTTTTTGAACGACCATCTTGACTCAACATGCTTCCTAAATAAGTAAACTTGTTTACATTCTCAATTTGTTTATTGCCAATTTGTATCTTTAAGAATTTAATGTCTGATTTTGAGGTTATCATTGTTTTTGTTTTTTGTAGGTTTATGTATAATCCATATTTTTTTTAATGTTCCGAAAATGTGGCTGGTTATCTCTTGTAATTTTTCTTCACTTTTGTTGTGTCACCTTTTCTTATTAACTTTGATATCTATGCTTTCTACGTTTATCCGCCCCTTGGTGTCACATGGTACTATCTAAGTACAAAGGGAATTGTCTTGGGGTAGAGCCAAAATCCAAATGCAACAACTTCCTTGTTGCATTTGGATTTTGCAGAATTAAAGGCAACTTCCTTTAATCCTGTGCTCTTAGCCTTGGATTACGCTACAATTATCGTTAAAAAGTGTGAGTCATTCATCTAAGCTTTGTCTGTCTTATTCCTAGGAATGGTACACTGCTTTAATCATATATTAACGTTCTTTTTCCCTAGAATTTCACCGCCAATATTTAACTAGCTTAAGTAATCTTTTTACATAATGGAATAACACTCTTTTCTTCTGCATTTTCACAATTATTATCTTTTTGTTTAATATATCCTAATTTTGTTCACATATTAAAATTTTTCCAGATGCACCACATAAGTGGTGCATCTGGAAAATCTTTTTCTTTGTGTGTCCCCCTTCTCTCCTGGGGGGGGGGGGTCCTTGTCAAGGATTTCCTGCTCCTTATCCATTTCTTTGATTGTAGAAGCACCGTGTGCCTCTGTGGTTGTTTGCATCTTCACTTAGTTTATCATTAGCATAATCTTCCCCCTTGAATCCCTTCCTTTCAACTAATCCTTTCCTGACTCTAAAATAATTTACTTCTAAGACATCTGGCTGAATCTCATCTGCATCTAAGCTCCAATTATCAACAGAATTTCCCTGTGATGTTCCTACTACAATGGACACATCATTTACATGAGGGCTTGTCTCTCCTGACAAAGTGTGCTCCTTCATGCTCAAGTTATCACCTGCTAGCTCACTTATAGATTTATTAACTTGGTTTTCAAGGCTCCCTTTATAAGATCTAATTCTGGGTGAGTTTCTTTCCTTCTCATGTGATTTTGGTTCAAACCCCTTTTTAATGTCTTGCCTTCTTCCTAGGAGATATACTTCTTTCCTTGCATAATCACACTTAAAGTTGTACCTTATCAAAAAATCATTACCCAGAATCAGTTTTATGTGTGGGAGAGGAGATTCTGACAAGACCAGAAACTCATGCCAAACACACATTCTGAATTCAGGTAGGTACACTTTAAGATTCACAGATTTAGATGCATGAGATGCAGAGGCTGTACACCCAAATATTCTCATGGATCGTTTGAGGTAAGTAATCTTGTCCTTAATATAGGGTTCTAATATTTTAAAATAGTCTTCAGAAATGATGGAGAGGTTTGGGCTTCAGTGTCAAGTAAGGCACTGGTCTTCACCATCATTTCATAAGACTGCCCTCTTATTCTTTGTCCTTTCCTCCACGTCCTATTAGCATATGTGTGAGACCCAAGCTCTTCATTATGACCTCTATTAAGGCGTCTCCTGCCATTGAAACAATTGCGAGCAAAGTGCCCAATTCTGTCGCAATTATAACACCTGGGAGGCTCTCTTCTATTGCTCTGATCATTAGTTCTTCTGTGATTTGATGGAAGTACTGTCGTTTCCTGGGAGGTGATTTCTGTTAGTCTCTGCATTACTGAGTCTATTTGGATGAGAAGGGGCCTCTGTAGTCGCTCAACCTCCTCACGAATTAACCTTGTGGTTTCTTCAGTTCTTCTACTACTAGGCTCTGGGGTCTTTATAGACATTGTTCCCAGTTGCTTCATCACCTCGTCTAAATGCTCCATGACGGGCTTCTGGAGAATTTCTAGTTCCTGTCTTACAATAGATCTGATGTTGTCTGTTTCAGCAAAGACTGTTAATTTATTTATTGCCTGATTGTCATTGCTTTCATTTCCCCTTTTCACTTTAAAATTTTCCTTCTTGTCCTTGCATTCTTTATTTTGCTCAAGCCTTTTAACTGAGCTGCAATCTTCTTCGACCATATTTACAAACCCAGGGGCAGATGCAGGATGGATGTCTCCAAGCATCTGTTCACGTTCTTTGACCTTATTGTAACAGTCATTTGTTATCTTTTTATTGAAAGCAGTCTCCCTTAATTCTGTTCTTACCCCTTGTCTGAACTGCTGGAAGACAGCCCAGTCCAAGTGAGGTTTCTCTTCACTGTGGACACTCAGGGTACCGGCCACCATTAGTAATCTGTTCTGAAAATCAGACACACTCTCCCTGTCCTGAGTGCACCTCTGGCATTTCCATAAATTAGGCCCAAACTTCCCAATTTAGAGAACTGAGAAATTAGGACCGTTTTAAACTTTGAATACTCCAGGGTCTCTTTTAGAATGGGAGAGGAGTATAGGAAGGTTTTGGCTGTCCCTACCAGCTTTACAGAGCAAAACCAGTAGCTGAAATTCAGTCCATCCTCCAGCCTTTCTTAGTTCTTCTATGTAGTTGAAGAATGCGATGACATCATCAGAATCCTCGCCCGAGAACAGAGGGAACACTTGTTGGGGATTGATGCATTGAAAAAATTCATTGTCCTCCATTATTGAACTACTAGATGGCTTTGACATGCTTGCATCTAAGTTAACAGTAAAGCACACTAAGAAATTTCAAAAGTATTCTAATTCAATCTTTGCCTTTCAGTTGTCTGTTTAGAATCTGAAACCAACTTTCTGTGGTTAGTCTCTAATTAAAATTTATTTAAGAAAAACCACATCCTATTGGCTGTGCCATTTATGTTGTGTCACCTTTTCTTAATAACTTTGATATCTATGCTCTCTATGTTTATTCACCCATTGGTGTCACGGGTACTATCTAAGTACAAAGGGAATTGCCCTGGGGTAGAGCCAAAATCCAAATGCAACAAAGCTTCTGAGGTTTTTCTTCTCATTAAATTCTAAGACATTTATTTGTTATTGCTGCACCACTTAGGACAATTAGTTTAAAAGAGAAAATCTTAAACAAGAAGTGAATACCCAGCTGTACCTCAGTGACTAACAACCGTGACCGTAGACACACTACTCAAATCTCCTGCTTAGGTTCGCATGTTTAGCAAGTGGTGCATCGGATAGTACTAACAAACAACTGAATCAGAGTAAGCAAAAGATTTATTTAGCATACTAACATATATACAGTTCATGGAAGTCTGGGAAAGATCATTTCTAAACTACAAATTTATGTGCTATCATAATTATCAAATACAAGCAATAAATTCTCATAACTCACATAGGATTAACAATAGAGCTGTTCCATATTACTTCACACATAAGATCCTCATAACTCTCTTAATTAAAGCCTAGTAAACATACATTATCACCTCCTATTCACACATCCTAAGGTTATCACTCTTTAAATTACACTTGTCTACTTTCACAACTTATAATTTGCTATAATCCTAAATTTTATCTTTGTTAAGTCCTTAGATCTTGATTCACATATCATTCATTTACACTATTTAACAATAAAATTTCATGATATTGTATAATAGTTATCTCCTGTGCTTGTTCCTTTCTTTACTCGTCCTTGGACCCTCAAATTGATTTCTTCATGCTGGGGTTAGTATCTAGGATTCCTCGATCATATGCAGGCCCATTTGTTTCAGTCGGTCATGCCTTCTTTTCAATGAGATTCTTGGGGCAAAGTCACTTTTTCGCACATGTTGCCCTTTTACCTAGATTCTGAGACCTCTTTGCAGACTACTCTTTTCTTCCGGAGTAATGTGATTCACCTCGGACCTTGCAACGTATAACCTTTCCCGTGGATACACGCCGTCTTCCGTTTCCTTCTTTCTGCCGGACATCAGTGCAGAGATTTCCCCTTGCGCTCTGGAACCGTCCCTCCACTCGCGAAGTCCACACATCAAAACCACCAGGAAAAAAGCCTCATTGGGGGGGGGTCCTAACTCTTTTATATCTCGGCACCTTCCATAATCCCCCCCCCCCCCGACTCATCGACAGTGCTCGACGCGATATCTCTCAGTAGAGGATTTCTTCTTTTCTGCCTACTCATCATGTGCCGTGTGCACACGATATGCTTGCGGCAACTTCCTTTAATCCTGTGCTCCTGGCCTTGGATTATGCTACAATGATCGTTAAAAATTGTGAGTCATTCATCTAAGCTTTGTCTATCTAATTCCTAGGAATGGTATACGGGGTGCTTAAGGGTCAAAGCTGTATAACTGAGAGGAGACCTCCACATAGCCTTTAAAGGAATGCGGAGAACCGACCAGGGCTTCTGACCTAATGTCCAATCCTCACCTTCTCGTGGTGCACCCTGTTGGGTATCTACTTTGATACTGAACGAACGAGGATGGGCTGGCAATTTGGGATTTAGCCGACCAAATTGTATTCTTATTGGTTAAACCAAAATAAAAAATGATGGTACAACATGACAAAATTTCATGCCGGCTGGGGCGTCGCCCGGTTAAACAAGGCCCCCGTTGTTTTCGCCAGGGAACCAGGGCGAACAGCGAAAAGTCAGCTACTGGAACAAATCTGAAAACAAACCCCAACTCAACATCACCAGAGTTAAAGATCGGTACTATCAACGTAAGAAGCCTGAATGGCAAAGAAATGGAGCTAGCTGAGGAATTAGATAAGTACCAGATCGACATAATAGGGGTGACTGAAACAAAAAAGACCAAAACTGGTGAGATCTTTCTGAGCAATAAATACAAAATGTTATATTCAGGCAATGACAATCAAGGAAAAGAAGGAGTAGCCATAGTATTCAACACAAAATACGAGGCTAATCTTCTTGAATGGCAGTCAGTCTCAAGTAGAGTAATGTGGGCAAATATGAGAATGGCGAACTGGACAATGAGACTTATTTGTGCCTATGGTCCCACAGAAGGTTCTACTAAGGTAGAAGTGGAGGAATTTTTTGAGGCTTTAGAAAAAGCAACTGACACAATGAAAAAGGAAAAGTTGGACCTTGTTGGGGATCTAAATAGTAGAGTAGGAAATGATTGTGAGACATACAAAAATATTTTGGGAAAATCTGGAGAAAAGAGCAAAGCTAATAATAATGGCAAATATCTGTTGGATTTCTGCTCAGGACATGGACTGGTTATTACTAACACCATGTTCCAACATAAAAATGTGCACAAATTCACATGGAGAGAAGAGGCTAGGAATAAGAAAAGTCTCATTGACTATGTTATTGTTGATAGTGATGTTTTCTCCCTGGTGCAGGACACCAGAGTGTACAGAGGATTTGAAATTGGAAGTGATCACTATTTAGTCTTGAGCAGAATAAAATTGAATTTCATATTGAAAAGAATAACTTGTAAGAAAGTTTTAAAGCGAATAAAAGTTGAGCAGCTCTCAGATGTGAACTGTAGACTAAAATACAGAAATATTATTGAAAAGAAAATGAAAGAGTTTGAGAACAGGAATCAAACCTTGGAGATTCAGTTGCAAACTCTGAAGGAAACATTGATTGATTCTGCCAGAGAGGCATGTGGTGAGGTTGTGTGCAAGGATAAAAAAATCAGAACTCCCTGGTGGACACAGGAAGTTAAAGAGGCAGTGAAGGAAAAGAAGAAAGCATATCAAAAGTTCCTGGCAAATAAGTCAGCTTTTATTCTTACAGAATACAGAGACAAATGTAAGAAAGCTAAACCGTGTGTAAAACTAGCTAAACAAAAGTCATGGGAGGACTTTGGCAAGAATATAGAAAATAAATATCAAGAAGGTGGCAAAATATTCTGGAGGTTGTTGAAGAAGCTTAGGAATGGAGGAAAGAGTGCTGTAAAAGGAATTAGAGATGATAAAGGTGAAATGAAAACAGGAGAAAAAGATATCCTTGAAGTATGGAGTAATTACTTTGAAAAACTGCTAAATGAAACAAGCAGTGATGACAGCACAGTGATAAAAAACACTGACCAGGCATGCAGTCAGGAATACATATCCATACTTGAAGTAGAAAAAGCCATCAAAGGCTTGAAATGTGGAAAGGCAGCAGGAGTAGATGATATTCGACCAGAAATGCTGAAGTATGGTGGTATAAGAGTCTTACAGTGGCTGCACTGCATAGTTCAGAAAGCCTGGACAGAGGGACGAATTCCCGATGATTGGAGTAGAGCTCTTATAGTACCCATATATAAAAAGGGAAATAAAACTGAATGTGACAATTACAGAGGTATTTCCCTACTGAGTGTTCCTGGCAAGATCTATGCAAGTATACTTGAGAAACGGTTGAGAAGAATTGTGGAAGAAAAGCTTGGTGAAGAACAAGCTGGATTCAGGCCAAATAGAGGCTGTCAGGATCAGATCTTCACTTTACGACAAATAGTCGAGAAAGCATGGGAATATAACAAAGATCTGTATTTAAGTTTTGTCGATTTGGAAAAGGCATATGACAAGGTGCCAAGAGAGAAGCTATTCAATACGCTGCAGTTATATGGTGTGAATGGGGCATTATATCAAGCAATACTTAGTCTTTATTTGAGTTGTGAGTCAGCAGTTAGAATTGAAGGAAGTACAGGAAGATGGTTTAATGTTAAATCTGGTGTGAGACAAGGATGTACATTATCCCCTCTGTTATTCATTATCTATATGGATCACATTATGAAGGAATGTGGTATTAAACCTGATATCAAAATTGGAGATGTTAATGTCAGCTCTTTGCTTTATGCAGATGATGTTATACTTCTAAATAAATCCGCTACAAGTCTGCAAGATTCTCTGACTAAATTGAATAGCTGTTGTAATAGATATGGTATGAAGGTCAGCAATAAAAAGACAAAGACAATGAAAATAGGCAGAATCATTGAAAATGTCAACTGTGTTGTGAATGGAGAACCTGTGGAACAAGTAAAACATTTCAGCTACTTAGGCACAATTTTTACTGAAGATGGTAAACTAAATATAGAAATAGACAACAGAATCAGCAAAGCTGGTATGGTGGGAAGTCAATTGAATAAATTCATATGGAATAAGAAAGAAATTAGTCGGAACACTAAATTAGCTGTATACAAGACTGTGTTCAAACCAATTTTAACTTATTGATCTGAGAGCTGGGTCAGAAGTAAAACACTTGACCAAGACTAGAGACCGCAGATATGAGAGTCCTGAGAAAGATTAGAGGCGTGAACAGATGGCATCAATGGCAATATCATATTAAAAACAAGGATATTAGGAAAGAACTTGACATTGTCAGCATCCAGGAATGCGTTAGCAGAGCTAATCTCAGATGGTATGGTCACTTAAATAGAATGAGAGAGGAAAGATTAGCAAAACAAGTGTTCTCTGCTAGGTTGGCAGGAAAACGACTCAGAGGAAGACCAAGATATAGGTGGATTGATACGGTACAAAGTGCCTTAGACGATAGAAATATAAGATCTGATAATGTTGGAGTCTTGACAAGTAACAGACTGATTTGGAGGAAAATTGTAGATAGGAAGTTAGTAATGATGTAATTTTTTCATGTAGTACTGTCATATCCTGTACACCCCTTGAGGGTACATGGCAGGAATTTGATGATGATGATGATGATGAGGAATGGTATACTGCTTTAATCATATATTAACGTTCTTTTTCCATAGAATTCACTGCCAATATTTAACTAGCTTAAGTAATCTTTCTACATAATGGAATAACACTCTTTTCTTATGAATTTTCACAATTATTATCTTTTTGTTTAATATATCCTAATTTTGTTCACATATATGTAATTTACACTCTTAGATGCAAGCAAATTTTCTATTATAGGGTCTTTGCTTGTTAAATTATGAAATCATAAATTCTCTTAGGAATTTTATCGATCACAATTTAACACTTTCTGCCAGAAGATCGATATCGTCTGCAAAACGTAAGATATTTATTCTTAGTCCGCCAACTGCTATTCCAGTGTCATATTCATAAAGAGCTTAATCTATGACATATTCCAGAAAACAATTAAAAAGAAGAGGGGACAAGATGCATCCCTGTCTTACCCCTCCCCTCGCTCTGCCTGGAATGATTCACTGCTGTAATTTTTAATTTCAATTCTCATATCAGATGAAGAATAAAAAGATTTAATAATCCTAATGATTTTGTTGTCAATACCATAATGTTCTAGAATCTTCCATAATGCTTCCATAATGTAATGAAAGAAAATTCTATGAAATTAAAAACTGAAAGAAAAAAAAAAAAACAGGTTGACAGGAGCTACAAACTTATCTAATATTATAACTGAAAAGAATCTTTCTATATGCTGAAGAAAATATAGGTAAATATCAAGCATGATTGTAAAGAAAGGCTTTTGGAGAGTATTAGTAGAGCATTGAATTTGAAATACTTCATAAGATAGTATATATAAATAATTTCAGTTTGCACTGCTAACAGATAAAGCAGATTAGCTAATGGAATCAGACCTGAACTTTTGCTATTAAGACAGGATTAAAGCAAGAAGATACCCTTTCACCCTCCTTCCTATTTTTAGTTTTTAAAAAAATGTATTAAGTAAACTAAAAGATAACAAGTAGAACACTAATATTAGCTATACGCAGACATCTGCTAGTTGGAGAAAATGCTGAAAAACTAGAATGACCAGTCAACCAGGATAAAATCAAATATTCATAAGTATGTAGAAACAACCTTGACACTGCAAGGTAAAAGAGGAAGATGAGATGTAGAAAAATAACCAGAATGCTAAACAAGCATTAAAGATGAGGCCTTATGGAAAGTAACCTAGAGAAAACTGTGGCAATGCTGGGAGGATAACATCCAAAACAGGCTTAACTATAATGGGAATCCTGAGCTGAACCAGAAGAGTTCAAGTAAGAAAAGGGTAGCACTTGAAGCAAAAACCTTAGAGGTTCAGTAAGCTAGAGGAGGAGAAATACTTACTGTTCAGTTATTTTCCCTCTTAACACCAATATCACCACATACATTATGGGAAAGAGCTGGTGGCCCTTGACTTGAATGTTAATAGGATTCTTGCACAATAGAAACAGTCCCAGAAGAGTGAAAAGAAGGAAAAATAATGCCACTGCATTGAGAATTCAACTCAGTATCAAACTATAGGCCAGCATGTATATCAAATGTAGTGGTGAAAGTGTTGAGAGAGGCTGATTAGAGACAAAATACAAACCTGGATTGATAGGAATTGAAATTTTTTGAGTGAGCAGCATAGTATAGTATAGTATATAGTATAGTATTCTGTTAAAGGGAGGTCATGCATTAGTAACTTGGTTACATTTTATAAAAAGGTGATGTGTATTGAACAGAGGAGATGCTTATATGGTGGTTTATCCAGATTTTACTAAGCATTTGAGTACCAGATGATAAACTATTGTTGAAATTGAACAGGATGGAAATGGATAGTCATTTGGTAGCTTGGTTACAGTGACTGATGGGAATCCACAAGTGGTGAATAGCGGTGCAGTATCCCTCCCCATTTATGGGGGGGGGAGTTGACAAGTGCAGTACTACAGGGTTCTTTGTTCTTTTCTGGGGGGGGGGCAAGAGGAGATATTCAGTTGTTTGCTGATTATACTCGCTTAGGAAGAGCAATGTCAGGAAGTTTTGATATGTTGATACAAGAGGATACGAATAGATTGGTGCTTTGGACTGAATGGAATGCCATTTCAAAGTGTGAAGTTATGAAGTTCAGCCAGAGAAGAATGGAATGACATATACCATATTGTAGGAACTTTGGTTCAGGAGGTGAAAGAGGCAAGAGATCTTGGTGGATAGAGAACTGAGGTTTACAAGACACATTGCAGAAGTTGTAAGAGTTACCCAGAAAATTGCTGCTTTAATGCAAAGAATGCCGATGTGTACAAGACACTTTGCATCAGCATTCTTTAATGCAAAGAATGCCAATAAGGAGGTAATAGTTCCACTGTACAATGTACTAATTAGGACTCATTTGAATTTCTGTTGTCAGATCTCATTACCTGGCTATATTGGTGAGAAGAAATATTAGAGAAAGTGTAGAAGTGAATAACTAAGACTGTTTCAGGACTCTGAAATATTGAGCATGAGGATAAATTGAGGGAATGCAGTCTTCAGAGCTTGGTGGATAGGAGGAGGAGCAGGAGGTGTGATATGATTGTGATGTTTTAAGTTGGTAAGAGAAGCCTATCAAATAGATACAGGGAAATTATTGCATAGGATAATGGGTGATGTGAGAATGAGATGTCAACCATGGAAACTGTACAAATGTCATATGAGCAATAAAGTGCAAAGTTTTTTTGCTTAACAAGGTGATGAATGAGTGGAATGCATTGCCAGAGTGAGCGCTCCAGCACTGAATGTATTCAAAGCAAAGTGTGATACTTATTGTGAGTGTTCAACTTCCTGCAATGATTCTTTGGACTTCCTGGAATTCTTTCTTTAAATATTGCATTTAGAATATCACATTCTTTTGCTGATTATTTGTCTCCATATTTAGCAGTTCATTCTGTATCTTATTTATTCCAAATGATTTTCTATTTTTTAATTTTCAAAAAGTTTGTTCATTATCTTTTTTTTTAAATTATTATTATTATTATTTCAAAAGTTTTGTTATCCTCTTCATAAAGATCATTATCTTTGTATATATTATTTATTTTATTGTTTTCTGTGTATTTAGATTTTGAAAATTATCATTCCGTTTATCTAATCCAATATTTGTTAGTTTTGTACCTTCATTTAGTTGTTTTGAGTTTGTAATTCTCCAGATTCTTCTCTGTGTACTGTAAATCAGATTGCCAATAGTGTACCATAGGCCTCAATACTTGGTCCACTGCTGTTTAATTTGTATATCAGTGAAGTAGAAAATGCTATAGGGAAAAATATCCACTTGTTTGCTGATGATGAAAAGCTAGGAAGAGCAATAGTCATAGAAGATGATGCAGAGATCCTGTAGGATGTCTTAAATCACTACGGAACCATTTTAATGTGGTCAAGCATAATGTGATGAAGAGATTACAAGCTGTGTACTGCATTGATGGAACTGAACTGTAGTGATTTGGCATATAGATTTGAAGTTTTAGAAGGCTTATTGCAAAGATGGCCAAAAGAGCACGTCAGATTACTAGGTTGTTGAAGAACACGCTGACAAGCAGGGATAGGGAGGTTGTTATAAAGCTTTAATAAGGCCACAACTAAACATGCAGATATGGTTACTGTATTCCATGAGGAAGTGAAGGAAGGGGATCTAGAGGTGACTAAGATTTTGACAAGTTCTGCAGAATGCTCCTTATGAGAAGAGATTAAAGGTCTGTGGACTGGAAAGACAGAAAAGAGGGAATATGTCAAAAATATAAACAATTAAAATGATTTTATAGGATTATACACCTAAGTCCTTTTTTAATACATAGCAGGAAGGAAGAGAAGGGGGTCATCCCTTGAAATTGTGTATTGAGTGTTGGTAATAACATGGGTGTCTGGCCTATATTTTTTGCTTGGATGGTCATGAATGGGTTGTGAGTGTTTTGTCTCTGAAGGAGTTCAAGGCGAGGTATGATAATTACTGTCTGAGTAATGGTTATTGCAGGCCTCCTACAATTCGTCTTAGATTACAGGAAAATGTCTGAGTAAATAATACTGTAGTAATAATAAACTTTTCCTGTCCTTCTCTAAGTGTAAAACAGAGCATTTTGTGTTAATTTTGAAAAATAAAAATTTTAAATTGATTTTATGAATAGATATATATCTGTGCTGTAGAAAATGTCTATTATTTTTGAGGGATTATTATAAATTTAGTTTAATCCTTTATCCAAGTGTGACTAGTGAAGTATCTTCACCTGAAGATACTTTCAGGTGAAAGTATCTTCAGGACCGGGTTAAGGTGGTACAACACCAGGACAACTCGTTGCAAAGGTGGAGCAAGCTACCAACACTCCTATCTCAGTATCTCCTATATCTCCTATAATGCAAAACCAACAGACTAAAACCCTATAACTCTAGACCCCCCCCGCATATATGGGCTCCCAAAAATACACAAAGAAAATGTGCCATTACGTCCCATAGTGGATGGCATTGATTCCCCCACTTACAAACTAGCCAAGCATTTAGCCAAAGCGCTCTCACACTATACTGGCAATACACCATCACACATAAAAAACTCAGCCCAATTCAAAGCCAGTATAGAAAACCTTACACTCCAACATAATGACATAATGGTCAGTTTTGATGTCTCCTCACTATTCACGAATGTCCCCCTCAAAGAAACCTTAGAGCTAATCCAAGCTAAATTTCCTCCCGATATCTCAGCCCTATTTCAGTTTACAATGAACTCAGGCTATTTTGTTTGGCAGGAAAAATTCTACAAACAGATAGAGGGGACAGCCATGGGTTCACCACTTTCCCCACCCTTGGCCAACTTCTTCATGGAGACGTTTGAAGAGAAAGCCTTAAACTCAGCCCCACAAAAACCTACCGTATGGCTTCGCTACGTTGATGATGTTTTCGCTATTTGGCCACATGGCCCGGATTCACTCCTCTCCTTCCTAACACACTTAAACAACCAACACCCTAGAATCAAATTCACCCTGGAAAAAGAAGAAAACAATAACCTCCCCTTCCTAGACACACTAGTCACCCGCCAACCTGATGGAACCTTGGTTTTCTCAGTTTATAGAAAACCCACCCATACAGGCAGATACATTCACCAACAATCCCATCACCCCCCGTCACAACAATATGGAGTTATTAAGACATTATTCAACAGGGCAAAAATAATCTGTTCTAATGATCAAGCCCTAATCACTGAACTAAATCACATCCGTGACACTTTCTCAGCCAACGGCTACCCCCTCCAAAAAATCCAAAAAATACTTAACCCAGTTATCCACAACCCACCACTCCCTCCCCTTCACAAAAAAGATTACTCTAAATCCATCACCATTCCCTACATCCAAGGCACCTCGGAAAAAATCAATAATATCTTAAAAAAACATGACTTGACCACTTGTTACAGACCACATAGAAAACTGACAATCCTTATCCGCTCCACCAAAGACCAACCACTTCCCCTAGACCTACCTGGTGTATACCAGGTCCCTTGCAGCTGTAAACTGTCCTACTTTGGCCAAACAGGCAGGACAGCAAATATCAGAATCTCAGAACACAAGGATTACATCCGATTTCACCAGTACAGCCACTCTGGGCTTGCAGACCACGCTCTGGATACTCACCACAGAATAAGATGGAAGAAAGCCACAGTAATACACCGCAGCAAGTTCAAGTATGAAAGACTATTCATGGAATCAGCCTCGGCTCTTAGGAACATGCCAAACCTCAACAAATTTGGATGCATGAGACTGCCCCAAATTTGGGAAACTTTTATCAGAAGAACTTCAGCCCAAAGGCCAAGAACTACCAATATAGCCCGCCAGGGGGCACCATCAGGACTTTAGGAAAACGCTAGCCTCCTAGATTCAGTCTCATTTGCTGTTATTAGTACTTGTGTGCACGTGTCTTTGTAGTAAGTTCCCAAGAAGATGGCAACATGACGTTCGCCGAAATATCGGAAAGTATATATTAAAGTTTATTTAATCTATATTTCTAGTATACGCTGTCAATTCCTTAAATATTAGTTATCATGGGTTAAAGTGGTACAACACCAGGCAATTCGTTGCAAAGGTGGAGCAAGCTATCAACACTCCTATCTCAGTATCTCCTATAATGCAAAACACATCTCTTTGCGGATATGTCTAATGTTATGCATTAAGGGAAGGGCCACTACCCAGACTAGTTTCGACCTTTATTGAGGTCTCTTCAGTGGAAGCCAGGCCCGAGTGGAGATATCAGGCAGAAGCATTAGCAGGTCATCTCTACCTATAGGAATTGCCAATTGGTGTGCCACCCTTGTTTAATAAATTACTCTGGATTTAGAGAAAGATGTTGAAGGTTTATTTTTCACTTGCTCCACCTTTGCAATGAGTTTCCCTGGTGTTGTACCACCTTAACCCAGTCCTGAAGATACTTTCAGGTGCAAACTTTGTTTGCTCACACTTGGATAAAGGATTAAACTAAATTTATTATACTCTTCAGTGATGTCTCTTCAGTGGGAGCCAGGCCCCAGTGGAGATATCAGGCAGAAGCATTAGCAGGTCATCTCTACCTATAGGAATTGCCAATTGGTGTGTCACCCTTTTTTAATAAATTACTCTGGATTTAGAGAAAGATGTTGAAGGTTTATTTTTCACTTGGTTAGAGTATAATAAATTTAGTTTAATCCAAGTGTGAGCAAACAAAGTTTGCACCTGAAAGTATCTTCAGGACTGGGTTAAAGTGGTACAACACTAGGCAATTCGTTGCAAAGGTGGAGCAAGCTACCAACACTCCTATCTCAGTATGTCCTATAATGTAATGCAAAACACATCTCCTTGCTTGATATGTCTAATGTTATGCATTAAGGGAAGGGCCACTACCTAGACTAGTTTCGACCTTTATTGAGGTCTCTTCAGTGGGAGCCAGGTCCGAGTGGAGATATCAGGCAGAAGCATTAGCAGGTCATCTCTACCTATAGGAATTGCCAATTGGTGTGCCACCTTTTTTAATAAATTACTCTGGATTTAGAGAAAGATGTTGAAGGTTTATTTTTCACTTGGTTAGAGTATAATAAATTTAGTTTAATCCTTTATCCAAGTGTGAGCAAACAAAGTTTGCACCTGAAAGTATCTTCAGGACTGAGTTAAGGTGGTACAACACCAGGGAAACTCGTTGCAAAGGTGGAGCAAGTAAAAAATAAACCTTCAACATCTTTCTCTAAATCCAAAGTAATTTATTAAAAAAGGGTGGCACACCAATTGGCAACTCCTATAGGTAGAGATGACCTGCTATTGCTTCTGCCTGATATCTCCACTCGGGCCTGGCTCCCACTGAAGAGACCTCAATAAAGGTCGAAACTAGTCTGGGTAGTGGCCATTCCCTTAATGCATAACATTAGACATATCTGCAAGGAGATGTGTTTTGCATTATAGGAGATACTGAGATAGGAGTGTTGGTAGCTTGCTCCACCTTTGCAATGAGTTGCCCTGGTGTTGTACCACCTTAACTCAGTCCTGAAGATACTTTCAGGTGCAAACTTTGTTTGCTCACACTTGGATAAAGGATTAAACTAAATTTATTATACTCTAACCAAGTGAAAAATAAACCTTCAATATTTTTGAGGGAATTGGATGAAAAGAGGGAATATGCAACCAGATATCCTAAAAGGATGTCTGATTGCATTTTATTAATGTTGTGCTACTTGCATGTTGATATATATTTGATTCACTTTCATTTGATCTAATTATATTATAATTACCATATAAAATAAAATACTTGAATCATCTTAGCATCACAGAGTCCTCCAGGAACAGCTGTTATTCCATATCATCATTCCTACCTTTGTTGGACTAGCACTGAAAGTGATGAAATAAGTTCTTCTCCACACAGGGTACGACGCAGTTCAACTACCTGTGTAATTAATGAAGCTTGTTGTGCTCTAGAAGGACCATTAACATTTGTTGCACCTGAGCTACCTGAAGAAACATTAATGGAGGTATTTTTCTGAACACTTCCTATTAAAGTTCATTATCATACTATACTATATTGGTGTAATTTTTTTTCATTTTTTGTTCTGATGTGCATTTTGCTATATAATATTTGCAATTTAACTTTCTTTTCTCACAAATGCTGTTTATTACACAAAACATCATTTTTTTATAATTAACACACAATGCATACAAAAATGCATAAACAGGTTGAAATGTTTGAATACAATGTTTCAAGAATCCAGAGGATTTTTTTTTATTCATTAATGCATTGTGTTCATGACTTACCTATATGTTGATCAAATATTGCAAGTGATGACATTCCTTCTAAGTTGAACTTTGTCTCTTTTGTGACCTGGGTGGCTAGCATTTCTCTAGCAGTTCACTTGATTAGATATTGAATGACCTTAATTATCAGATTTCTCTACCAATGCCTAGAGTTGTCCATGTGAATTATAATTTATGATTTTGCTTATGGAAACACAGCTTTCAAACATAAGATGCTGAAGTATTCTGAGTTTCTAATAATAAATTTAGTTTATTCCTTTATCCAAGTGTGAGCAAACAAAGTTTGCGCCTGAAAGTATCTTCGGGACTGGGGTAAAGTGGTACAACACCTATATTCAATATTCTGAGTTTCTTTCTCATCTCTGAAGAGAGCCACCAAATTCATAACAGTACCATTGGTCACGAGAATCCTTAGTGAAATGCACTAATACAGTGTAGATATATGGACTCCCAAGAGTCAGGAACTCATCGAGGATGGCCATACTATGCACACCAGCTATCATACCTGTTCTTGAATTCATTTACTCGACTTTTGCACACAACATCCAATGGCAATCCATTCTAATCATGCACTATTCTGACAGTATTCATTCTCATCTTCCATGGATGCCCTCGCATCCTTTCCCCACTCCTCATAAAATTAAATATCTACACTGTATTAGTGCTTTTCACTAAGGGTTCTCGTGACCAATGGTACTGTTATGAATTTGGTGGCTCTCTTCAGAGATGAGAAAGAAACTCAGAATATTGAATATAGGTGTTGTACCACCTTACCCCAGACCTGAAGATACTTTCAGGTGCAAACTTTGTTTGCTCACACTTGGATAAAGGATTAAACTAAATTAATTATTAGAAACTCATTTCTGAAATTCTGTATAACCCTTTCAGAAGTTTGTAAGTGTCAATCATATCACCCTCTTTCTCCTGTTTACATTGTTTGTCTTCAGCCTATAAATTCTCAATCTCTCTTCATAATCAGTATTCCACGATCCTGATATCATTTTGATACTCTCCTTTGCTCTCTCTCTCTCTCCACTGTATCACAATCACCACGGAAGCCAGGAGACCAGGCCTGTGCACAATAGTCCAAGTGAGGTATTATCATAGCCTTGTAAAGAGGCAAAATGACAAAATGACTTCTTTATATTTACATGTCAAGGTTTGTTTCAGTATTGCTATTGTTCTCTGAGTTGTATTTACAATTTTTGCTATATGCTCCTTGAACTTCAACTTCTTGGCTACTAAAACTCCAAGATCCCTAACCTCATCAGTTTCTTCAAGCATAATCCAACCAATATAATTCGATATTGGATATCTAATCGCACTAAACTGCATGACTTTACATTTATTAACATTGAAATCGCAGCCTTTGTCACATGCCCACAATTCCAGCCTATTCAAATCATTCTGTAAGTACTGAATATCAGCAGCACTTCTGATTACTCCTCTTAGCATCATCAGCAAATAGCAGTATGTCACATGTCAAATCCTTCTTAATATACAGATTGAACAACAACGGACCAAGCACTGATCCTTGAAGCACACCACCGGTTACCTTGAAAGTTGCAGATTCACCCCCCCCCCTTTACACACACACATACCACTAATCCCATATTCTCCAATTTATGCAACAGTATTCCTTTAGTAAAATCCAAAGTATCGTGGTGTATCCATTTCACTTGTCTAACTCAGTGGTAACATTAAAATAGAATATGGGCAAGTTGCTAAAACATGACCTTCCCTTAGTAAACTCATGCTTCATTGCAAAGTAGACATTCTCTGTCTACCCATTTCTGAATGCGAGCCATAACCAGCTTTTCCAAAATCTTCACCACCACTCCTGAGATCCTGATTGGTCGATAGTTATTATCCTCCTTATTAATAAAGTTCCATGCCAAGTTAGTCTTTGAGACTTTTCTGTAATATTTATGTTGTTCTGTTTTGATTAAAACCTAAACTGTTTCTTCATTCTTGCATTAATAAAAAAAAAATTAAATATACTGCTCAAAACAATTAGGGGATATTTTGGTTTTCTTGTAAATTATAAAGTTATAAAAATAATTTACAAATGTAACACATTTATTTTAAAATATTCTTAATATATAATAGTGTAGAACATGCAACTGCGTGCAAGATCATGTTAAGTCTTGTCAAAATGTGTCTTAGCCATATTAGCATATGGAGGGTATAAAAGCATGGCTTGTTGCGCTCACTTCCACAGTGCATAATTATCACTTCAATTGTAAATTTGTGTAACCCACCACCCATTATTTTGTTAAAAATGGCAGAGCAACATGATATCCCAGAATCCATGACTTGGAGAGCCATTAGTTGATTAGAAGCTGGACAAATGCAGCAAGTTGTTGCTCAAGTGTGGTGTGAATCTCAAAGCATAATTTTGCGACTTTGGAATCATTTCTGGAGACAGGAAATGTTCGAAACCATCTTCATGCCATAGGTTTATATGCTCGCAGACCAGTGATTTGCATTCACTTACTGCAAATTACAAAAGAGCCTGAAGAATTTGGGCACAGGAACATGAGGATTGGGCTTGTGTACTTTTTAGTGACAAGTCCAGGTTCAGTCTGCAACCAGATAACCGGCATATGTTAATATGGCGTGCAAGTGGAACAAGAAATAATCTACAGTTTGTTCATGAAAGACCCTAACATCAAGGTGGGAGTTTAATGGTATGGGCTGCAATAAGTATAGGTACCATACTGATCTCTATTTTTATCAGAAGTGGTTCCTTAACACGTTCGCTGCCAACTATGAGTATACTCATAGTTGGTAAACCAGCCACACAAGCCAGCTACGAGTAAACTCATATAACACTTACCGCCGGCAACGAGATTATTGTACTGACCTTGAAGAAGTGAAAATGCTTGGCTTGTGGAGCTAGCATCAAAACTGTGTATTCTCATAGATGGTATATGCTCTGCACAAGCCAACTACAAGTATACTCGTATGATGCTTACCGCCGGCAACGAGATTACCGTACTGACCTTGAAGAAGTAAAATTACTCAGCGTACAGGAACAGACTATGCCGAAGTAGCGTGGCAGCGAATGTGTTAACAGCCCAGAGGTATTGTGATGAGATTTTGGAACCTATAGTTCGTCCATATTCTGCTGCAATTGGTACAAGAATGGTTTGAGGATGAAGGTATTAAATGAATGGACTGGCCTGCCTGTTCTCTGGATTGTAATCCAATCGAACATGCCTGGGATGCTTTAGGTAGATGCATTTCTGTTCGACTGGTGCCGCCACGATCACTTCAAGAGCTCGAAATTGCTCTCATAGAAGAGTGCAAAAATATCCCACAAGAACTGTTTGATCATCTTATCTGGTCCATGCAATCAAGATGTACCACTGTTTTGGCTGTTAATGGAAACCATACACCCTATTAAAAATTAACAAAAGCATTTTTAGCTATTCTTGTTGTTAAAATTATTTCACGCTAAAATGTATAATTTGTTAAATTTATAATAAATATCGATTATTTAAACAATATCTCATCAATTACATCCTAGCCATAAGTAAGAAATATTTATTTATGTATAAAGTTTCCAATAGTTACAATTATCCCCTAATTGTTTAGAGCAGTGTAGTAAAGACTGAATAATACTTTTATATAATAAAACAATAAAATGCCATAAGAAATATAATGGTAAATGATTCTTGATATTAAACAACTTTATTTTCAGAAGGAGCATAATGAAACCTTGGCTAAATTAAATTTCATTCTTGCTCTGGTGGAATGTATATTAGATTTAGCAAAGCTTAAATCATCACCAATATCTGCAGTGACTGAGTCAGTTGCAAAGAAAGAGGTAAATAAATTCAAAAAATTTTATTACTCAAAAAAATATTTATATATTTTATATTGTGCATCCCATCTCTGTGTATTTATGTTAAATGTAGACCTAGAGCAATGGTCATATGCAGTGACTGTTTTTCATATGGCCAGCATTTCAAAACAGTAAGTTAGACATTTAAAAAATACTTTATTATTGCTTATCCGGTAGGAACCACAAATAAACATCAAATTTTTTAATCTACCAGTTTCCTATGACTTATTATATATATCTTCCGAATAAACAATAAACTTGGAAAAAATTATGTTTATTGAGTGATTTCTAAAGTAACAACTTTCATAATTTGAATGAACCTCAATAGATGGTGAACATAGCATCAAGGTGTCAAACACATTGTTTTGTGTAATTTTTATGTAAAAATGGCTCATTGTTTTGTGTAATGATTATTGTATACTAATTCACAGCTATGCAGGTGTTTGATGTCTTACTGACCAAAGTTGATTTAAACTGAGACCTGGTTTTGTTACACTGAGTTGAAGAACATACCATTTCAGCAGTTTCTTTGAATCTATGTATATATTGGTCGAATTCAGTATATATGGCATTCCTATGAGTTCCCAAAGTACCTGATGTTTTTCTTTAATGGTATGAAATGCTAATCCCCATTTGTGTGTGTACTGTTTTTCCTCATCTTGGACGTTTTTTTCATGCTGATCTCTACAGACTGTCTCATTTAGTAGATACTACATGTATTGAAAAATTTTCAGTGAGTGTGGTATTTGCTGTCAGACATATGCGAAATGTACTGTCAGTGAAAACAGCCTTATTCTCTTTAGAAGATATTGACACATTTATACAAGTAGTGAATGGGAGATATATTACTGCATTATTTCAACTATGGTATCTCTTCTGGTTCCCAATGATGAGACCTCAATAAAGGTCAAAATCAGTCTGGGTGGTGGCCCTTATATATAGCATTATACATTCCTGAAAGGATGTCTGCTTTGCATTAGAGGATACTCAGGCAATTAACGTGAAGTCATTATCCTCTACAAGTAGCCTAGTCAAGAAGATACTTCATGTGCAAATTATGTTTGCTTACACTTGGATAAAAGATTAAACAAGAATATAATTTTCTTGGCAATTCAGTTGATTAATGATGTATCTCTTGCAGGCTCTCTTCAGACACTTTCTTGTAGAAGATCAATTTCTGCATTGGGTATCTTTTACAGATACTTCCATGCCGCTGTTCAGCAGAACTAAGGCATAATGCCTCTCATCTCTGCTAGATCTACAGAAACTTGAGCAAGAGCTGCTTAATGTTCCTTTACAGTCGAACTGCATAATTACCAAAACTACTTCTCCCAGTCTTCTTTCATTCCATCCACCTCATTCTGTGGAACAGCCTCCAGTCCAGGCTGGACTACAACCTCCAGAAACTTGTCAACAGATTACTCTGCCCCGGACCCCAATTCTAAATTGTATACAGATTAATGAAATGCCTTAATCTTTCAAAGAAAATTTGCTCTCTACTTTAACAGAGAATTCAGCCTCTCATTTTGTGAACTCAATGAATTTTAAGAGAAAATTCATTATCTTTGTTTAGTCCTAATTGATGAATGATCAGATTGGATAGCTTCATTGTTTACCAACAAACCTTTAAAACCTACTGTTAATTTAAACAAGATTTTCCTGTTGATATTGTTACTCTTTGATTTTGTGATACATATTCTATGGTGCAGAATAAATTATATCATTAAATAAAAGGTACTAGTCCTCCCCCCCCCCCCCACTTGCATTATTTATGGCACACTATGAACAGTACTTTTCCCCAATCTGTGACTTGGAATGGTTCTTCATCCAAACTAGAAAATTTAATTAACATTAAAAATGGAGAAAAAAACAGCTTTTTTTTTTTTTTTTTTTGATTATTCATGAAGCAGACAGAAGTCTAAATAATCTGTTTTACCATTATCTGGGTTGGAAAAATGGGGCTGTTAAAAATCTTAAGACATCATGTCCATGCTCTGTGTTCTACAGATTCCTTACCACATCAAATGTTGCAGTGTATTAAATCAACATTCTTAACAAATGCCTTCTTTGAGATCTTTATCAATATTGCATTCAATATTTGCATGACTTACTCTTTGTCTGCTTGAGAAATTGCATTCTGCTTCCATATATCAAGAGAGTATCAGAACATTGCTAGAGATTGTTCTCATGGACATCACTAAGTCCTCTCATCCCCATTGATAACGCCTTGACCACTAATAATTCTTAACTGGGGATTGTTTCGGACCAGGTATTGCCATGCATGATAAGCATCATGATAAGCATGCTAATTTTCCTGATTTGAAGTTCATTAAACATTTGTGGGATCATATGGAATGCAGCATCTGCCAGCCAGCATCAGTGCTTCATTCACTCTCTGACTGAGATGTTATTGTCTATTCCAGAATACCTTATGGCACCTTTCATAGTCTAGTGGAGTCAGTGCCAAGACAGGTGCAAGCAGTTATCTCAGACAAAAAAAAAGGCACCATGTACTACTAGGTAGGTTGGTCATAATATTTTGGCTCATGAGTGTATAGCCTCTTATATTATTCTACCATTTTCACAGAACTAATATTTTTTCATAATCATTATTTCTTCTATTGCTACATATTAGAAGAACCCTCTGGGAATTTTTTTTAACTTCTTTGTCTAATTGCTAGTTACACTGCTATACTTCTATCTTTACCAAGCAAATCACCTTCCTTACCTGTTCTTTGTACTTAGTTTTATGCTGCTTCCATCATGTCTTTTTTCTTCCAGTTAGTAGCATGCTTTACCCTCTTCAGTCATCCATTTCATGCTTACATATTTAACTTCCTGATCCTTATATATTCAGACCTCTGCTAGATCTTTAAAGATACCTGTGGTATAATTATAAACAAATTACATGATAGCCACAGTAACTTTAATGAAAGTACAGATATTTTGTACTGAAAATATCAGTACATCATTAGTGTGTAGAAACAAGCAAATCAAAGAAAATATACAAGATACATACAACAATCAATTTACAATCAACAACAATTTACCAATTAAAAACGATTGCTGCGAGCTAGAAATTAATATATTAATAAATAATAATGAAGCTATTTTCAACCTGAAGTTAGTTTCAACCTTTATTGAGGTCTCTTCAGTGGGAGCCAGGCCCAAGTGGAGATACCAGGCAGAAGCATTAGCAAGGTCATCTCCTCCTATAGGAGCTGCCAAATGGTGTGCCACCTTTTTATTAAATTACTCTGGATTATTAAATTACTCTGCACACCGTTTGGCAGTTCCTATAGGAGGAGATGACCTTGCTAATGCTTCTGCCTGGTATCTCCACTTGGGCCTGGCTCCCACTGAAGAAACCTCAATAAAGGTCGAAACTAGTCTGGGTAGTGGCCCTTCCCTTAATGCATAACATTATACATATCTGCTAGGAGATGTGTTTTGCATTATGGGAGATACTGAGATAGGAGTTTCGATAGCTTGCTCCACCTTTGCAAGGAGTTGCCTGGTGTTGTACCACTTTACCCCAGTCATGAAGATACTTTCAGGCACAAACTTTGTTTGCACACACTTGGATAAAGGATTAAACTAAATTTATTATAGTCTGACCAAGTGAAAAATAAGCTTTCATTATCCATTAATGAACTTAGTGATATACCCTTAACATGTGTTAAGGGTATATCACTGGTCTCCTCCTTAACATGTGTTAAGGAGGAGACCAATCAATTACTTTTTTTTGAAGTATTTGATTTGGCCATCTCATATCTGGCATCCTTCTGAAATCACTATACCACTGTAAAGTTTTCCCTTCCAATCTATTTACTACAGACTGGTGCATCAATCTGATGATTCATTCTGAATTTACTAGATCCTATCAATACAATATCTCCTGCTTAGACAATCCACTTCTGCTGCATATAGATAGCCTTTTCTGACATTGTGTTCATGACCATCCTCCACTACCCTATAGCAGAGTACTTTTAACAATAATCTTTATCCTCATGATAGTCTTCTTTGTTTTTTGTGTACTTCTCGACTTCACAGGACCCCATTTATGATATGCATTGCTTCTCTCACTTGGCTTACATGGTAAACCATGTATTTTCTGCAAGTGCCAGATTTATGCAGTATTGTCCCTAGATATAAAGTGCTTCCCTGATTTTTATTTTTCCTGCTCCTGATTTATCCAAGTTATCTCCTCCTGCTGCTAGATATTCCATTTTCTGAAGATTTATCTTAAGTTCTCCCAGTTCATTTGCCTCTATTACTTTTGTAGTTGTATATTCTGCACATCTTTTTCACTCTCTCTCTCTCTTTCAGGCTGTTATCACTTGGTCATCGTAAATAATAAACAAAGCAAAAAGTAAAGTAAAAAGGTATGTACCAGATTGACATAATATGAGGATGGTCTGAAAAGTTCTCAACCTAACAATCAAAAAAATGAATTCATAATTTCAAATTATTTTTATTTTTCAACATAATCTCCCTTAAGACTAATGCATTTATTCAAGTGCCATTATCCCATCCCTGTAGTGGTTCTCAGTGAGATCTGCAAAATACTCCTCTACAGCTGCAATCACCTCTTGATTTGAAGAAAAATGCTGACCAGCGAGGAAGAGTTTTAGTTTTGGGAAGAGATAGAAGTCAGAGGGAGCCAAATTTGGGAAATATGGTGGATGTTCCAACAATTCATAGTGCAGATCCCTTAATTATCCCATTGCCAAAAAATATTTTGGGTAGGTGCATTGTCTTGATGAAAGATGAGTTTTTTCTTCTGCAAACCAGGTCTTTTCTCATGAATTTTTTCGTCGTCTGGTTAAAAGATCGGAATAATATTCCCCGGTTATTGTTTTACCCTTTTCAAGATAATTAATAAACAAAATGCTCCCAAAACAACAATGCTATGACCTTTCCTGCTGATGGAACCGGCTTCTATCCACTGTTTTGACTGCTGTGTAATGGTGAATCTAATAAATCGATGCACAAAATCAGTTTTATTCTTGTTAAAATGCTCCAAGCACTGTTCAGAGATTTTCATGCGAGTGCGTTTTTGATCTGCTGGGAGCAAACACCCATCTTTCACAAAGCTTTTTCATATGCAATTCTTCATGCAAAATATATTCTACACGTTCTTTTGAAATGCCTATAGCTCAGCAATTTCACGCATATGGACTCGTCGGTCATCCAATGCCATATCGTGCACTTGATCAGTGATTTCTGGTGTTGTTACACTTTTTGGATGTCCTTCACGTGGATCATCTTCGGCAGCCTATTTCTTAATTGTCCAAAACGAAGGAGAAGAGTGCTCATAAACTTTTATAAACTTCGAATGAATTTCTTTTGGCGTTATACCTTCTTTTACAAAGAATTTTATAACTGCATGATACTCAATTTTATCCATTTCAAGGGATTCAGACAACACTTTTGCTTCAGACAGCTGTATGAAACAAACTACTTGATAGAATGACTTGCAATTTCCCATGGATACTTATGACAGATGTACCAAATTAAAATATATATATATATTGACCATAGTGTTGCCATCTATGGTCGAGGCCGAGAACCTTTCAGACCACCCGCATAGGTGTGACAGACACAAAGACCAAAACAGGTGTGATTTAAGTAACAAATACAAAATGTTATATTCAGGGAAAACAGGGAGTAGCTATAGTATTCAACAGTAAATATGATGATAATCTTGAGTATCAAGGCAATATCAAGTAGAGTGATATGGGAAAATATCAGAATGGGGAACTGGACAATGAGATTTATTGTGCTTCTGGTCCCACAGAAAATTTTACCAAGGAAGAAATCAAGGAATTTTTTTGAAGCATTAGCAAAAGTAGCTGACACAACAAAAAAGAAAAAGTTGATGCTTGTTGGAGATCTAAACAGCAGAGTAGGAAATGAGTACCAGACTTATAAGAATGTTTTAGGAAAATTTGGAAAAAAGAGAGCAAAGCTAATAATAATAGTAAGTACTTCCTAGATTTCTGCTCAGGACATAGACTAGCTATTATTAACACCATGTTCCAACATAAAAATGTACACAAAGTGACATGGTGAGGAGATGCAAGGAATAATAAGTCTCATTGACTATATTATTATTGATAGTGATGTTTTCCCATTAGTTCACAACACAAGAGTATACAGAGGATTTGAAATAGGAAGTGAGGAGGATAAAATTGAACTTCATATTGACAAGTAAGGTATGTAAGAAAGTTTTGAAATGAATCAGTTGAACAGCTATTATATGTGAACTGTAGGCTCAAATACACGAACATTATTCAAGAAAAACTGAGAGTTTGAAAGCTAGAATCAAACCTTGGAGATACAGTGGCAAACCTAAAAAAAAAAAAAAAACATTAATTGATGCATCCAGAGAGGCATGTGGTGAAGTAATCTTCAAGGATAGAAAGAACTCCATGGTGAACTCAGGAAGCTAAAGAGGCAGCCAAGGAAAAGAAGAAAGCATATCGAAAGGTCCTGGCAAGTAAGTTAGCTTTTGCTCTTAGGGAATACACAGAAAAATGTAAAAAAGCAAAACTTTGTGTAAAATTTGCTAAACAATGGTCATGGAAAGACTTTGGTAAAAACATAGAAAATAAATATCAGGAAGGTGGTAAAATATTCTTGTGGCTATTGAAAAAGTGCAGAAATGGAGGAAAGAGTACTGTCAAAGGAATTAGAAATGATAGGGGGGGGGGCATGAAAACTGAAGGTAAATATTCATGATGTATGAAGTAATTACTTTGAAAGATTACTAAATGAAACAAGCAATGACAGCATGCTGGTAGAAAACACTCAACAGGAATGACCTCTGGAATATATTCTTTCTTTTAAGGTTACACGGTGATCAGCATTCATATTTATAAATTTAGGGACACAAAAACACACGTGTTGAACTGATTATTTTATTAATTACTAATAAGTTTTATTTTATTAGTGATTAATAAAATAATCAGTTCAACACGTGTGTTTTTGTGTCCCTAAATTTACAAATATGACTCTGGAATATATATCTGTGCTTGAAGTAGAAAAAGCTATCACAAACCTGAAATGTGGAAAGACAGCTGGAGTAGATGCGATGCTTGACCAGAAATGCTAAAATATGGAGGTATAAAAGTTTTATACCTCCATAATTCAGATACACTGCATAATTCAGAGGGTTGAATTCCAGATTATTGGAGTAGAACATTCATAATACCATCTATAAAAAGGGAATAAGGCTGAATGTGAGAATTACAGAGGAATTTCTGTACTGAGTGTTTCAGGTAAGAATTTACAAGTATTCTTGAGAAATGGATAAGAAAAAAATATAAAATATAGAGGAGAAAATTGGAGAACAAGCTGGATTCAGGCCAAATAGAGGGTGTGAGAAGCAGATTTTCACTTTAAGACAAGTAGTTGAGAAATCATGGGAATATATTAAGGATCTGCATTTAAATTTGTAGATCTGGAAAAGGCATATGACAGGGTGCCAAGAGGAAAGCTGATCAAGACATTCCAGTTATATGGTGTAAATGGGACATAACAAGCAATACTTATATTTGACTTGTAAATCAGCAGCTAAAATTGAAGGAGGTTCAGAAAGATGGTTTGATGTTAAGTCAGGTGTGTGGCAAGGGTGTACATTATCTTCACTGTTATTCTATATATCTACATCTATATGGATCAACATTATGAAGAAAAGTAGAATTAAACCTGATATCAAGATTACAGATGTTGGTCTCAGCTCATCATCTGAATTTATGCAGATGATGTTATACTCCTAAATAAATCCAGGACAAGTCTGTAGGATTCCCTGACCAAATTGAATAACTACTGTAATAAATTTGGTATGAAAATAAACATTAAAAAGACTAAAACATTAACTGCATCCTGAATGGAGAACCTTTAGACCAAATAAAACATGTCAGCTATTTAGGCACATTTTTTTAGTAAAGATTGCAAATTAAATTTGGAAGTAGACAGCAAAATTAGCAATGCTGGTACAGTAGGAAGTCAACTAAATAAATTTATATGGAATAAGAGAGAGATTAGTCAAAACATTAAACTAGCCAATTTTAATTTATGGATTTGAGAGCTGAGTTAGAAATAAAACACTTGATCAAAGACTGAAGACTACAGATATAAGTCCTGAGAAATATTGGGGGGGGGAGGCTAAACAGGTTGCAGTATCATATTGGAAAGAACTTGACATCATTACTAATCTCAGGTGGTGTGGCTACTTAAAAAGAATGGGAGAGAGGAAACATTAGCTAAACAAGTGTTCTTTGTGAGGATGGTAGGAAAAAAAACCCAGAGGAAGACCAAGATGTAGGTGGATTGATACAGTAAAACACACCTTATAAGACAGAAATATAAGATCTAATAATATCGGAATGTTTACAGATAACAGGGTAATCTGGAGGAAAATTGTTGATGTAACTTTCCTTGTAGTACTATCATGAGATTCTCTACACTCCACTGAGGGTAGGAAGTTGATGATGATGACCTTTTAAGAATGCATGCAGTTTTTTCTGAGGTTCCCCAGATGTAAGGAAGATTAACTGAAACCCTTGGAAGTAAAATTTCAGAAGAGATTCTGAACTGCTCTACTTGAATTTTTTATATTCTGGATTTGAGGGAAGGGCAAATATCTCTGTTGATTTTGTTAAGGGGTAAGCTATTAGCAAAAATTGGGTATCTAATGTGATTGGTTTCAGAAAAGAGCCTGTTATGGTCCATGGAGATGGTTCTAGATTTGTTTACTAAAGTTTAATAACACCATACTGCTGGGAGGAGTGGTTGTGTGATAGGTGTTGAGTTTACCTACTAATGTGGGTATTATTAGCTTTAGATAGAGTCCTGTATATTGAAATTTTTTATGGTGGTATGAAATATGCATCTTGCAACCTTTATTATCCTCGAGATCACTTTATCTATTTTGACTATTTTCATGTAAGTAAAATTATAAGTGGACTATTAAAAGTGGATATTACAGTTATAGTGCATTGTAATGTTGAAAGCTTTGAGAGTAGCTTACAATCATCAATTGTTAACTGCAAGAAACAACATTACTTATATCGAGACACATTGGCATAATTGAAGACATTTAATAATACTATAGTATGTTATAGTAATATGCAAAATACTCTTATATTCCAAAGCATAATTTAACATAATAGACATCATGAACTCGCATATGTATTCATTACTGCTAATATTTTATTTCTGGCACATTTTCATATCACAGAAAGAAATACTGAATCTGTTAGAATTTTTAAAGTAATTATGCAAGTTTGCAAGATTTCTATCAGCGAATGCTCATACCTAATAATTTTTGTGCTATAAAATTGTTTTTTAGATTTCCGTTTTTACAGTTTAAACTATATCAGTTTTAAATTTGACATGAATTTTAAAAACAGTTTATGAAGAATGCATCTGATATTTATATATCATGTGTGTGTTTTGTAATATTGCAGTCTCAAGATCAGATATCAATAGTTAGTGAAGGCTATCGACAAGCAGAACAACTAGTATTATATATGAGGGCTCTCCAGCTGCTATCATCCTCTCTGCAGTTATCCAGACAGGAAGTACAAGCTGGCCATTTACAACCATCATCTTCTGTGAAGAAAGGTTAGTCAGTCTGATATAGACTTTAACATCATTTTACATCAATAAAATCACCTGGTCCTTTCTTTCATTGTTGCAAAATTATATAGACAAATGCCATCTTGCTGGTAATAAAATAATTACTCAGTGTTTGAACTTTATATTACTAACATTATTAGGGATGTCTCTCTCTCTCTCTCTCTCTCTGTGTGTGTGTGCACTCCACGCATATATACATATAGAGAGAGAAGCTATGTCATAATTCACTGCAGTATACTATAGTCTTAACACTTTGATCAGCTATCCTCTAGTCTCTCTGTGTGTGTGCACGCTCACATGCATATATACATAAAGAGAGAGAAGCTATGTCATAATTCACTGCAGTATACTATAGCCTTAACACTTTGACAGCTATCCTGATCTCTGCAAAGAACAGATAAAATAAACACAAAAATCTGCATATAACTATGACTATATAAATAACTGAATATATTGAACGAAAAGCCATGGACCAGTGTTTTGGGACTGTCAATCCCATGTGAAAACATTGCCATTCACCAATCTGCAGTGTGCCAGCATGGTGAATTATGCCCTAATCTTCCAAGACAAATTAAGCAGATATAAAATGGCCCTCGTTTCCTGGAGGCTAGATTGTTACTATCTACTTGGAAATTAGACTAACTTTAAACTGTAGGACTCAGCAGTGAAGCATGGCTAGCTGAAGAGCTAAAGTGACTAAAATGGGACATTCTTGGATTATGTGAAATTAGATGTAAGGGTGAATCAATTCTTCAATTAAAAAATGAAGACATACTGTATTATAGAGGCCAAAATAAAGAAAGAATCAATGGAGTTGGATTCATGATTAACAGAAACTTGAACAACATTATAGAATTTGATAATATATTTGATCAAATAGCAAGTATTGTTGGCCAAATCTCAAAAAGATATATTCTCAAGATGATTCAAGTCTATGCACCAACAATAAGCCATAACAATAAAGCAAATGAAGACTTCTATCATGATGAATCCTAATGTTACAGCAAAGGAAAAATTATTTCAAAATTGTAATGGGAGACATCATCAAATTCCTGACATGTACCCTTAAGGGATGTATAGAATATTATGATAGTACTACATGAAAAACTTACATCATTACTAAACTTCTTGTCAACAGGTTTCCTCCAAATCAATCTGTTTTAATTTTAATCAAACTTCTTTTAATCTGGATAGATTAAAAGAAGTTATCTATCAAGTCTCCAACATAATCAGATATTATATTTCTGTCCTCTAAGGCATTTTTTACTGTATCAATCCACCTATATCTTGGTCTTTTTTCCTGCCAACCTGGCAGAGAACACTTGTTTTGCTAATCTTTCCTCTCCCATTCTGTTTAAGTGACCATACCACCTGAGATTAGCTCTGGATTTATCAATTATGAGGAAGCCTATGATTCAGTAAAAACTTGTGCAATCCTTAAAGCGTTATGAAACCAGCATGTCATCGGCATGCTGTGGAGGAGCCATGCATTAGGACCATCAAATCAGCATACACCAAATGTAAGCAATTCATTTCAATGGAAACATCTCTACTGTGGAATAAGAGAGGTATAAGACAAGGTGACACAACATCTACAAAACTATTCAACATGCCTAGAAGAAATATTCAAACTTCTTGATTGGGAAGAGAAACATCTGAAGACCAATGGAAGATATTTAAGCCATTTACACTTTGCCAATGACATAGTTATCTTTACTTCAACTGCACATGAATTACAGACTTGCATCCATGAACTCCAAATTGCTAGCAAAACTGGTGATCTAAAGATGACCAAAGTTATGTTCAATAGCTGTGTCCAAGCAGAAATAATCAATAATGATGAAATTAAACAAGTAGATCATTACATATATACTTAGGACAACAGATATGGATGTATGATTAAAAGATGTACGATGCTTTCATGTAAATATATACTTAGGACAACAGATATGGATGAAATTAAAAGATGTACAATGCTTGCGTGTAAAGCATTTGGAAAATTACTGTCAATATTCAAAAGCCAATTATCATTATGCCTAAAAAGAAACATTTTTAACCAATGTATTCTTCCTATATTGACATATGGCTGTGAAACATGGATACTAAATGCAAAGGAAATTCAAAAATTAAGAACAACACAATCTAGTATTAAAAATATGCTTGGGGTCACAAAAGGAATACATGCATAAAAAATAAAACCAGACTCTGATATCATAGGAAGAGTGAAACATCTGAAGTGGCAATGGGCTGGCATTATTACTTGAAGATGAGGTCAATGATGGACAAAAAAAAAGTAATGGATTGGATTCCACAAGAGGAAAAATGATGATGCCAGTGCAAATTATGGTAGATTGATGACATCGACAGATTTTCAGGAGTGACATGTGGAAGGAGGGCCATTTGCAGTTTTGGAGTAATCTTGGAAAGGCCTTTTTATTCAGCAGAGGAATGAAAATGGCTGATAGTGACATAACTATTGGTTGGAGTTTCCTTAGAGTCCTGTTATTTTTGAGATATTTTGCACTTGGAGTTCTGTTCTTTTATTTGTGACCTGGTTAATTTGGTTATTATTAAGAGAGACCTCCAGGGAGTCAGAGACTCATCGAGGGAGGCCACATACTACACACACCAGATATCATACTTACTCTTGAATTCATTCACACTACTTACACTCAATAAAATCCAAAGGTAATCCATTCCAATCATGCACCACTCTCTGAGAGAAAAATCTAGCCCTCACACCCTTCTTGGTAGACTTCATTCTCAGCTTCCAAGGATGCCCTCTCGTCCTTTCCACACCCTCCATAAATTAAAAAATTTCATCAATTGAAATCCTGTATGACCCTTTTAGAAGTTTGTAAACCTCAATCATATCACCCCTCTTTCTCCGGTTTGCTAGTGTCTGCAGTCTACAAATTCTCAATCTGTCTTTATAATCAGTATTCCACAATCCTGATATCATTTTTAACATTCTCCTTTGAGCTCTCTCCAGAATCACAATGGAAACCAGACCTGTGCACAATAGTGAAAGTGAGATCTTATCAAGGCCTTGTAAAGAGGCAAAATAACATCCTTATTTTTACATGGGAACGTTCATTTCAGCATTGCAATTATCTTTTGAGTTGTTTTTGCAATCTTTGCCACATGGCCCCTGAACTTCAACTTCCTATCTATTAACACTCCAAGATCACTAGCCTCATCAGTTTCTTCTAGCCTAATCCCACCCATATAATACAACATTAGATATCTAATCGTGCCGAAGTGAATGACTTTACATTTACTGACATTGAACTGACACCAGTTTTCCATGCCCATAATTCCAGCCTATTCAAATCATTCTGCAAAGATTGCATATCAGCAGCATTCATGATTACCTTACCTATCTTTGCATCATCAGCATATAGTTTTATGTTGCTTGTCAAATCCTTCTCGATATCATTAATGTACAGATTGAATAACAGTAGACCAAGCACTGATCCTTGTGGTACACCACTTGTTACCTTAAACCTTGCAGACCCAGATCTCCCGTATACCAGTTTCTGATATCTGTCAGTCCACCATCCTCTTATCCATGCTAATATTATATAACTCAAACCCATTTTCTCCAATTTATGCAACAGTCTACCATGGTGTATCCATTCTCCTTGTCTAGTTCAATGGTAACAGTCCCTATCAGTCTCTATTGCTGAATTCTTATTCAATTTGTGGAACAGCTCTAATACCTCGACCTCACACACCTGTGTTTCTTCATTTAGTGAAGAGTTGTGTTCACCAGATTGATAGCTTTTAATGAAATGGGCACTTATTAACTGAACAACCTCTTCTGCATCTGTAACCCTCAACACCATCCGGATTTAGAAGAGTTATTCTTTCATATTCACTCTTTCTTTTACTTGCAGCATATCAGTTGGTCATAATTTCCTGCTTTGTAGTTCAGCATGTAATCTTTTATGTTATATGATCCTTGGTATCTTTCAACAGATGTTATCTGCTGCTGATAGATTATCCATATCCTTGAGATTCATAGGCCATCATTCTTGTTGAGATTAGGGTGGTGAATTAACATCTCGTAGATTTCTTTGAATTTTCATTCATATCAGTCTTTGGTGTATTGTAAGAAATGGGTGCATTTCTGATTATTTCTTTATCATTTTTCTACTATGGACATATCAGAGAAACTTGATTTTCATAATTATTGGATTTTTTTTATTTTTTTATTGGGATTGTGCATTCTTTTTCATTTATGTTAAGTAAGTTACTGTCTACCTGATATGATATACCCCTAGGCAGGCAAGGGAGGAGGGAATCCTTTGGGTGCCAAGTTAGTTTTTTTTTTTTAAATCTTGTGGCATTGACATTGTATTCTGTTTTTCTTTTGAAATTCCTTTAATGTATATGGAGTTTTTTTTTATTTATTTTAGGTTGTATTTATGTAAAGAAGTTTTCCTGCAATTCTTTTAAATGTTTTACTTATTATTTGAAATTCAAATTATTAAGGCTCTATATTTGAAGGTGGTAATCACACCTGGTTTTTGTTTAGGATGGTGGTAAGAATATACATGTATGTGTTAATCTGTGTATATACTTAAGGATAGTTGTGTGCAGGTGTATCCAGAAATGGAAGTGTGTTATGGATTTCAGCTTCAGTGGTGAATCCTCTGTGATTTGTATTCTTTGTTCAGGCAGCTTAGGAAGATGTTTAACTCGGCATTAGTAAGGTCAGGTGTCACAGACCCCCAAAGATATAGAAAGAAATGACTGTGGCACCGCCACCTTACTAATGGCGGGTTAAAGTTTAGTGTTGGGAGGGGGGGGGTGGAGAATAGCAAATATATCAGCATATCTTCAATATACAGTGGCAGATCCTGTAGAAAACACTGATTATTTCAGCCAGAGAGAGAGATATGTGGGGAGGTTCTTTGGAAGGTTAAAAAAGTCAGGATCAGTGAAGGAACAAAGTGGATCAAAAGTTCTTGGCAAGCTTAGAAATGGAAGAAAGAATACTGTAAAAGGAATCAAAGATGACATGAGAACCGAAGTAGCTACTTTGAAAGATTGCCAAATAAAACAAGCTGTGACAGCACAGTGGTAGGAAACACTCAAAAAGAAATATAACTAGGAGCATATCAATACTCGAAGTAGAAAAAGTCATCAAAAATCTGAAGTGTGGAAAAGACTAAAATAGATGGAAGTTTTACAGTGTCTACACTGCATTATTCAGAGAATAATGTGTGTTCAGAGAATCAAATTTCAGATGATTGGAGTTGGACTCTCATAGTACCAGTCTATAAAAAGAGAATTTCCCTAATGAATATTCCTGGTAAGATTTATGCAACCATACTTAAGAAAAGGCTAAGACAAATCATGGAAAGTAAACTTGCAGACCTGGGTTCAAGCCAAATAAAGGTTGTCATGTTCACATTTTACTTTAAGAAAAATTGTTCAGAAATCATGAGAATATAACAAGAATCTGTATGTTTAAATTTTGTAGATCTGGAAAAGGCATATATGGCAAGGTGCCAAGGGAAGGGTGTTGTTCAAAATACTGCTATTATACATTTACTCTATCGTACATAGAGTAAATGGGACATTATATCGAGCAGTATCTGTCCATATTTAAATAATTTTTGACTGGATTACTATTTCATAATTTACTGAATCGTCACGGATCTTTGATGTTGCAGGGAGAAACAGAATCTTGAAGTGAAGTAATTTAATGTGCTTTTTTCCTACCCTGTGTCATTTTTCATACATCAAATGAAAATTCATTAACTCTTGTTCCATCACAAAAGTGCACTGCTTTAGCTCTTTAATTTGCTCATGAGCACATTAACTTGTTAACAGTAAGTTTTCATCTAGATCTCTTTCATTTTCATCGCTGTTATCTTTAGAACTTTCAGTATTTTTATCATGATTCAGAACATTATCATATCTGTAATTTCAGAGTCAGTATAATGACAAAAACAGGTTCTTGTCAATGTTCATACATCCAGATTTTCTTCATTAAGCCTACCTGCTACACCCTTGGAAGGTTCCATAACATTTTCTGCATACTCAAGCAACTCATGAACAATTTCTTCCTTCTTTGATATATGAAATCCCATTAAGACATTGCCAGTATTTTCATCAAAAGAATTATCAAAAATCAAGACAGCCCACAACTTATGCGATAATTTCTTTAGTGTTGATGTTTAGATCTTTCAGGCACTAGCAATGAACCAAAGCACTTTATTCATATTGAATTCTTTAATAAATGTCTCTATATGCAACAAATGTTTCATGAAAAATTAGTGATACTTAGCCTTTAAAGAGCATGATGAACAGGGATATACAGTTTGGTGGAAAATATACTGTTTAAACATTTTTCTTACACAGGAATTCAGCTCAAGGGGTGAGCTTAACAGTTGTCCAGAATGAGAAGAATTTTGCAATCTTCCAGTAGGCCTACAGATGTGCCATGTGCTTGGGCTTCAAGAACAATAACTTTTCAGACCATTCTAACATAATATCAGTGATTTTTATTTGCATGGTACATTTTTCCCTATCACTAGCAGTTTATATCTGGGCATGCCTGCTGTATTTGAGCATCCTAGGATAGTAACTATACCCTTAGAATGTGTGAATTTCTGTGGACCCTTCTTTGTCCTCTGTTAATATCCTCTGCAGTGTATATCAGCATTATACACTTGATTGGGAATGAGGAGCTCACCAGCTATATGTTTAACAAGTTTATCCACATACTTGGTAGCTCCTTTGTGGTTTATGAAACCGTTTTCCACCACACACTTTATGGGCAGAAATTCCATGATGCTGCTTAAACTTTTGAAGCCATCCTTCACTGTAGTCACACTGATGTTTTAATGCAAGTTATTTATGGAATAACTTAGCCTGTATTATCCGATAAATTCATCCCCAACACTCCAGTCAACACTGGACCATTGGACACTGGACAAACCATTCCATCATGTATGAGTACTTGGTCATGCTCAGTACTCATACATTTTCCTAATTTCCCATTAGTTTTTCTAACTCATTTGATTCCGAAGTAGTCTGCAAATAATTCAGTTTTTTCCCTTTGCCTCTTTGTATATCATAAACGATTGATAAACTAATATCATACATAACACATAAGCAAAGAATCCCTCAAAAATCAAGGAAGGAATCAAGAGTGTGCAACATGCAATGCCATCTATAGCTGTCCAGTGAACTAGTTGGTAGTCGCAGGAATTTCAGGTGTTTTTTTTCCTGTCATAATTTTTTTTCAAACTAAAGAAGGTACCAGGACCATCTTTGAACCTGTATTATTATTATTACATGACACCTCCAGAGTCCAGGGACTCATTGCTGGAGAACATTCTCCTCCATTCTACTGCACACATCTAACCATCTCACTACTACACGCAACTACCACCAACAACAACAGTATTTTTTGTCTGTAAATTGTGTGTTCTGAAGGACGATTTGCCTATATGTGGGATGAAAAACCAGAGCTTCCAGGAGGAAAAAAACCTGCAGTCTCCATATGAGATCAGCTAAGTCACCTTCAAATGCCCATATATAAAGATTCCTCTTGTAATGACAAGAATTGAACTTAGGTCTTTTCCAATCTAAGGGCGCAGTTTACCATTGTTCTTCCAATTGCACTATGAAGGCTTAAAATGTTTCCTTCGAGAATCGAACAGGAGTTCCTCAGATGTAATTGTAAAACACCTCTTTGCATCATCATTCTCCAATTATGCCACATGAGACCACTTAAGAGTTAAAACAGTTAAGAGTTACAAAAGAGTTAAAAAAACTAGACATAAAACATACCGTGAATGAAAATTAAAGCAAACAATGACTGTGTGAAAGCAGGTGCACTAGTTGGTATCATGTTCTACGACATAATGTGTCGTAATCAAAGTCTGTAAATGAGACTTCTGATACTTGAAGTCCAAACTTGGTCTTCATGTATCAGAAGTGCCTGGGTTGTACTGCACCAACTAAGAGTGTTAAGCATTTCAGAGACCTTCCCAAATTTCCTCAAAAGGCAATTATGTTCAATGTAAGGCATTTCTGGTTTTTGGGCCCTAAGTTCTGTTAAAAGCTAAACTAGATGTATATTTCTTTTCTTTTTGACATCTTTAAAATACTCTTGTATATGGATCTCTCTCTCTCCCCTCTCTGGTATATCCTATATCCTGTTTGACCAACATAGCAATTGACTCACTTGTAGATTCTTTAGGTTGTGATGGGAGAGAGAGAGAGGAAGGGGGAGCAGTAAGGAGATATTTGGGGCTATAAGAATCTGGATATCTTGTATAGTGAATAAAAGCTAATTTTATTCCTGACTTTCAAAAAATTAAGAGATTTTGTCCATAGCATTGCATTTGTAAGGAAGGATGAAGTCTTTTTTATTGAGATCTTAGTTTGTGGAGTTTGTAAAATCTTGTCTTGCACCCATATCCATTAAGGGAAAGAGTATGGGTGAGGCAACAAAGTTTTTTTTTTCTTTTATGTGTCTGAAGAGGCTATGGGCTCTATCCCTTAGTAGTCTGATTATTCTTATCTGCTGTAAGTGTTGATGGTGAGAGAGAAGAATGGGGGGAATCTATCAGTGTTGATAATTTATTTTTTTTTTTGTACATTGAATGAATCTTTTATCCTTAGACTTTTATCAAGGAAAAGTAATGTCCTGGAGTTTTTAAGTTCAAGAGTAAACTATTATTATTATTATTACCCCAAGACCTCATGGAGGAGTTAAAGACTCATCTGGGAGGTTCTTTTATCACACACACAGCTCATCATGTCTTAAACACACTCAAACTCCTTGCAGACACCACACTCCCAGGCAAAGTATTCCAATCATTCACAACTCTGCACGAAAGTGAACTTTATGCTTTATATTAGGATGTCTAGGCTGTTAATATAATTCTTGAAACCCTTCGATTTTTTGTTTGAACCTGCCCTGGCTTGGCCAGACACATATCAAAGACTTGAGGTTTTTCATATTATCTTTCTATGGCCTTCATTTCAAAGGATTCCTTGAATAAGTTAGCCAGAGCCGGAGTTAAGGGGAAGCCCATGCAAAGTCCTTATATTTATTCCTAGTGCCTATTCTTAAAATGAAAATGAAGGAACACAAGGTCTTACTGTAGATTTTCCATTATGTCCAGTTCTGGGTAACTTATTTATGGAATCCTTTGAAAAAGGAAAGCCATAGAAAGATACCATCAAAAATACCACAAGATAAACAGAAAGATGACTTCAGAGGTGCTGTTATCCTTCCTTAGATCTGCAGTGTTTGTCTTGACATAAAAGTTGCTTTCATTCCACTATACTAGATTTCCAGATTCTCACAGCTCCTGAAATCCCATATCACCCTCCCCCTCACTTTGTGAAACTGCACTTTGTAATTACTGTATTCATCAAATAGGATGTTCCAGAAAGATCAGCACATCAGAGTATTTTAAAGACATTGAGAGGAAAATGGGAAAACATAAATCTGTTTTATCTTTTCACATAGCCAAGGAAGACCATTTGATACTTTGGCAAAAAATAGAAATGCTTTACATGGAACATAACTGTTTTGTCGGGAAATTTAAAGAGGTTTCTGAAATGCTGCACACTCCTACTTAGTCCATTAAGAACCAGGACATCATCCGGCACCAAATAGCCTTCATTCATTAAAAATCTCACACTTACTAACCTTGGCTATGATATGCATTATGTTGTAGAATGCAACAACACCAATTAACACTTTCACACATTCACTGTTTATTTTAATATTCTTTCATTGCATAATACAATACATTTACCTCTCCAGCTTTTTAATTCTTTTGTAATATAAGCAAGCTCCTGATGACATGCACCTGCCAGCATACAAATTTAGTCAGGAGCATTATATGTTACTCGATACCATGTGATCATTATGCTAGAAATTTGATTAACACACAGCAAAATAAGCTTGCACAGTTAACACACAAGACACCATGAATCTTAAACCTCAGGTAATCAAAATTATAGATTTTGTCCTGTGTCAACAACAAATATCAACTACACTATGATTTGGTACAATGCTGTCTGGCAAAGCCACTACTGAGTATTCTATAATGATCTAGATCATGAGTGATGATATTATCAGTATCACTCAATGAGATTTAGCGTGATATTTTTTTTTTATCAATCAGAGTTTTGGGGAAACCCTGTATACTTTCATCATAATCAAAACCAGTCTGGGTAGGATCCTTCTCATAATATACAATACATACATATCCATATTTCTGCCATATATACACTGCATAGAAAGAAATACAATAGAAAGAACGGACATCATAATGTGATGAACAAACAGCCAATGGTGCCCACCTTAATAAGATGTAGGACCTCCTTTCACTGCGATGACTGCAGCAATCCTATGGGGCATACTTTCCACAAGCATATGATAGTAATCAATGGGAATTTTGGACCATTCTTCCTGTAAGCATGTAATGAGGTCATGGACTGTTGTGAGGCAGACATCCCTTGACCTCATCCAATGCTCCAGTTCATCTCACAGATGTTCAAATGGGTTGAGATCAGGGCTCTGTGAAAATTCCAAATGACTAGAAATTGGGAAGAATACATAACCATATAAAGGCTGTATACAGAAATATGCAAATTATTGACCAGTAACGTTATTAAGTCACACTTATATTTTATTTATAAGATTATACAAAACTCAATTAAAGCAATTTATGAGCAGCAAATAGGAGAAGAGCAAATGGCTTTTAGAAGAGGGAGATGTGCAAGCGATGTTGCATTCTACAATTTGCTAAATGGATACAGTAAAAAAAAACAAAAATCTTTGCTGCCATTTTATAGACTTTAAGCAAGCAGAAAAATTGTTTAAAATTTTAGAACAGAAAAAAATAATAAAAGAGGAAAAATGCTCTATCATCCTCAAGCACTATAAAAATACTATATCAGCAATAGAATTTGGAGCATTTGAAACTTCTGAAATACCAGCTGAGAGAGGTGTCATGTAAGGATGTCGATTTTCACTATATTTGTTTAACCTGTGCCTGTAAGAACTAGTAAAGAGTCTATTCCACAAAATTTAGGGATAACAGTGAATGGACAAAATTTACATCATATAAAATAATAATCACTCCTACACATAAGAGGCTGCAAAGTTTTCAAAAATGAATTGGCTGTGCTGATTTGTTGTCTAATTACATATTGCACATATTCAGCTTCTTGGATTTTGGTGCTTGTGACTTCTCATTGAAAATAATATCAGATTTTTTTTTTTACTGAAAATTAATCAATTTTATTAATTTTTATGTTTTTCAGTTTTGTGCACAATGAAGGACCATTATCATCATTGCTTAAATATGTGTAAATCACTGAATGGTGCAGGAATTCTCCAGTCTTCAGGAGTAGATCCAGCATCATCCAAAATTACTGCTGATCGTCTTATTTATAATCATGCTATTGAAATGGTAATTTATATGCTAAAATTATAACAGATTATAAAAAATATTTTTCATTTTTCCAATTAAAAAATTTTATACTTTCAGTTTTAATTACATCAATTTATACTGCCATACCATTATTACCTTTTTTTTAATGTGACTCCTCCCCTCCCCACACACACACACAAAAGTTTGTAACCCTATAGTACATTAGTATCATGGGTGGGCTAAGGGGGTTTTTTAGTTTTTTTTTTTTTTTTTTCATTTTATTTTTTTTACATAATCAGAAACCTTGCTCTAGCTAACATTAGATATCAAACTTTTTTTTCAAGCACCTTCAGGCCTCCAATAGGTGGGAAATGTGTCTTGCTCTAGGTAGTGAAATTTATTTCCCACATAAAGACAGTCACAAAAATCCATGGCAAGATTCAAAACCACAGCAGCATATTACTTGGAGAACAAGTACACTAAGACCATCTAGACTAGACTTGGCAGTTTTACTAAAGCATTTGCTTTGGTAAATGCAAATTTGCCTACCTGGTTGGATGAGTGGATAACATGTTTGCTTTCCAACCATGCTGGTTGGAAAGCAGACATGCTATAATGCTCACCATTGCATGGATGTTTATGGAGTTTTTCAGATAGTGGGTGATTTTTGTCACCCAGTACAAGACAATCACCCTATATATTTGGAAGCCTGAAGTGTCTTTAAAAAATATTGTTTGGTCTCTGCAGCAGAGGTCTCAGATTAGGTAATAACCCTTAGCCCACTCACAGTACGAAATGAATGCTATGTTTCCAACATTTCATGGATGAGATTCACATTAAAAAAAATAATAATCAGACAGACTTTTAAGATGTTAAAAGGCTCCAGAGCCTGTATCACTGGACTATTGTCAGTTCTTACTCTGAATTGTTTTTACAGAAAACTCTTTTTCTTTTTTTTTTTTTTTTTGTAAAATATAATGAAGTATACAGAATCCCAGCCATAGTCACATAGTGTCGATACCATTCCAACAGAAATTCTTTATAAAAATTATTCCTTGTATTTTCAGTGTGGTATGGTGAGAATAGAACATAAACCACAGAAATGGGAAAAGGAGATGAAAAAACTTGGCATTATTCCAATTTATTTTGCACAGTGAAGTAACTATACACTGTATTACCATAAAAGTGCTACAACTTCTGCACACCTTCCCCCACTGCCTAGAATTGTGCAAGCCTAGTTCCGTTAGTGGCAATGTGTGCAGTCAACATTCGTGTATTTATCAGCAGAGAGAGTTGTCTAGTTGTACAGGTTAAGATGCAGTGGGGAGAATTATGAGAACTGTAATAGCACTTCAAGGTCCTAATGCAGCCACCTGTTATTTTCAACATGCTAAAAACACAGAATTAGTAGGTTTTTGTGTATCGGACTGTTAACCATTATAACAACACAGAAGATGTATCTAACCACCAAAGAACAAGTTCAACCATGCTGCATTAAGATACAGAACTTTCTGTGAGAACACAGAAAGCAATTCCACTTGGTTATACTATAAATTAAAGATGCCAAAAAATTATATTTTTGATTTAATCCTTTATTCAAGTTAAACAAAGTTTGTGCATGAAGTAACTTCATGACTGGACAACTTGTATATAGAGACTAATGACTTCACATCACTTGCCTTAGTATCCCATAATGCAAAGCACATATCCTTACGGACTTATGTTACGGACTTTTGTTATGGTGAGCGAGTTTTCTAATAGGTTTGCCATATTGATTTCAATTGAATCTAAGGATCATAAACTATACAACAGTACTTCCCCATTATATTGCATGTATATAGACTTAAATGATCTCTTTAAAAAAAAAAAAAAAACGAAGGAATAAATAAAATATGAATCCCACTTTAAAGGTTAGATAATTCAGTAACCCTGCATTAGAAACCAAACATGGTATTTTTTTTTAACTGTTTCAGGCTTCCAGCAAACAATATTGGCCTAATTAGATAATGCTTCCATTCTGAAATCACTAGTTGCTAGTTGGAATCCCACTACAGGCGTAGATGCTCAAGAATATCATTAGGCAGTAGATGAATTTGATCACACGAGAAAACCCTAATTATCAGAAGCAAGGGACTTGACCTTGCCTACACCGCATAACTTTATGGCTGTTATTGTAGATTTTAGATTGATGGCCAAAGTGATTAAGACTATAATGCAAGAAGGTGGAATTGGCTTGTCTGAAAGAGATTTGTACATTACCAGTGTTATAGTAGTTCAACATAATCCTTAGAACAACTGCATTGCTAAAGAATTCTAGAGAGAGAAAGAAAACTGCTTACAGAAAGATAACCATAAGATGATAATGTGCTGAGCAGTGAGACCTTATCAGATATGCTTGGAAATGTCAAATGCATCAGCACATTCTCAATTCTTTCCATGTCACTTGTTCAGAAGTGGGTGTGAATATAAGTAAAAAGAAGTGCAGTTAATCTTGAGTTGCAAAATAGTCACTAACACACACACACCACACACACACACATACATATATATATATATATATATACATACATACATGGAAGTTGAAAGTGTTTTTAATGCTGTATTATATTGAAATAACTGGATGGAATATGGAGTATGCATGAGAAGTGTGCTTGAAAATAAACAATAATATTGACCATAGCTTTATGTATCACAAGGAAGGGCCTTGTGATACAACCCCCCCCCCATAGTTTGAAAACCACTGCTCTGATGGATGGATGAATCATCCTCCTACTAGAGTAGGAGTCACTACACTAACCATGGTACAAAAAATGTGAGTGGAATTCACATTAAAAAAAAGTGAGCCAAACTAGCTGTGATTTGAACAGTGAGTGTGTAAGGTGAAAGCAGAGATGCTGTTGTCCACTTGGCCAACCAGACAGGTTAAAACTCTTGTGATTTTCATGGAATCCAAGATAGCTTATTCCATGAAATGAAATAAAATTATTGAAGCAAAAATGACTTGGAAGGTGAAAATGTCAAAAGGGATTACAGAAGACTGAAGTATAACAGTATAGTTGGGAACATTAGTGCAAACAGCTATGACAGCAGCTCGTTGAGAATAAGAGTTGAAATGATGAATGGCATGAAGACTGAGCTATATGAATGGAAGGGTATAGCTGTGAATGTACAGAATAAATATCAGAGATGGACTCAATTTTGTACCATGGATGGTGTTGGACATCTGAAGCAGCTGCTGAATGGTGAAAAGGAACATACAGTTCAAGGTTGTGTGTGTATGTGTGGATATAAAAAGATAAGAATATAAGGGGCATGAAGTTACTGGTTGTAGAAAGAATGGACAGTCAGAGCAAGTGAGACTGTCCTAGTGCCAATAAGGCATTACTGAGAAACTAATTAATAATACAACCAGAAATCTTTGTTAGCTCAGATAGTCCTCTTAGCCAAACTCAACCGTATCTTTCATGCTCTCTTATCCAGTTGCTACAGTGCCGACACAATCAACAGAATCTACCTAAACACCCTTCTTGCCAACTTTCACATAGTAATGCAGTTAGTATTCCTTATATATTCAAGGACACCTGAAAAAAACAGTCAAGAATTGTAAGAAATATAATGCTGCATTATTCTTATCCACTATCCAAAATATTAGCCCCCGCCCCCATCAGTTTGAGAAGTCTAAAGAATATTGTGCACCTTTGAGCTAAGGATTCCTATAATGGACAGCCTGGAAGAGAATCCAACTTGTGGTTACAGGAGCATGAGAAATTCATCCAGTACCATCACTCGCAAAATCTGATGGTAGAACACTGTCACATTGCATTGCAACAAATGTTTTTGTTACACAAAAATACTTTTTCTTGGCATCTGCATTCTTACTTGAAAACCATATCCACCTTAACAAATATAAATGCATAAAGTTCTTCCAATAAAGTTTCCTGCTCAACAACCAAGAAACAGTGCTCATAGTGCACATAACCATAGAGCTTTAGGCTCTTAATCTATTTTCATTTCTTTTGTGTTGCCTGTATGCATGTTACAGTTTTATACTATATTCCATGATGCTTCTGCGAGTTATGGTACTGGATGAATTTCTCATGCTCCTGTAACCACAAGTTGGATTCTCTTCCAGGCTGTCCATTATAGGAATCCTTAGCTCAAAGGTGCACAATATTCTTTAGACTTCTCAAACTGATGGGGGAGGGCTAATATTTTGGATAGTGGATAAGAATAATGCAGCATTATATTTCCTACAATTCTTGACTGTTTTTTCAGGTGTCCTTGAATATATATAAGGAATACTAACTGCATTACTGTGTGAAAGTTGGCAAGAAGGGTGTTTAGGTAGATTCTGTTGATTGTGTTGGCACTGTAGCAACTGGATAAGAGAGCATGAAAGATATGGTTGAGTTTGGCTAAGAGGACTATCTGAGCTGACAAAGATTTCTGGTTGTATTATTAACTAGTTTCTCAGTAATGCCTTATTGACACTAGGACAGTCTCACTTGCTCTGACTGTCCATTCTTTCTACAACCAGTAACTTCATGCCCCTTATATTCTTATCTTTTTATATCCACACATACACACACATCCTTGAACTGTATGTTCCTTTTCACCATTCAGCAGCTGCTTCAGATGTCCAACACCATCCATTGGTACAAAATTGAGTCCATCTCTGATATTTATTCTGTACATTCACAGCTATACCCTTCCATTCATATAGCTCAGTCTTCATGCCATTCATCATTTCAACTCTTATTCTCAACGAGCTGCTGTCATAGCTGTTTGCACTATGTTCCCAACTATACTGTTATACTTCAGTCTTCTATAATCCCTTTTGACATTTTCACCTTCCAAGTCATTTTTGCTTGATTCCTAATTCTGATGAATATGCATATTGCTCACACAAAATCAGTTATCTTTCCATTGTGCCTTCAAGAAATCACATCTAATGCACTCTTTTATTCATCACTGCACCCTCATGCAACTGAATCCACGTAGCAACTATCTATTTGTAAAGAGTCCTCATCACATGACTGGAGTCTTAAAATATGTTCAATATCCTGAAGCCATATTATGAATTATGTGTAAAACTGTATTATTTCAAAAAGAAATTTTATCAATTTGTTGACAGGATTTCTCATTGAACATACATTGAACACCAACTTTGATGCATGGTTTTAGGAGAGTTTCAGAAATTGTATGCGCTTCACTTGTGAGCGCTACAGGGTGTTCGGGATAAATTTGACATATTTATAATTAATTATATTTTTCCGTAAGTTACATGTATTAACACACACTTCTCTTCATTTAAAAGTTTGGACCCTTCTTCATTCATATACAAGATGTCAGAAAGGATGGATAGCTGGAACCCACCTGAATCATGGAAGAGAATAACTTGTATCATGATGATTCGTGCCCGCCATCAAAATAAGGATATTATGACTGCTGCCCAATGCTCCCTGAATACAGTAAAAACAATCGGGCATGAACTAGAGACTTGCAATGGTGACTACGAGGATGTAGCAAGAAGAAAGATCCCTAGCAGACGATCTGATTGCGTTCGTACAGCAGAATTCCTCGCAAATCTGCAGGAACAGGTGTTGAAGAACCCTGGCATTGGAATTCGGGCTTTGTTCGTGGAGTTGCTAACTGTAGTCAAGCCCTGGATAACAAGGGTAGCCAATGGTAGGCCGTATGTATGGCAGCAGGATTCGGCCCCTTGCCACACCTCTGGGAAAAGTCAAAAATGGTTGTCTGAAAATTTCTACGACTTCACCAGTCCAAATGTTTGGCCTCCAAACTCCCCAGACCTTAACCCCATGGATTATTTTGTATGGGGCGCAGTTGAAAAAGACACCAATCGCACTTCCAGTAATACAAAAGCCCAGTTAATGGATAAAATTAAAACAGTTTTTGCGGCCCTTCCCAGGGAGACTGTAGCATCAGCTTGTTCGAGGTTCCGAAGCAGAATTGAAGCTGTGATCGATGCTAATGGTGGTTATTTTGAGTAAATCTTGTTGATAGTATTGTAATTAACTCTGCCTGTAATGTTTTTTTGTCAATTCATTAAATTTAATAGATACAAAGAAGATTTTCTTTTTCCTTACGAAACTGTCAAATTTATCCCGAACACCCTGTATATGGTAGTTTACTTGTTGAAAGCCATTGAGAATGTTATCAGATAATGAAAATGCTCATTATCTGATAATGTTTTTAACATAAAATGTTTAGTTTTGTCAAGAGAGTCAAGTTTTCTTTCAGAAAATTTGACATCTTTATTTTTATATTCAGAATGGTTCATTTCAAAATGTCTGTGTAATTTAGCTGGTGCTAATGAACTATTTGATAAGATCTTATTGCATAATATATATATATACACACATAACGCATCAGGGGACCTCAGGATTTCCTGTGGTTGTGAATCCATGAATAAATAACTCTAGTCGTACTTAAGTTTTTTATAACTTAGCAATATTTTAGTATTGGCAAACACTTCTCTTTTCCTTGATTCATCTGCTACACAAGTAATACTAGTGCCTTGATCTTCATTTTCATCAGTATCCATTTTACCAGTCTCCTTGTCACTAGAAATATGCGAACTGCTTGCTACACTTTTTTTTTTTTTTTAAAAACTTCTTCTCTCAATCAACGATCCATGATATTTTAATTTGGGGTATACACATCATGATATAATTTATATGATGTCCACTTATTTCTGTATGAAAAGTACATAAGACATCACAAAATGATTGCAGTGCAAAACACCACCAATTTATGACTGATATGCTGCCCTGCTGCATCCCACCTCACTACAGATGATTTTATCAGGAGATTTGACTCAACTAGTGGTGGGAGATGTTGAAAGTTTATTTTTCACTTGGTTAGAGTATAATAAATTTAGTTTAATCCTTTATCCAAGTGTGAGCAAACAAAGTTTGCGCCTGAAAGTATCTTCAGGACTGGGTTAAGGTGGTACACACCAGGGCAACTCGTTGCAAAGGTGGAGCAAGCTACCAACACTCCTGTCTCAGTATACTGGGTTAAGGTGGTACACACCAGGGCAACTCGTTGCAAAGGTGGAGCAAGCTACCAACACTCCTGTCTCAGTATACTGAGACAGGAGTGTTGGTGGCTTGCTCCACCTTTGCAACGAGTTGCCCTGGTGTGTACCACCTTAACCCAGTCCTGAAGATACTTTCAGGCGCAAACTTTGTTTGCTCACACTTGGATAAAGGATTAAACTAAATTTATTATAGTGGTGGGAGAATCGCATGCAAGTATTTGATTCATTCATCCACCGCTTGACTTAAGAGATTTTATTGAAATTTTTGAAACTTTATTTAAATAAATTTTTCATGCATATTTGAAACTATTAATTAGAGCTCAAAAACTAATTTTATTGCAGAATCCTAAATTTTATCGGTGGAACACAAGCTGGGAACTGCAAAATCAGGAAGAAAACTAAAAAATTAGAGTGGGTGCAGTTGCGAGAGGGAGATGTTGAAAGTTTATTTTTCACTTGATTAGACTATAATAAATTTAGTGTAACCCTTTATCCAAGTGAGAGCAAACAAAGTTTGCACCTGAAAATATCTGCCAGACTGAATATGGTGTTGTACTATCTTACCTGGGTAAGTAGTACAACACCAGGCAACTCGTAGCAAAGGTGGAGCAAGAAACCAACACTCCTATCCCAGTATCTCCCATAATGCAAAACACATCTCCTTGCGGATATGTATAATGTTATGCATTAAGGGATTGGCCACTACCCAGACTAGTTTCGACATTTTTTGAGGTCTCTTCAGTGGGAGCCAGGCCCAGAGTTGGAGATACCAGGCAGAAGCAATAGCAAGGTCATCTTTACCTATAGGAGTTGCCAAAAGGTTTGCCACCTTTTTTTTTAATTACTCTGGATTTAGAGAAAGATGTTGAAAGTTTATTTTTCACTTGGTTAGCTTGCTCCACCTTTGCTATGAGTCGCCTGGTGTTGTACTACTTACCCAGGTAAGATAGTACAACATCATATTCAGTCTTGAAGATATTTTCAGGCACAAACTTTGTTTGCTCTCACTTGGATAAAGGATTAAACTAAATTTATTATAGCGAGAGAGAGAGTGTGAAGACACCCATGAAGCAAATGAGTATGTAAATAAACAAAAAATGTAGAATCTAGTCTCAGACAGCAATATAGAATGGGATAGTTAATTCTGGATGAAAAGTAGTTGGAGGCCTATGAGGATGCTACAGTTTCTATATACTAATGCTAGAATATTTGGCAACCTCACCAAAAGTTATAGGCATTAAGTGAGACTTGGCTAATGGCAGATGATGTAGTTACAGGAATAGAATGTAATGGATTTAGTATTTTCAGGGAGGATACAATAGACAGGACAGGAAGTGGGTTACTGCTGATGATAGTAGCTGAATTGCAGTCAACAAGAGTAAGAGGCAAATGGCAACTCTTTCGAGTCAGTCTAGTGTGAGATTTTCACCTTCCAAGTCATTTTGTCAATAGGACAAAATATAAAATTGAATTGCTGCTTAGGCCAGGGTTGGCAGAGATGATGTTGAAAACATGCATCAGCAGATTAGTATTGAGTGCAAGTCAAGTAATTATTATTGGTGGGGGGGGGGACTTGAACTTCAAGGACATAGATTGAAAGGTGAAGGATTACATGGCAGGAAGGAAATAGAATTTATACACTTACTTGAAGATGAGATGATTACTTGAAGCAATGTCATTTAGGGGACTTGGAGTATGAGTGTGTTGAATCTTGTTATAGGATCAGAAGACCTGTCCATAACTAAAGTGCCCAGATTACCTCTGATTGTGAAATGTGATCATATGGTCATAACTTAGGAGGTAGCAAAATGTGGAAATTCCAGTTAAAGAAGGGTACGTGTGGAACCATGAGGTAGGTGGTTATGATACACCCAGGAAACAAGTTGAAGCACCACATGGTATAAAGATCTGCAAGGAAAAGATGTTAACAGTGCATCAGGAGGGAGATAGTCAAGGGATATCTGGAAGAAGCAATTTCACTTGTATACCAAGGTAAAGAGGATAAATTGAGTAGGAGTTAGATGGTTGAGTAGTATCATTCAGCATGATTGCAAAAAATATTGTGGATGATATATAAGGAAAAAGGTGACCAGCATGTTAAGGAAGGCAAAATTAGATTACGAGAAGAAATTAGCCAAACAGTTGGAAGAATAACTATGGAAGGATAATTTCAATGAGTGCTGATGGTAGAGAGGTGACAGAGGCAGGTAAAATTGTTGAGCTACTTAATGACCACTTTGCAATGGTATATCATTCAAGTGAAGATAGTTATGGTAGAGGTGATGGGGACTGATGTGAGAAAGAGGCTGATGAATTGGAGGTACTTAGGATATTGCATCTGAATGCAAATACAGCAGTCAATTGAGTGGGAAGTTGGCTCATGTTTTATGAGAATGTGCAGGGGAACTGGCAATGCCTTCAACTAGGCTATTTAAGTCTCAGCTTGGGCAAACTCCTTTGCATAAAGGAGGATCAAGTGTGTGGTAGCAAATTATAAGCCAATCATTATCTCAGGGATAAGAAGAATAATGGGTGGATAAGAATATGATACACTATGGGGGGGGGGGGGGGGGGCAGCATGGCTTTGTGAAGAGTAAGTCATGCCTTGGTAATCTATTAACTTTTTGTAATAGAGACACAACTGAGTTGAATAGAGAGAATGGCTACATGATACTGCTGGATTTCACAAAGCCATTTGACAGGTTACAACATGGAACAAACTGCAACAAATGGATATGAAACTGATATGTATAAAATGGTGGCTGATGGACAGATACCAAAAAAGTAGCATATAGAGGAACAGAATCCAGAAGTCTGCTTGGACCACTGCTGTTTAATTTGCACATAAATGATATAGGAAATTAACTGAAGGAGATATTCAGTTGTTTGCTGATGATGCTAAGTTGAGTAGGGTAATAGTTAATCAAGATGAAGTAGAGAGCTTGCAGGATGATGTAAATAGGTTGACAGTATGAGCAAAACTTAATGGATGCCAATTTAATGTTGTAAAGTGTAAAAGTTATGCATTTTAGGATACAAAGATTACAAGTTTTGTACCAGATTGAAGTAACTGCACTCCAAGAAATTAATGAAACCAGAGATTTGGATAGTGGTGGAGTTGAAGTTTAAAGGACATATTGCTGAGTTGCCAGAGTAGTTCACAGGATTAGCACTCTAACAAGCTGAGATAAGGTAGTTATAATTCCTCTTTATAAAGTTTTGATATGAACTGCATCTGGATTATTGTGCTCAGATCAGGTCACCTCAGGGGATAAGAAAGTGGTGTAAAGGATCCATAGGCGATTGGCCAAGACAATGAATGATCTGTGGAATGCTCCCTATGAGGATAGATTGAGGGTTTGCGGGTTGAAAAAGTTCGTTGATAAGTGAAAAAGGAGGAAGGATATGATAGAAACATTTAAGTTACTTAAAGGACTTTATAGGAAATATTTCACCGCTTGGCTAGAAGGAGTAGAACAAGAGGTCATCCCTGGAAGTTGGGTAAGAGTGCAGTTTGCAAGAGCATGAGGACTACATTTTTTTTGCTTGAGGGTGATGAATTAGTGCAATGGGTTGTCTGAATCAGTTTTGAATGCTTTGTCTGATAATGGTTTCAAAGAGAGGTAATCTATGTAACATGATAGATATTACATAGATAGTTTGTGTCTCCCATGATGAGTATTAGACCTCCATGGAGGTGCCCATGCAGTAATTAAAATAAAACCTTCTTGAATCAATTATGAGCGCAGTAAGTTTCTGATCGACACATTCCTGACTGCAGTTGAGTTAATATAAATATAAAAAGCCTCGTGATATTTGTCTTTTAGCTTCTTATATACTTGGCTCATAATTGGTATCCTTAGCTTGCCTTCATTATAAATTGGGTTCTCTCTGGTTATTGGTAGGTGCTTGGCTAGTGAATATGGTGGCTTACTAAGACTTAATACCATTAGATATGGATGCCGTCTTTACTATAGCAGATTTATAGATCCAAAGGAGTAATTTATTATAATATAAGGCCTTGATCAGGCCACATATGGATTGCTGAGCAGATTTTATTGCTCAGTTTTCAAGAAGATGAGATATACTGGAAAAAGGTCCAGAAAAAATTAAATAAAATGGTTTCTAGGCTCTAGAATATTGGGTATAAAGAAATACAATTTGTTGAGCCTCATGGAGTGTAGTAGGATGGATAGGGCAGAGAAATAATTTTAGTAAATGGTTGTCACTTGGTTTAATATGAGATTTTCCTATGTGATCACACAATTCTTTGCCAATAATTCATCATGGGAAATTTTTATTTCTATGTTTTTCATTTAAAAAATAAATAAATTAAAATTATTTAATTTAATTAAATAAATAAAAAATAATTATGTGGGGAAAAGGGGGTGCTTAAGGGTCAAAGCTGTATAAACTGAGAGGAGACCTCTACATAGTCTTTAAAGGAATACGGAGCATTGACCAGGCCTTCTGACCTAATGTCCAATCCTCACCTTCTCGTGGTGTACCCTGTTAGGTATCTACCAAGATACTGACCGAACGAGGATGGTTATTAAAAGGGAGTTGGTAAATCCCATTTTATTTTATAGCCGGGTATGAAACTCGGGTCGAAATCCATCGACATCCATGGAGTTTCAATGCCGAAAAAACTATCAGCAGAACCAAGTGTAAATGATCACTTTGGAAGGACAACACCAGGGCAACTCCATGCAAAGGTGGAGCAAGCTCCGTCACTAACTTTAATATTCTCTCATAATGTAAAACCCAGCTCCTAAAAGATGTATATATTGTTTTACATTATGAGAAGAGGTCACTACCCAGACTGGTTTCAACCTTTTTTGAGGTCTCATCAGTGAGTAGGTAGACCTGGAATATCAAGGTTTTAAGTGAACCAAAACTTACATACCTCTACTATCGAATTGCTGAAGTGGTGTACTATATATTGTTAAATGTTGTTAATTACAAAGATAATAAGCCGAAAGGCTATTTTACAGGTGAATTTGTTAATTGAAAGGGAGTTGGTAAATCCCGTTTTATTTTATAGCCAGGTACGAAACTCGGGTCGAAATCCATCGACATATATAGAGTTTCAAATTTATTTATAGCAAGCAAACGCATTATGTACTTTCCTTTCTACTAATAAATAGCTTTCAACATTGGAGTCTATGCCTTTTTGAGAACATCGCTAGCTGCAGAGAACATTTCTGCAAGACCCTTCACTCTAAATTGTTTAACTACTTCTTGTTTCGCTTTTCCCTCTTCTTTTTCTTCCTCTTCTGCAACACGTTGTTCATCCAGTTTGACCAATTCTTCGTTGGTCAACTCTTCAAGGGCAATTTTTAGAGTTGAACTATGTCATTATTATTCACTTTGAGATTCAGATTGTTTGCTAGTCCCACTATTTCTTCACTCAATGTACAGAGGTCTTCATTTTTTTCAAACTTCCAAAATCATGCACTCACCTTTTTAATGTCTTTTTCCATATCTCATATATTGAGAGGTCACTTCGTCTCAAGACAGCAATATTTTTAATAGCATGATAAATATTGCATGCTTTGTAGAATTGCATGCGAGTCTGATCATTTCCTTTTGTGGCAGAAATGGCTTGTGAAAAAGTTCTCAGTAGATAATGAGCCTTAAACACTGAAAGAACTCCCTGATGCATTGATTAGATCAATGAAGTAGTGTCTGGAGGGAGAAACATGGCCTTGATCTTGGGGTGAAGATCACCGATGTAAGGTGAATGACATGGAGCATTATCTAGAATTAATAAAATTTTAAATTCTTCATTTTCTTTCACACAATAGCTTTTCATTTCACTCGCATAAGTTGATTAAGGCATCCTCAAACAATTTTTGAGTCATTCTCGACTTCTTATTGCTCCAATAATGAACTGGAAGAGTATGCTTCCTAATGTTTTTGAAGGCTCGTAGATTCTCACTGTGCCATACCACAAATGGTTTCAGTTTATATCCGGCCACATTACACCCTAATGGAATCATAAAATGGTCTTTAAGAGCTTTGAAACCAGACATAGATTTTAGTTTTTTGTGAATGAATGTCTGCTCGGACATTTTTTCCAAAACAAGGTCTCATCCATATTAAATATTATATGTATAAATGCTCACTTGCATCTCATCGGCACTTGCAGATTCACCATACATTTTCACATTATGCAGCACAAAACTCTGCTTGAATCTCATGAATCAACTGAAAGAAGCATGGAATTTATAGTTATATCGGGCTCTGCTTTCTCCTTCAACATGTTGAAGAGACTTAGTGCTTTAGCTGATACGGTCCTAGTGCTAAGAGGTATGTGCTTTTGGTTAAGGTCCTCTGTCCATGATGCAAGCAGCTTTTCCATATCACTGATAGGATCTTGTCATTGCTTCATCACTATCGTCGATTTAATGGAAGCAGATTCATTCACATCCTGTATTATTTATCCTTATTTTTCAAAATGGTAGTCACTGTAGAATGATACCATCTGAAGTCATGTGTGATCACACTGTGACAGGGCTTACCAGCCTCGTTTTGCTTTATAACTTGCGACTTCATTTCAAGATCAATTGCTTGCCACTTTTTCTGTGATTCTTCACTAGGTTTTTAGATTGGGTGTGTATGGGGACCATGTTGCACAAAATATTGCAAAATATTTAACGATAAACACACAAATAACCTATTTCTCAAACACAAAATCAACAGAGGAACTGTTGAAGACACATACCGATTGCCAAACTGAACTTGTCACTGAATGCGCTGTTGTCACTGCACATGATGCATTGTTGCTAAATAGAAATCTTTTTACTTTACGCTCACTTGCATCTTGTTCGAAAGTATAGTCGAAAACGTTACTTATTCCCTTATGGGATCATGGACGTATCTTAGAAGGGACTAAGTCGAGGGATGACTATAATTACTCCATGGTGCACACATGATCTTGAGCTAGCTGTGTAAAACAGTAATAACCTTCAAAATCTCTTTAATATGCAAGAAAAGTGGAGTCCATTCCAGAATTAGTTCAGTTCAAAAATATCACATTGAGATGAGTGTCCTAAGTACACTTATAAATAATGAAAGGGCAAAAAACAAACATTCTTAAATTTGGTGCCTTACTTTTCCATATACAAAACAAACCACCATATGTAAGTTTTGTAAAAATTAATATCCCATCTAGAATTAGAGAGTGTAGTATCTAATTAAGAAAAATTATTAACATTTAAAAAAAATTAGAAAAACTCGCTGATCAGTAAAATACAAAATAGTAATTTCACTTTATACACAATAAAAATACTATAAAATCTAAGTAAATAAATAATACAGAAGGAAACTATATTTTCTAAAATAATGTTTGTTTTGCATTTGTTTTCCGTATGTTTATTATTTATGATCCTTTATAGTAATTATCAAAAAAATAATCACTGTAAAAAATTTCCTGTGAACCATCTCTATAGAATGGAGGAAAACCAGAATTTATTTATGATCATTTACATTGATTATCAAAAATGAATCGCTGTAAAAGCATTTTCTGTGAATTATCTTCATTGAATGGAGGAAAACAAAAGTGGAACATGGCATCTCTAGAAGCTGAATAAGGAAAATGTGTATAAGGGAACAAAGACCAGGGTTTTTTGCATGGTGAATAGTTAGTCTGTGTGTGAAATGCATTTGAGTCAGTTTGGGATGTCTCATGAGCTCCATGATAGGTTTGATGATCATCATTTCAATGCCATGAGGCTTTTCAGTTATTTGTCATAGTAAAGTTGGACTATATATAGTATTCCTGGGTTTCATTGGGTCTTTTACCATTTTTTTTTTTAAAAAAAGAAGTACTTTTCAGTTCTACTGCTGATGAGTGGAGGAAGTTTTTCCTTTTCTTTATACCCAATTAAAGAATGGATAAAATAGTTTAATCCATTCTTAGTCTCATATTTAGTTTTCACCAAGGGTGGTGCAAAACCAACCTCTTGATATCTCAGGTAATGCCGGTGAAGATTATATAGAAGTTAGTAAGAACTTGCATGCAACAGTGGGTCAGCAAACAAGTTATACTCTGCAAGGAACAGCATGGATTTACTAATGGGAGGTTATCTTTTAGCAATTTGATCAAATCTTATAATATTATGGCTGAGTTGGATAAAAGGAGTGGATTTTGACACTGTTGGATTTGCTAAGGCACTTGAGAGGATACTACATGAAAGGCTGTTGCATAAACTAGAGAATGTGGTTTAGAATATGAATTCTTTACTTGGATAAGTGGGTAGTTGATAGACAGGTATCAAAAAGGGGTAATATGGTGGGTGTGAATCTGCTAGATTTAAGTTGACCTGTGGTGTAGCCCAGGCAATCAGTCCTCGGACCATTGTTGTTCAATCTATAAATAACTCTCAAATAACAGTTGGCTAATGATATCTAGCATTTACAGAATGATTTGAATAAGCTGGAAATATGGATGAGTGGCAATGGCTGTCATTTCATTGTTAGTAAGTGTAAAGTATATACTTTGGCATAATGAGATTTCTAACAGCATATTTTATTAGTGTGGGTATGCTACAAAAACAGATTGATGAGGATGGGGATCTTGGCATTATGGTGGATAGGAATTTGAAATTCAAAGGTCACATAATAAAAATTGTCAATACAACTCAAAGGATAACTGCGATGTTGAAATGAATCTTGACATGTAAAGATAAGGAAGCCATTTTGCCTCTTTATTAGATCTTAATAAAGACTGCACGTGGACTACTGTGCTCAGATTTGGTCTCCTTTGCTCTAAAGGATAAAGAAGCTGAGCTGTGGAAAGGGTGCAAAGAATAGTTACAAAGATTATATTGGGATTATAGAATACAGAGTATGTGAACGACAGATGCTGGTTAACAGGAGAAAGAGAGAGATGCTACAATTGAGGTCTATAAACTTCTGAATAAATGAAAGTTTTCATTATATGAAAGGTAGGGAGAGAACATGGGGTCATCCATGGAAGTTAAATTTATCTTCAGTTAAGAAAAGGGTAAGAGCTAGATTTTTCTTTCACAGAGCAGCAAGTGAGTGGAACAGTGTCTCTTGCAGTGATGAGTGCATCTAGTGTGAATGAGTTTAAGAGAAGGTATGACAGCTCATTTGGATGATGTATAGCTTCCTCTCATGAGTCCTTGGCTCTCTGGAGGTCTCAAATAAGAATAATATTTCTTCAGTAAATCAAAATATTTATATTCTATTGTTATTATTAGAAAAATTTCTGTAAGCATATTTTTATTTTCTATGGAAAGGAAATATCAACTGACGCTACCCTTTATTAGTACATATCTTTTGATAAAACTGAACTAGGAAAATACTTTGAGTATATCAGAAGGCCATGAACTTTTGGTTAAATTTTTTGTTGACGTTTTTTTTTTTTTTTAAATCCCGCACAGGAGAGGTACAAGAGCCTATAGCACATCATTATGAGGAAGAGGAGAAGCATGCTTGATGTATTTGCAGTTTTACTAGAAAGGGATGTTAAGCATTTGCTGCTCTAAAGTTTATCTTGTTTTAACAGGCTCAACAGAAAGCAGAGAAATGACTGTTGCTAGTTCACTGGCGCATTGACCATGAAAGTATCTATAGAAGAGACACAGACTTTATTTCACAGTGCATCTGTGAAATAAAGGTTGAAGCGAGTCTGTGAGGGAAAGCTTATATATATAAGCTGAATCGCTCTGCTCTAGATTCAAGAATTTTTAGGGAGATTTTAAATGCACCACCCCAGTTGTGTGAACAGTAATAATAATTATCCATTCATTGAGGGTGCCTGAGAGTGCCAACTTTTCCAGTGTCCATTCACAGTTAATGTCTTCATACTCTGGAAGACATTCATTTTTGCAAGTGAAGATGTTACTAATGAAGATTGCTAACTAAAAACTAAATTTTGATTAAAATTCGTGCCTCCTATTATTTTCCTGATGGGTGTATACAGTGGCGGCTAGTGACAATAGAAACAGGTGGGGCCAGGGGCCAAAAACAACTTAATTTTTTTATATTGATAGTGGATTCTATTATTGATTTATAGTTATTATTTCTATTACAATAATGTTTAGTCAGAATCCACTGATGCATTGAGCTATTAATTTTTTAAAATTGTTAGGACATAACATAGGATGTAACCAATTTTTCTTCTAGACTTAATAATGAGAAACGTTTTTCCAATAAACTATTGATTTTGTTCATAGTTAAAATGTATTGTTTATGGATGTAATAAAAATTTAAACTTTAAAATAAATTATAACAAAAATCGACAACAAAAATTAAACACACTAAAAACAATAAAACAGATCAACAACGAGAATAAATAATAAGACTGAAAAAATCACGCGCTATTTACGTACACAGTGATTGGGCCAGACTAAACTGGCCCCAAGATAAGCATTGTGCTCGGTAAACAAACACGATCGCTAGTGCACGTGCTTCACAATCAAAGAATCGTGCGCTATGTGTGTACGTGCCAACATACTGATTGGGCCAGACTAAACTGGCCCCAAGATAAGCATTGCACCCGGTAAACAAGCATGATCGCTAGTGCACGTGCCTCATACATGCCCTGTGTTCTACATGTATAAAATAGGGCCAGCCATGGCTGGCCCCAGAGACTGTACTAAGTCGCATTATACAATATTGCCACAAAATACTGCAGTAATTTTTTTTTAGACAATAAAACGTGTTGGAAATAGATCAAAAAATAATAATTACAAGAAACATTTTTTAAAACTACAATTATTGGGCTAGTTATACAAATATAGGTGGGGCATGGCCCCTATAGATGAGCCGCCCCTGGGTGTATACTTTTTTTCTTCAAACATCAGCAAAATTTGAACTGCCTCCCTGATATTATTAACAATCAACATCGTGCTAGACTTTCAGCATCCTTAACAAATGCATAGCTGAGCAACTTTTATCACCACCTCATCATCTTCCTAAGGAGGGTTGAGGCTATCATGAAAAATAGAATTCCAGTCCAATCTATCAGCAGCCAGGTTATTTAAATTTCTGTAAGAGTTCAGACTACTTGCATTCTTAATGTTCTACGTTCATTTCCTTCTAGGCCTTTCTGGCAGTATCCTTCCTTCTGCTCTTCCATTTTTGGACAATTTGAGGAAACCTTTTAGTAGTATGCATTCTGTACACATGTCCATATCACTGTGACTGTTTTTCTCTGATTATTGTTGTTATTGAAATATTGTAAGGTAATTCTTCTCTCTGATCTCATGACTGGTTTTCATTTCACTTCATGATCCCCCCCCCCTCAAACACTTGTTTTCAAAGCTGGTCAAGTCTTTGTTCTTCCTTCTCTTTGATAACCCAAGTCTGCACCATAAAAAAACTGTGGGAAATAACATTGAACTATATAGAGTTCAGTGATTTTAAGTTTTTTATTTCTTTGGAGAGGTGTGTATTTTCCCATATATTTGCAAGTTTGGTCATAGTAGATCACCCTAGAATTATTCTGTCCTTCACAATTTAGCCTGTTATCAATGTGTTTAAGTAAGTGACCGTTTTAGCTTATTTCAGTTTATTTTCTTCCACTTCTAAGTTAAGTAAGTTTTTCTCCATTTCTGCCTATTGTCATTGTTTTGGTTTTACTAAAATTTTACTGATTTTATGTAGGTTTTCAAATCACGTATTTTAAGTTTTTCCTATCATTATATGTAAATAATACTATATCTTCTGCATATTTTATATGATGTGAATTTTATCTATTCACAGTTATCCCTATATTTTGGAATAGACTTGTTTTACTAGTTCTTACAGGCACAGATTAAACAAATATGGTGAAAATCGACATCCCTCCATGACACCTCTCTCAGCTGGAATTTCAGAAGTTTCAACTGCTCGATAGTATTTTTATAGTATTTAAGGATGATAGAGTATTTTTTTCCTTATTTCTTATTTTCTAAAATTTCAAACAGTTTATTTCTGCTTACTAAGTCAAATGCTTGCTTAAATTCTATAAAACAGTAGTAAAGATTTCTGGGGGGTTTTTTCCTGTATCCATTCAGCTAATTGTAAAAGAGTATAGACTGCATCACTTGTAAATCTCCTTCTCCTAAAAACCATTTGCTCCTCATAAGTTGCTTTAATTCAGTTTTGTATAATTCTGATAAATTATAAGTGTGACATAATAAGGTTATTGGTCTATAATTTACACATTCCTGTATACTGCCTTTTTATGGTTATATATACTTCCAGGGCCGGTGTGAGAGTATCTGACACCCCTAAGGCAAAGAAAATTTAGGTGCCCCTATACAATGTCTCTATGCAGTCACTAATGCGGCATTTTTTTCGATACCCAAGTTTGATTAGTGCACTTATATACATCTTAAAAATAAATAACATTTATTTTTAAGATTTTAAATAAAAATTTTCTGTCTAACTATTTTAAAAAATCACTCACCAGAATGAAATAATTTAGTTACCGATTTAATACATTTTACAAAGTTATTTTTAATGGCATACTACACTACTTCCATGTACACTATATATACCAGGGTTTTCCAAACTCTGTTCTGCGAGAAGTTCCTGGAATTTGTCATTTTAGTTTTCTAAGCATTTTTTATGAATAAATATTTTATAGTGGAAATATTCTGAGGAGAATAATATTCAAGAATATATCAAAAAGCTCGGACCCAGAACACCTAATAACATTTGTGGATCATTAATTTTTACACATCAAAACCTTTCAACATTTGGGGAAAAGAATACCGTTGTTCATGATCGGTCATAAAAATTGCCTGCAAGCAGATTATAACAATCAGTGGCGTATAATGTTTTTCATACAAGCAAAGTTTTTAAGCAGCAATGCACCCTGATGAATAGAGAAGCAGTAAAATTTGCAGAAGAGTAGAAGAGGCAATAGGGCCATACCATCGGTTGTATGAAAAAAAGAAACAAAATGCCTGCCAAACTACGTTAGCTCAATTCTTTGTTAAGAAGTAGATTTCTGAATATGTTTTAGTCTTTCAGCTTCATGATTTTAATTTAACTAGGCCCTGAGACATACCTTAATTCTTTTATAAAAAAATTAAGGTTCAAAAAAGAAATTTGAGGAATGAATTATACTTTTTCCCATAAGTTATTATATTCGATTAGTGCATTTTCAATTAATGCGCCTGTTTTAAAGAACGCACTAGGCGCACTAATTGAGGGATTGCTATATATATATTTTGTCATACTCACACAAGCACACGTACAAGTACACGTGTGGATATTTATAAAAATAATATCATTATGAACATTTACATATAAAATTTATTAATCAAAACCAATACATTTGTATACATATATACATATATGATTATTCCTAATATCTGTATAGCAAGAAAATTATTACATCTTAAATACAAAAATTATGAAAAATTAATCTTTCGGGCTTTTGCTTTGGCAAAGTTTTGAATTAATTCATCTGTACTGATTGTAGATGCAATTTCATGCTCTACAGATATCATTGCTAGACCAGTGAGTCATTCCTGAGCCATCATAGAGCGAGTGCAAGTTTTTGTAAGTTTTAATTTTGAGAAACTTCTTTCTGAACTTGCTACAGATACTGGCAATGTCGAAAAAATTCTCAGAGCAATGAACACATTTGGAACACCATTTTCTAAATTATTTTTGCATATGTATGACAGGACATCTAATGAGGAAGTATTTGCTGGAATTCGCCTTGCTATTATTTGTCATTCACTACATAAATCTGTTCTGTCAATATTGTTATATCGTCCCCTTTTGATGATATTTCGTATCTTTTATTCTTTATTTTATGTTATTATGTAAGGTGTTGCTTTACCTGTATGTCTTGTTCACTCTAAAATGCAAGACTAACTTAAGATCGTTCTTCGCTACTTGTGGTAGAGCTATCTACACATTTGACCGACCCTGTGATTGATCACGTGTATTAATTAATTAAAGGGTTTGTCTCAGGTTAGAGCCAAATCCTTTGTAATGACTATCTGGAGTTACTCCTCAATTAGGTATTGGCAAATTTATTTGTTTTAGCTGCACCAGCAAATACCTTTAGGTTAGGACTCTTAACCAAGCAACAACTCCCAGAATATATACAAGACTGATCAATCCATCAAATACACTTAATATCAAATTACCTAAATCACCTATGCTAATTTTCGTTTGCAGTCGTGGTCTCAATTAAGCAAATCTATTCCACTCAGAGGTTCTGATTAAAATGAGTGGTGCATTGGATTCATTCTCAGGCCACAAGTCAGGTCAAAATACAAAAGTACATTTATTGAATTCTTAGAATACATATTCAAAATTATACACTCAGCTAAAATGATGGCATTCTAGGTTATAAAGCTAACTATGGCAACCAAAATCGATACAACTGAATCTTATCATGAATTATTACTACTAGATTAATTCTTAGCTCTCATCAATACACCGATCTATAATTTCCTCCAAAACAGTTATTCTGTCAATTTCACATAACAATTCATCTATACAATCATTCATTAATATGTTCATGGAGCTATGATACTGCTACTAAACAATGACTAAGAGTTCTATATTAGAATGTTCCTGCTTACTAATTCACATTTCTTCCCTTTCTCAACAAAAGAAATACTAAAGGTTGCACATTACCAACTCTCAGGAAGTTCATCAGGTCCTTCACTTAATCTTTAACTATTCTTACGAAATGCTTGCTCTTTGTCTGGAACGATTGTCTCATATGGCTTGACTTGGAACTCATTATTAGGTCTCTTCCTCCGAAGTGGACTAGAAACAGCTCAGCTTAATTTTGATACACATGGTCGTTCATGGTGATCATCAGGTACAGATCTCTACGGAAGGCTGACCATGTGTCCATGCTTGGCTCGCTCCTTCGCAGTTTGTCACTGTCTGACATGCCGTTCCGACGGTTGTATTCAGCTACTCATCTCCAAAGATGTTTCGAGCCACGACCCTGGAACCACAGGTGTCGATGCCGAGCAGCAGAGGACTCTCCGGAACCCAAGAAGAGGCAAGAAGAAAAAAGCCTCGAGAAAGGGGAGCAGACTCCTTTTAAGTTACTTCCCTGGCGTTTATTTCTTCTCACTGCATCAGGTTTTCTCCCCGATACCGATCTTCTTGCGTGCG